>NC_057809.1:320629889-320962703 GCF_018294505.1 Triticum aestivum | reverse complement strand
GGACACCGCCCGTCGCCGCCGCGGCACGCCGGCGCCGCCCGATCCGCCGTCCTCTCTGCGCCGCGCCGTCTCGTCCGCCTGGCGCCTCCTCCCGGCCAGATCCGGCGACACGGGTCCGGCCACCGTCTCCTCAAGCTTCGGCCGGCACCTCCATCAACTCCAGTGACAACTCCGACCATCCTCGAAATCCGTGAAACCCTAGATCTGGATCTGGGCGAGGTGATTTTCACTAAGTCCCCGGTTCCCCTGTAATTTTCATGCGCTATTCAACATGTCATATCTCGGTGACCGTGGCGCCAAATCATTCATATGTTATGTCGAAATGTTCGTCTGGTTGAGCTCTTCATGTTAGAAGCATTTCCATGCATGTTACTATCCATTATGATGCCATTTTCATTACTTCAAGAGTGCTATAAAATGTTAACTGATGGTACTTATCAGATCATGGTGTTTTGTCATTTTTGTTGCATTTGATGTGTGCACTCTATGAGCATGAGGTCTACATATGTTTTGAGCTACATCATGCCATCTTTACAGAGGTGCAATTCTTGGATTTTTTTTATCCATGTGGTGACTAGCACAAGCATGCAAACTATGAGGTCTACATATGTTTTGAGCTACATCATGTCATCCTTTTCCTGTTGTTATTTTGATGCCATGTTGTAACGCCCTGGACACACCCGCAGGTGGTCATTACTCCTGGAGGGATCTAGACTGGCCCCACAGATCAATACTAGTCTTTTCTATGCACTTTGTCCTCACTCATGCGCACCCGGGAGCAACTTCCCGGTCGGTCACCCATCCTGACACTACTCCAAGCTCAGCACGCTTAACTTTAGAGTTCTGTCTGAATGGGCTCCCGGAAAAGAAGGAATTCCTTATTGATATGAGTAGTCTATCATCCCTAATAAGCCAGGCCATCACATACACCCCCACTCAGAGGAACAGACATCCTCGTCGGGCCATAGGAACGTTCCCTCTTGGCACAACCGTCTGTGCATCCAGTCCGGTACATGTGCCATGTCGTGTGCCACGACGGGTCACAAACGTCATGAACAACATGACCGCGCACCTGTCCGCAACCATCCGTGTAACCGCGAGGGTCGGCACTGATACCAACTTGTAACGCCCTAGACACACCCGCTGGTGGTCGTTACTCCTGGAGGGATTTAGACTGGCCCCACAGATCAATACTAATCTTTTCTGCGCACTTTGTCCTCACTCATGCGCATTCGGGAGCAACTTCCCGGTCGGTCACCCATCCTGACACTACTCCAAGCTGAGCACGCTTAACTTTGGAGTTCTGTCCGAATGGGCTCCCGGAAAAGAAGGAATTCCTTATTGATATGAGTAGTCTATCATCCCTAATAAGCCAGGCCATCGCACATGTAAACTTCATACTACCATGAGATCCATGCTCATTTTAAGATACTTCAGTAAGGATGTATTTAACTTGTTGTTATGCTCTATCCATTCATGCCCCTGGTTGAAATTATGGAGTGCTCTGGCATGTCATTTACTTGCTCTCCTTTGCTATATATTATTCCTAGCAGATTGTTAACATGTTAATCAATATTGCCATGGTTGTTCCTAGTGATCCATGCATCCTATTAACTTGCTCTTGCCATGGTTAGCTTCACGAATAGGTCATCGTGCTATTGGAATGCTTATGTTGTCATTTAATGCATTGTTGTGAGTGGCATCATCTCGCAAATTTGCTACCATGAATCTGTTTATACCATGCTCTATTTTTCTTCTAAGTCTGAAACTGTTAATAAAACTTGCTATGTTTACATGGGTGCCATCGTATCTTCTGCGCCTTTGTGGCTCATGTTCATTAAGGGACTTATTTCTATGCATTTAGTATAATCTTGCCATGCCTTTATTTGCTATGATATGTTCCTGTAGCACGATCTTTGCGTGCTCTAAACATTGCTTCCTGATGTTGTTTATGCCATATTAGTATTTTCACTAAGTCTGTGAAGCTGATATCTTTTGCACTTTTGCCATGCTCATTTGAACCTGTTCTATTGTGATTTAGCCGCAGCTCAGTGTTCATGTTTTGCCAAGCATCTCTTGCAAATCACTGCCATATGCTTTTTTGCTATGTTGGAGTGCAGTAGCTTAGTTTCTCGTTGCATTTGATGGGGCATCATGCTGTTAATCGCATATTTGCGTCATTCTTGTGTTGCTTGCCATTTGCAAACCGTGCATCCGTTTCTGGTGATCTTTATACCGATTTCAACCGAAATCACATCACCTTTCCAGCAGCATACTTGGTTTGCCAAGTTGATGCCTTGATCATTCTTTCCCTTCCGGAGCACGCATATGCATTGCACGTCATATCTTGCATATCATGCCATGTCTTGCATCATGTTGTTTGTGCATTGCACCGTGATTGATTGCTGTTCCATTGCTTGTATTCTTGCTTTGCGTAGAGCCGGGAGACGAGTATGTCAATGAGGAACCTGTCGAGTACGCTAACGAGGATCAAGCTTACGACAACTCTGAGAACATTGTAGGCAAGATGACCATACCCTCGATATCACTTCTATCTTTGCTTTGCTAGTTGTTCTCTCTATCACTATGTCGCGCTACCTACCACTTGTTTATCATGCCTCCCATATTGCCATGTCAAGCCTCTAACCCACCTTCCTAGCAAACCATTGTTTGGCTATGTTACCGCTTTTGCTCAGCACCTCTTATAGCGTTGCTAGTTGCAGGTGAAGTTCAAGTTTGTTCCATGTTGGAACATGGATATGTTGGGATATCACAATATCTCTTATTTAATTTTAATGCATCTACATACTTGGTAAAGGGTTGAAGGCTCGGCCTTTGCCTGGTGTTTTGTCCCACTCTTGTCGCCCTAGTTTCGGTCATACCGGTGTTATGTTCCTTGATTTTGAGTTCCTTATGTGGTTGGGGTTATGGGACCCCCTTGACAGTTTGCTTTGAATAAAACTCCTCCAGCAAGGCCCAACTTTGGTTTTAACATTTGCCACCTAAGCCTTTTCCCTTGGTTTTCCACGAGCCCGAGGGTCATCTTTATTAACCCCCCACCCCACCCCGGGCCACTACTCCTCTGAGCGTTGGTCCAAACTAGAGCCCTTTGCAGCGCCACCTCGGGGAAACTTGAGGGCTGGTTTTAGTTGTAGGGATTACTCATCCAGTGTGCCCTGAGAACGAGTTATGTGCATATCCTATCAGGATTTGTCGGCACAATTGGGTGGTCTTGCTGGTCTTGTTTTACCATTGTTGAAATGTCTTGTAACCGGGATTCCGAGACTGATCGGGTTTTTCTGGGAGAAGGAATATCTTTCGTTGACAACGAGAGATCGTGATGGGATAAGTTGGGACACCCCTGCAGGGTATAAAATTTCGAGAGCCATGCCCGCGGTTATGTGGCAGATGGGAATTTTTTAGTATCCGCTTTTAGAGAACTTGACACTTGACTTACTTAAAATACATCAACCGCATGTGTAGCCGTGATGGTCTCTTTTCGGCGGAGTCCGAGAAGTGAACACGGTCTTGTGTTATGCTTGAACGTAAGTAGTTTTAGAATCACTTCTTGATCACTTCTAGCTTCTCGACCATGGCGTTGCTTCTCTTCTCGCTCTTATTTGCGTATGTTAGCCACCATATATGCTTAGTGCTTGCTGCAGCTCCACCTCACTACCTTCTCCTACCCATAAGCTTAAATAGTCTTGATCTTGCGGGTGTGAGATTGCTGAGTCCTCGTGACTCACGGATACTTCCAAACAGTTGCAGGTGCTGAGGATACCAGTGCAGGTGATGCTACTGAACTCAAGTGGGAGTTCGATGAGGATCTGGGTCGTTAATATGTTTCGTTTCCTTATGATCAGTAGTGGAGCCCAGTTGGGACGATCGGGGATCTAGCATTTGGGGTTTATCTTCCTTTTTATTCGGATTTGGCCGTAGTCGGTCTTTGAGTGTATTTGGATGATGTATGAATTATTTATGTATTCTGTGAAGTGGCGATTGTAAGCCAACTCTTTATCCCTTTCTTATTCAGGTCATGGGATTGTGTGAAGATTACCCCTCTTGTGACAAAACTACCATGCGGCTATGCCTCTAAGTCGTGCCCCGACACGTGGGAGATATAGCCGCATTGTGGGTGTTACAATATATACTTGGTAATGGGTGGAAGTCTTGGCCTTTTGCCTAGTGTTTTGTTCCACTCATGCCACCATAGTTTTCGTCATTCCGGTGTTATGTTCCTTGATTTTGAGTCCCTAACACGATCAGGGTTTATGGGGCCCTCTTGACAGTTCACTTTGAATAAAACTCTTCCAGCAAGGCCCAACGTTGGTTTTACCATTTTCTTAATAACAACTAATACTTGCATAGGGACCGGCTAGCACCCAAGGAATCTTAATCAACCCCCTGGCCAGTGCTCCTCCTGAGTGTTGGTCCAAACCTGCCAACCACCGGTGATCACCAGGGGCAACTCTGGATTTGGCCTACCAGAAGTTTGGACAATCCGATCGTGGCCTGAGACGAGATACGCGCGGCTACCATCATGGTGTCGGCACATCGGGAGGTCTTGCTGGACTTGTTTTACCATTGTCGAAATGTCTTGTGCACCGGGATTCCGAGTCTGAACGGAGGGTCTCGAGATGGAGGATTGTCTCCGCGGATCGTGAGCTTGTCATGGGCACGTAGGGTTTAAACTTTTCAGAGTCATGCCCACGATTATGTGGTAGATGGGAGTTTTTAATATCCGGTTGTAGAGAATTTGTCACCAGATTCGAATTAAAATAGACCAACCGCGTGCGCAACCGTGACTATCTCTTTTCGGGTGCATTTGAGAAGAGAACACAGTTGGGTTATGTTTGAATGTAAGTAGTTTAGGATCACTTCTTTATCATTACTAGTTTGAGATCGTTTGCGTAGTTTCTCATCTTACTCTTGTACCCGTAAGATAGCCACCATACAATGCTTAGTCGCTTGCTGCAACCTCACCACTTGTCCATTCCATACCCATTAAGCTTTGCTAGTCTTGATACCCATGGTAATGGGATTGCTGAGTCCTTTTGGCTCACATTTTACTACAACAACAGTTGCAGGTACAGGTAAGCCGAAGCCTTGACACGAGAGCGATGCTTGCTTGTTTTGGAGTTCTTTTGCTTCTTCTTCGATCAAGGGATAGGTTCTGGGTCGGGGAGCCTGGGATTAACAGGGTGGATGTCGTTCTTGTTTTTCGTTTGATTTCATCTGTAGTCAGATCCTGCTATTCTGTATGATGATTTCTATGTATTGATGAACTATTGTATTCATGTTGTAGCTTGTGGCGAGTGTAAGCCTTTGTCTTGTATCCTCATCTATTCAGTACATGGTATGTTGTGATGATGTCCACCTTGCTATGTGCTCGAAATGCGATTGTGCCCCGATCATGAATTCATCATGTGATTGGGATAGAATCGCATCTTGGGCGCTACAAGTTGGTATCAGAGTGTTACCGATCCTTAGGAGCCCCCTTGATTGATTGAACCGCTGCCATTTTTGACTATAGAAAAAACTATTTTGAGTCCAGTTATATCAGAGAGTAGGAATTCTTTTTACTCCTTATCCCCTTTGTCGCTCTGGTGAGGACACCTGAGGTAGATGTTTTGACTTTACTCTTCTCTTTTTCACTCAAATTTTTTTAGGATCACGTGGGTATTGTTGGATCGTTGCGATATCATTGTGATGGGAATTCTGTCTTGGTGCCTCCTGACATTTAGGGGTTGTGGAAGTGTCCCGGGGAGTTGAGCTCCAAGGTGTTTTTGTAACAGTGCTTATCGTTTCAGTTCTGGAATACCAGAGGTCACCGGCATCGAAAACACTTCTATACTCTTTGTGGTGAGAGTAGTTTGATGACACCCAGTACTGGGGAGAGCGATCAGATGTATTGCCACATCTAGTATATCGAATGTTTTTAAAGGTCTGAGGTACACGCTTTCCGAAGGTTTCTTGGTTATGTATTGAAGGATGGATACAGTTGGAGCGTAAGGCTTGTTAGTTTGTGATATATTTGTGCCTCCCTATATCCCCAACACCAGATTGCATAACCGGAAAGTTTCGGGAGTTCATAGGTGGGAATTCAAGTAGTTACCTAGGTTTATCCTTCCAACAAATGCATGATGGGTTATGTATTTGTTTCCGGCTACTTTTGCAAGCCAAATCCTTTGCTTTGTTTTGAGTTGTGGTATTTGAGTTGCTTCAATGTAAAGTGTTGAATCCATACCTTTCCTAAGCGGTGTTCTCATATTTCTATGTAAATAGTAATCCTTCTTGATCATCGAGGTTGTCATGTTAATTCTTTTCTGACCGGCGTACTTCTCTTCAAGTGGATCTGATCATTTCAAAATTCGCGAGTTCAATTCTAAGTTTTCACAACGGTGTTTGTCTCATCCATCCCAAGTTGTCTTTGTTTTTCGGGACCTCCCACCCTTTTTCTTCAACGATTTAGATTTCTTAATCATGTATCATTTTATTTGTGAGAGGTATCTTCATCCTTTTCTTTGAATGTTCTTATCTGGTGATTCTCAGGAAGATGCTAAGGAAGCTTCAAGTTTATCATTCTTCATTCTCATATTCTTTTCCGGTGGATTCAATTCAAGTTGTAGGTGTTGATCTTATCCCCTTCCTCGTTTCAAGTGCTTTCTTATGCTGGTGTATCTCTTAATCATTCACCTCTCGCTTTCCATTTGTTCTGGAGAGCTGAAGATATCTCGAAAGATTCGTGCTTCTATTCAAGATCCGTTCAAGCTATCTCGAGGTTGTTATCTCATTCAAGCCTTTTAATTCAACCGGTGCAATCTCTTTCAAGCAACCATTTCAACGGTGTATCTTTGAGTGGGCTCTAACCCACAGGTCTTTTCCCAGGATCTTACTTGACTCTTGTGAATGTTCTGGAGTTATTCTCAAATTCTTTTTCAAAATTTGGCTTAAGAATGATGAATTATCATCAGGCATATTTCTTCTCCAAGATCGCTTTCAAAACATTTTCATCATTGGTTCAACATTTCTATTCTTCATTGTTTCGGAGTGTCTCATCAATTGTCATGGTGGTTCTCATCATCATTCTCAACATTTGAAGACCGAAGAAGAATTATTTCCTCTAAATCTTGTTTGTTCTCTCGAAGATTCGTGATTCTAGCTTTGTGCCATCCTCGCAATTGTTTTCGATAGTGAGAATTCTTTTCACCTGTCCAAAGCATTTCATGACTTTCTTTCCATTCTTGATTTTCCGGAGCCCATCATTTTAGAATTATTCATTCTCAGCTTTCAGCTCTCGTTCTCCAAATCTTACCAGTGCATCGTTCAAGTATTCTCTAGTCAGCTTGACATCTCTTCATTTTCTTGCATCTAAATTACCTCGAGTATATTCATTCATTTTCAATTCTTACGGTGGTTCGTTCAAGATTTCTCTTCCTTTGTTATCATATTAATTCGTTCGTTGTTTCCAAACCCCAGCGATGGTTCCATCAAGACCTTCTCAAGTTTGCGCTATATCTATCCTTAATCCTTCAAGAAGAATAAGTGGCATGCCAATTTTGTTGCTTGTTATCAATTTAAGTTGATGAACGATAAGGATGACATAATTCTTATCATCGAGGTGATTTAATTCCTTATCACGGAGGCTCGTCAAAATTCCCAGATCAAGTGTTTCATCCTTTTCTTTCCAGAGTCTCAAGCTCTCAATTATATCGTCGCGAGCTCCATCTAAATCATTATAAGGCTTCACCTTGTGTTTTCAACTTCTCTTTCTTTTTATCATCCTTTTATTACCGGAGTTCTTCATGGAGGCTCTACATGGTGGTTCGTCAAGGATTGCTTTCATTCTTCAATTGTTTTTCAAGATTTCTCTCGAAGTTATGATCCGCCAAGCTATACTCAAAATTAAACATGGTGCTCAATACATGTTTTGTTTTGAGGAGTTCAAGCATTCTTCATCTTGCATTCCGAAGTGAAATTCTGTCTTATCTTTTGATGTGGTGTTATGTCAATCTTGATAATTTCCCTTCGTGTTTCATGATTCACAAGTTGTCAAGAATGAGATATTTTAAAACCATCAATTTTCTCTTTGTTCAAGAGATCTTTTCAGCCCATCAATCTCTTCGTTGGACTTGTCTTGGTAAAGATTTCACCTAAAGCCTTCCCATAAGGGTTTTTGCTATTTATGGTGATTATCCATGACCCAAGTTATCTATGAAGCCTTTCGGGAAAGAGGTTTTTCATCTCTTCGTTGATCTCAAGCAAGCAATTGTTTTCGTTAGAGGCAGAATTTCACCTCAAGTTTTGAGATGTTTTCATAAGCCCACAAGCATCTTATTGTTTTCGTTGTTGATTTTTTCAACAACTCCATTCAAGCCTTCTTCGTAAGGATGTTTTTTCAAATTCATTTGTGGAAGGAGTTGCCATTTTCTTCTCCATTATTTTCTTTCCATCAATCCACCTTCTACTCTTTCGTTCGAGAGGCATGGTGATGTTGCTCTCTTTGACCATCGTCTCGTTGTGTCAAGATCATGATCTTTTCCTTGCTTTTCCATTTAACCAGAGTGTTGTGTCATCTCTTCAAGTTCTTTTCATCTTATCAAGTTTTGCTCCTCTTTTCAACAGGAGTGCTGCCGAAATTGTTCTTTCTCGTTCCTTGTATATCTCGTTCCAACCGGTGTGGTGGCATATTCTTATTGGTTCATTGAGCTTGTGTTCCATGTTTCAACCTACAAGGTTCTCGTCATGTTCCTTGTTCCTCTTTTCTGACAAAGTGTTTTCAACTTTGTTCATCTCCATTGTATTCTTTCCTTGAAATTGTTTAACCTCTCAAGGTTCATTGGTTTCACCCTTTTCTCAAGAAGCAACTTAGTTTTACCTCTTCCTTCTTCCGTTTCTCTCCAGTGCCATCCCTAGATCTCGGGGCGAGATCTCTTGTAAGTGGAGGAGAGTTGTAACGACCCGAGACTGACGCTCTAGACGCCTTCCATATATTTCGTTATCGCCGTGTGTTTTATTTGCTTGTTGCATTGCATCATGTCATCATGCAACCTTTTTTAAAACTTAACTAAATAAATTGTATGGTCTTTGATCCATTTAAACTGAGGGAACTCACATTGTGAACTTCTCTTTAATACATATATCCTCCCAATATTATTAGCGAGCTATAAAATTATATTCCATTAATTTGGAATTTACCACAACACACGTGCATGTTAAATCCCTTGGCCTTTCCTTCCTGAAGTTTTGACTCTCTAACCTTGCCTATAATTCTTTTCCCGTTTATTGAGGCTCTTCCTAAACTCTCAACATTTTTGGGCACTTCGAATTCCTCGTCCTTGTTCAAACCATTTTAATTAAATTCAAATGAATTTGAATTTAAATCTTGCAATCATGCTCACTTCTATTTTTCCTGGATCAAGCTCATTTTTCTGAGTCCGGGGAAATTATCCGCAAGCTCAAATTCTTTCCCTAACCCCCTCTTCCTTTTTCTTCTCTCTAATGCTTTTCTCTTAAAGAAAATAAGAGGTAGAGAGAAGAGAGTCCAGCCCACTTGGGCCTCCTGCATCCGCAGCCACCAGAGGCCCATTCACCCCCATCTTAACCCTAGTCGATCCCTCGATCCACCCTCGTTAACCCTACACGACTCCCTGATCTATCGCCCCTCTCCCCCTTCATCCCCCTCCTACGCCGCCACACTCACACAGAGATAGAGAGGAGCACAGCCAACTCGCCCCGCTCGAAGCCCCTCTCCATCGGTCGTCGCCATGACCTAGTCCCCGCGCAGGTGCCTCCCATGGCACCCTCATCCGCGTGCAGGCGTCTAAGCCCCACCGCCATCTCGACCTCCCCGACGCCTAGCTCTGCTCCGGCCGCCACACCTTCGCATGGATTCTACCATCTTCGGAATCGCCAACGCCACCGCAAGCCCGCCCTCGGCCCCATCTCCACGGGCACGATCCACCACCAGTCGTCGTCCTTCTTCAGCTCCGTCTCCACCATTGCCGACTCCCTTGCCGGTGACCAGCTCCATGCCCCAGCGAGCACGCTACCGATCCCGACGCCCAGCGCCGCCCAAGTCTCATATATTGTCCCTACATGCCAAGACTACCTCCTCAAGTTCGCCAAGTACCTCTACGTGCGGACTCGCCAAGTACCCGTCATGTTCTGCGCCTTGCTGCTACTACAGGCCATGAGCTCGTTGGCTAGCGCAGGGACGCCATGGTCGAGACCATCTCCTACAATTTCTCCTCCACATCGCCATGCGACCTCCCCTACTGCTCCCCGTCCAAGCAGAACACCCCTGCCGCCATCTCTTGTCGCGACCAGCTGCCCCGCCCCGAACATCCATGTCTACAAGCTGCTGCCTTTAGATGCGGTTGGTTTGTTTCGGCCATTTAGACATCGTCTCTGTTTTGCTGCCAAGTACCTGCTTGACCACCGAACCAGTACGCCAAGATTCCAAATCCAAGATCCCCTCAAGTTTGACAACAGGGAATACCACCAAGTACCCTTTGAATCGCCAAGTTCGACTACAATGTTTACCACTACCGTCGCGAGAATCAAGACCGACAAGTCGAAGACCCCAAGTACCACAACGACCGATAAATAGTACAACTATCTCCTCTACAGTCGATCTTGTGGACATCAAGTTACTCGCCGTGACCCTAATCATCTACGGAGTGCGTATGACTATGAAACATGAACCACTACTTACACTACCATTGTCGTTTACGACTACTTCCCACGACGACCCATGAACAACTACGTTCCATTGAACCCGAACCGTCTCAAACGCATGCTTCAAAGGTATAATCGCTGAGACGACCGTCCGTGAACGAATGCATGTGTGTTGTATGAGATGAACCCTATGTTTCACCGAGTAGGAGCCGTTGCACGCTCCTCCTTATTTGCCATGCCATCGACTCGTGGGAACCCGGTAACCGGGATCACCCCACCATCTCTAGCATGTTCAGCACATCCGCACACTTACTCTTTTGCAACGGTATCTCAATGAGTTGTAGGATCATCGGAATGTTGCCATGGCACCATTTCCGTTGTCGTTGCCGTGGCACCCCTTTCGTTCCGCCGTGTTGACCAAATGTTTCATAACATGCTCATGTTAACATTTTCGTAAAATTGCATAAAACTTTAATATGTCATTCGCATCATGATAACAACATTTAAAATGTTTAAATGTGTTGTTTGCATTAAATTGCCAAATACATGTGGGGATTCATCAAAATTGTTGTTTTTTTATTTCCGACCTCATTTGAACTTGCCTAAATGGTTTGTTTACTCATGCTTCACCTCTTGCCATGTTAACCAACATTTAATCTTGTTTTATTCATAAGAAGAGCAAACTAAATAAATGAATGTGGTGTTTCTTCAATATGCAACTTGTTGCATATTGAGCTTCACTTAATTTGTAGTGTTGTTTGTTGCACTTTGTCGTGCGATGAATCATTAAACCTGACATGCATTATACTTGGTGTGCCTCATGTCATGTTTATGCTTGTGTGTTTACGACGGTGTTTGCTTCTTTCTGGTTGTGCTTCTTCTTGATAGTTCTTATTTCGTTGCGATCGTGAGGATTCGTTCGACTACACCCGTTCGTCTTCTTCATGGATTCAGACTACTTCCTAGCGAGATTTCATGCAAGATGACCGTCACCTTGGATACCATTAATATCTTTGTCTTGCTAGTTGACTCAATGCTATCGCTATGTCGCGCTACCTACCACTTGCTTATCAAGCCTCCCAAATTGCCATCATAATCCCCTTACCTTTTTCACCATCCCACCAAACCATTGTTCAACCCCTTTTATAGCATTGCTAGTTGCAGGTGCAGTTGCAGGTTGTTTCATGTTGGGACATGGATATCATAGGATATCACAATATCTTTTATTTAATTAATGCACATATATGCATGGTAATGGGTGGAAGGCTCGGCCTTTTGCTTAGTGTTTTGTGCCACTCATGCCGCCCAAGTTTCCGTCATACCAGTGTTTTGTTCCTTGATTTTGCATCTCTAACACGATTAGGGTCTATGGGCCCCTCTTGACAGTTCGCTTTGAATAAAACTCTTCCACCAAGGCCCAACTTTGGTTTTACCATTTACCTAAGAACAACAAAACTTGCTTAGGGACCAGCTAGCACCCGAGGACTCTTAATCAGCCCCCGAGCCAGTGCTCCTCATGAGTGTTGGTCCAAACCTGTCACTGAAAGTGCGTTATATCGACTAGAGGGGGGGTGAATAGGCGATTTTTATGAAAGTCTTCGAAACGTGGAAGTTATGAAGACAAACGATACAAATAAACCTATTACCCTGCAGCGGATGGTAGACTACACTAGGCAAGCCATAGTCAAGTATTCAATAGAGTGAAAGCATAATGACTAATAACAGCAATGTAGTAAGGATCAGGTAGGAAGATATTGTGAAGCCACACAGAACACGCAGTCACTCAGTGAAGACAAAAGATAGTGCGAACATACAATGACTTCACAAGGAGTAACAGTAAGTAAAGGGAAGGGAAGATGAAACCAGTGACTCGCTGAAGACAATGATTTGTTGGACCAGTTCCAGTAGCTGTGACAATTGTACGTCTGGTTAGGGCGGCTAGGTATTTAAACCTTAGGACACACAGTCCCGGACACCCAGTCCTGAACACGCAGCTCAGGACACCCAGTCCTCACCGTATTCCCCTTGAGCTAAAGTCACACAGACCTCGCCCAATCACTCTGGTAAGTCTTCAAGGTAGACTCCCAAACCTTCACAGACTTCGTTCACCGGCAATCCACAATGTCTCTTGGATGCTCAGAACGCGACGCCTAACCGGCTGGAGGATGCACAGTCCTCAAGTGTAATAAGTCTTGAGATCACACAGACAAGAAGACTTAAGTGATGCCTAATTCTCTTTGGCTCTGGGTGGTTAGGGCTTTATCCTTGCAAGGAATTATCTCTCAAAGGCTTCGAGGTGGGTTGCTCTCAAACGATAAAAGCCGTACTCTGAATCTGAGCAGCCAACCGTTTATGGTTGTGGGGGGTGGGCTATTTATAGCCACTTGGCAACCCGACCTGATTTGTCCGAAATGACCCTGGGTCACTAAGGAACTGACACGTGTTCCAACGGTCAGATTTCAAACTCACACATCAACTTTACTTGGGCTATAAGCAAAGCTGACTTGTCCGACTCTGGACAAGATTCGCTCTCATAGTCTTCACTCCAAGACATAGGTTTTGTTTAAGCATCACTTCAGTCATTCCGACTGGTTCTCTTGGACCCCACTTAACAGTATGGTGGTTCCTATGACTCAACGCAGAAGAAAGAGAACTACGAAAGATCTAAGTCTTCGAGCTCCATAGGCTTCATGTGGTGTCTTCTCTTGTCATAGTCTTCAATGTGAATATCTTCATATACCACCTTTGACTTCAATGTCTTCATACATTTTTAGGGGTCATCTCTTGTAGGAAAACCGAATCAATGAGGGACTTCTACCTGTGTTATCCTGCAATTCTCACAAACACATTAGTCCCTCAACTAGGTTTGTCGTCAATACTCCAAAACCAACTAGGGGTGGCACTAGATGCACTTATAATCTCCCCCTTTTTGGTGATTGATGACAAACTAGTTGAAGTTTTCAACGGGGAATATAATCTGTGAAATTGTAAAGGATAAGGAATTGTCTTCATAAGTTGCAAGGGCTCCCCCTGAAGATGTGCATATAAGTAATTTGCTTTTGGAATGCAAATGCACATGGCAGGTTGTACTTGTGGAGATCCACTTCAACTTATGATGACAATCCACTATGCATGTGAAAGTATATGAAGATAATGACATGCATAATGGAAAATGGACGTCTGCAGAATGATCTAAGTGCGGAATTTATCGTCGCACATGAGGAATTTATCATCGCAACACAAGGTGGCAGATAAGTAGCAGACAACCATCGAGTTTAAGTGTTAGAACTCAAAGAACCAAATGTAGCAAAACGAGAATTGTAAGCACGAAGCAAAATATAAAGCACCCACCCATTGGACCCGCTTGAAGACTATCAACCTCATATGCTTCTCCCCCTTTTGTCAGTAAGGACCAAAAAGGTTTGAAGACATAGAGCATCTACTCGTTCCCATGAGGAGTAGGTGAAGCAGCAGGGTCGTTGGTGGTGTTTGGCGGTGCTGAAGAGCTTGGAGCAGAGTCAAAGCGTGCTGAAGGAGGTGGCGCTGAAGTAGCATCATCTTCATCCTCGATCACTCTGGCATTCACAGTTGCAGGAGAGGAAGAGAATTCAGAGTCTTCAAGGGATGGAGTTCGTCACAGCACAACCCTTCAAGGAGGTGTGGAGTCAAACTTGAATCGCTCAGTGAAGCCATCCTCTTGAAGATCATCTTCAGAACACATCAGCGTTAGCCCTTTCCATGTGCGGCGAGAGGTTTCATGGGCAACAAAAGCATTCTTGGTGGCAAGATTGCGAATGCGATTAACATCCACCAAGAGGCTTTGCATCTGATGCTTCAGCTATTCATGATGCCTATCCTGTTTTTGATGAGGATCCACAAGGAGCTCTCGGTCGTTGAGAACACGAGTGCGCTTCTTGGGTCGTGGAGCAGTTGTACTGTCAGTGGCTTCAGTGAGAGCAGGATGCGGTGCACGTGTAGTGCCAGCCAAAGGATACACACGAGTTACGGCTTCCACGCCTTCAACATTCTGAGTGAAACTTTGATGCTCTGCATTCTGAAGACTGAGAGGTTCCTTGGCAGGCTCAGGATAGATGGCTTCAATAGACATATCCACATCAGGCAAAAAGATTCGATGGTTGCGGGCCGAGGGCTGATATGAAATAGCGAAGTGAAGTTTGATCAGCCGCATCACCCAAGGGGCGTAGAACTTCAAACCAAACAGATCAGAGCCAGATGCAGCAAGTTGGCGAATGAAGAAATCCTGTGTATTGAAGCATTTTCCATGAAGAATGTAGAAGACCAAAGTCTTCATTGCATCTTCCAGCTTGGCATGGGGAGAATGTCCTTTGATTGGCCAGACAGTTCGCCTTATGATGTGATAAAGGGTTCTTGGCAGATACTCAAGGTCTTCAACGAAGAAGTCCGTGGGATAAGCAGCATCTTGGGGCAATGGCTTCATCATACTTAGCATCTGACTCATATTAGGTTCAATCTTCTGAAAGATGCTCTCAATAGCTTCACTATGAAGCTGACAGCCATGCTCGTAGAGATCGCCAGGAGTGGGCAAACTAGTGAGCTCAATGATGTCAAAGGCTTTGGCTTCGTGATGAACGTTTCCAGTCATCCACTCCAGGACCCAAGTCTTCGGATCTCTGCTATACCCGCGGATATGAAGTGTGGCATAGAATTGGAGCAGCAACTCTTCATTCCAATGCTCTTGGTCAGTGACGAACGGCAGCAATCCAACTTCTTTGAAGAAGTCCAGAGCTTCTTCTAGACAGGGCAGACCAGCTATATCTTCAATGTCAAGACGCTTGTGGGGGAAGATGCGACCTTGATTGTATAGAATGCAGGAGTAATAGCTTCGCTGCGGATAACTCCAGAACCGATCAGATGATATTCTTTCCCTTGAGTAGGGGTTCTTGGAGCTATTGAAGAATGTGTTGTCTGCTCTGAAGCCATTGATATTGAATGATCCAGGTGCTGATGCAGGACCTGGGAACCTGGGCAATCTTGGGATTGGCTTCTGCACCTGAGGCCTGTGCTCAACATGATAGTCGAACTGGGGACCGGCAGCAGACGCAGGAACAGAAGCGACGAGATCAGTGGCTTCACTGTCTTCTGGTGCTTTTGTTGGTGAGGGCTCCACATTAGCTTCAGCCATGACAGTGTCAGTGGTTTCAGTGGTGTTGGTGGTGGCAGCCTCAAGATGTTCAACCTCCACTTGATGAGCTGGAGGGTCGGTCACAGTCACGTTCTCCTCGAGAACAGCTTCTTGGTGAGACGGGGGTGTAGCAGCGCTTGGGGTTTCTTCTTCATCGGCTGATGCAGCCGGAATGTCTTCAGCAGAGACTTGAGGCCTTGGACCTTTGCGAAGCCTGCGCAATGCGGGTGACGCCTATGGAGTTGTAGTTGGCTGGGCCTCAATGTCTTCTTCCTCTTGTGGGCGATCAGCCCATGAAGCATCCTGAGCGATTGGCGTCAGAGGACGACCAATACTGATGAGTTCGCTGTTCTCGAGCTGAGGAAGGACTGCACCATCTTCTGCATGGTCATGTTGACCAATGTCTTCAGCAGCGATGTGATCAGCTGCTGGAAAGTCTTCAGCTTCATGAGTCTCTGTGAAAGCAGGCTCATGGATTGTCAGTTGGTGTTCAGCGTCAAGACGAACCATGGAAATGGGTTCAACTATCAAAGGCTCTGCGGGAGCAGCCCGATCTTTCTTGGTCTTCCTCTTCTTCTTGGAGGGGGCAATAGGAGAGGCTTCAGGATGTTTCCTCTTCCTGGCTTCAGCCTCAGCAGTCCTCGTCTTCTTGAGCTCTAAAGCGGTTGACTGGCTTTTTGGCTTCGAGCCAGTCATTCTAGTTGGGAAGACAATGGGATCTGCTTCCTGCCTTGGTGTGTCAGGTTCAGCCGTAGCTGGCTTCTTCATCTTCTTTGCTGCCAGTACGCCCAAGGGCCTTGCGCTTCTCAGCCTCATTGTAGGCATGCACACATTTGTCAGCCAGAACTTTCATGCGCTCACGAGAACCTTGAGCTTCTGCACGTTTCTTGAGAAAGGCTTCCTTGAGCTCGTGCAGCATAATCTTGAAGTTCTTCACTTCTTGCACGCTGAGCTTGGCCATATGCTTCTTGAACTGAGCCTTTTCATAGTCAATCTTTTGCTTCAGTTCAATAATGCGCTGGGCGATAGCTAACTCTGAAGCAATGGCGCCATGGAAGGCGACACTAAGGCCAATGGGTAGCTGCAGATCTTTGAAGCTGATGTTTGGCGTGTCAAACCACTCATCAATGAAGTTGTGGATGATTGTCACATCAAAGAGAGGCAGATCATTGAAGATTTCTGCTTCTTCTTTGCTCTCGATGAGTTGCTCAAGAGCGTCATCTGCAAGATCTTCATCACTTGACAGATCAATGGCATCATTGCGCAGAATGGCAGCAACTGTGAGCTCTTGGCCGGTGTGTGGCAGAGGCATCTTGACCTTCTGGGGCTTGGAGATGCGTGATAAATCTTCAGACTGCACACTGTCTTCAGGAGGTGCAGTTGCCAGTGGCTTCACTCGTGAGATTTTTGGTGAAGGGGCTGGCTTTGAAGCTTTAGACTTCTTCAACTTCTTTGGCTTCGGCGCTGCAGGGGCTTCATCTGATTCAGCGTTAGCTGCAGGCTCATTCACTGCAGTCCCTTGAACCAAGATATGGGTGATGAGGCCTTCAAGGTTGTAGAAAGGACCGACGACATTGGGTTCTGCATCTCGTGTGCCATCAGCCCTTGGAGCTGAGGGACCAGGGTTGAAGTCTAGTCCCAATGTCTTCTTGTTTTGCTTCGTGGAGTTCTAGGCAAACTGGAAGTTGCGCTTGAACAGAATGTCGTCACGACACCATAGTAGTGACGATGGGTGTGCATCAACAGGCTGTGGCCCATGGACCATGCAGGGATAGAAGCCTTGTTCAATGACTTCATCTCTGGACCTGGGTTGAAGATTCTTGTATAGGATGTCTCCCCATGGTCTCTTGATGGCATTTTTCTCAGGATATTCTTGGGTTACAAATTGGTATTTGAACCATTGTTTTGCCCAATATCTTCGAATCCATTGGATTCGGGTCTTGCGTTGATTGTAATCCTCTTCAGGATCTGTCTTGTACAGTTTTGAGAGGTCATCTGGCAGATCTCTAGATGTTTCTCCATGATGCTTTCTGCCACCCTTCCTTGCTAATTTCTCTGAAGCCATGAACTTTAAATTGAAAGGCTTCAACACGTTCAAAGGCTTCAAGGATTTTCGCTTGCTGGACAAACATGAACTTGCTTCGGGTGAATTTATATGATGCTGTAAGAATTCTGCAAATGAATGCAGACTATGAGAACCAAGGGATTCTCCCACGGACATGTACCTGTGACAACATTAAGGTGCGAGGGAAGGGGAAGAGGTCATATGCATTCTCAGAAGATTTTGAATATAAATCAGTTTAGAAGATATTGACCTCATCATGCGAAGACATTCACTCATAGATAAGGAGTTGGTTCCAGATTTGTACGAATCCAGAGATCAGTACAAGTGAGGAATCTAACTACTTTGTGAAGCATAAGTGAATATACTAGGCATGTTATGAGATGCAGTATGAGAGAGATCTAACTTGTGTGAATAGGAACTACTTATGGTAGAAAGTGACAAAGCCATAGGATCAACGGTGCCGTAAAAAGGAAGTTTTATTTACCACACTAAGAACTGCTAGATGGAGTGGAAGATGAGGCCGAGCAGTTCGATCTTCCGTTCCCTAACTTGACGACGGAGGACACCTACGGCAACGGCGGAGAGGACGATGTCCGCGGTCGGCGTGAAGACGGCGTCGGAGAGGTTGCGGCAGCGAAGCGCTTCATCGCCGGCGTTGTCGAGGGCTAGCGGTGGCGCTAGGGTTCGTGTGAGAGTGGAAGAAGAGATAATGACCGCC
This sequence comes from Triticum aestivum, assembly GCF_018294505.1. NCBI lineage: Eukaryota > Viridiplantae > Streptophyta > Magnoliopsida > Poales > Poaceae > Triticum > Triticum aestivum. The sequence continues at coordinate 320,944,076 of NC_057809.1, read as the reverse complement.
GTGAAGTGTGTATTTATAGGTACGGGGTCGGCACTGCGTTATTACATAGGTGCCCCTGGCGATTCGCATCTGAAGAACACGTGGCCATCGTGCAGAATTTTGGGGGTTTGTTCCATGTCCCACGCATGCCTGGATTGTCGGGTGGTCGTTCCTACTTCTCCGGGTTTCATGTGGAGGAATGAGCATTGAAAGTGGACTTAAGGTTTGTCTTTGTATCTTCTGCTGACAAGGACGCAGAGAAGACATTCGACAGTTTCATTATAATGCATATGATTTGGAGAGATAGAGTTTGATATAGATAGCATAGAGAGGTTAGGGTCCGATCACATTCACTTAGTTCAAAAGTTTCAACAAGAATACATAGCTATAAGTGAATGATGTAGAGGACAGAACACTAGTATATATATATATATAATCAACATAGTGAAGATAATCATGAAGACATGTTGAGATTGAAGCCAAACCAAATGTGAAGACATAGCAAGGTAACGCCATGAGTGAAACACTTCAAAATAGAACATTTGGTGGTGGCGTTACCCACCGTATAGGAAGTATTAGACCCAGACACAGCGCACAATTATTGTGGCGCTCTGAAGTCAAATTCCACATTAATGTATTCACACTTAGAATGTATGTCTTCATTGATTGAAGATATACTTTACTTCGTGTGTTGCACATCTAAGTCATCAATATGCATAAGGGTTAGGATGTGTGCCTGATCATAGGACATTTGAGGATTCCAGGGTATTTAGCTCACACCGTAACTTGCGAAATCTCTTCTCATCCAAGGGCTTGGTGAAGATATCTGCCAATTGCTCTTCAGTGTTGACGTGTATGATATCATATCTTCCTTCACAACATGATCTCTGAGAAAGTGATGACGAATTTCAATGTGCTTTGTCTTCGAGTGCTGAACTGGGTTGTTGGCAATCTTGATGGCGCTTTCATTGTCGCAGTAGAGTGGCACTTGCTTCAGATGAATGCCATAGTCTTTGACCATTTGCTTCATCCATAGAAGCTGAGCGCAGCAAGATCCAGCAGCAATGTATTCAGATTCAGCAGTGGAGAGAGATACACAGTTTTGCTTCTTTGAAGACCAACATACAAGTGATCGTCCTAGAAAGTGACATGTGCCTAATGTAGACATGCGATCAACTTTGTCACCAGCATAATAAACATTCGAGAATCCAACCAGATCAAACTCTGAGCCCTTTGGATACCATAATCCTAGAGTTGTGGTGTGAGCCAAATATCGAAGAATTCGCTTCACGGCTAAGTAATGTGACTCCTTTGGTGCCGCTTGAAATCGAGCACACATGCAAACACTAAGCATAATATCTGGCCTAGATGCACATAGATAAAGTAAAGAACCAATCATGGAACGGTATACTTTTTGATCGAACTCTTTACCATTGTCGTCAGGACCCAGATGATGCTTGGCTGGCATTGGCGTCGTGAAGCCTTTGCAGTCTTGCATACCAAACTTCTTCAGGCAATCTTTGAGATACTTCTCTTGAGATATGAAGATGCTGTTGCGTTGTTGTCGTATTTGAATACCGAGAAAGAACTTCAGCTCTCCCATCATAGACATTTGATATTGCTCTTGCATCATATATCCAAACTCTTCACTGTACTTCTGATTGGTGCAGCCGAAGATAATGTCATCCACATATATTTGGCACATAAACAGTTCACCATCATATGTCTTTGTGAAGAGAGTGGGGTCGAGAGAACCAGGTATAAAGCCTTTGCTCTTCAGGAAGTATTTGAGTGTGTCATACCAGGCCCGAGGGGCTTGTTTGAGGCCATACAGTGCCTTGTTGAGCTTGTATACCATGTCAGGATGTTTTGGATCTTCAAAGCCAGGAGGTTGTGCAACATACACTTCTTCTTCAATCTTGCCATTGAGGAAGTCGCTCTTCACATCCATTTGATAAAGAAGTATGTTGTGATGATTTGCATAGGCCAGCAGTATGCGTATGGCTTCAAGTCTAGCCACAGGAGCAAATGTTTCATCGAAGTCAATGCATTCCACTTGAGTATATCCTTGAGCAACGAGACGAGCTTTGTTTCTGACAACTTGACCATGCTCATCTTCCTTGTTGCGGTATATCCATTTGGTGCCTATTATGTTGTGCTTCTGAGGATCGGGACGCTTGACCAGTTCCCATACATTATTCAGCTCAAACTGTTGAAGCTCGTCTTGCATAGCTTGAATCCATCAGGTTCCATGAAGACTTCTTCAACTTTCTTGGGTTCTGTTATTGAGACGAATGCGAAGTGCCCACAGAAATTTGCTAGCTGAGTTGCCCTTGAACGAGTGAGTGGACCGGGTGCATTGATGCTATCAATTATTCTTTCAATCTGCACTTCATTGGCAACGCGAGGATGTACAGGGCGAAGATTTTGCTCTTGCTGATCATTGTCGTTGTTAGAAGGAATGTCTTCAGGCTGAGCATTGTCTTCATGTTGATCAGGTGCTGAGATGATAAGTTCTTCTTCAGGATGAGCTTCAGAAGGTATAATTTCTCCAGTTCCCATTAGCTTGATTGATTCACTGGATGGAACTTCATCTAGCACATTTGGCAGTTGCTCTCTTTGTGAACCGTTGGTCTCATCGAACCGCACATCCACTGTTTCAACCACTTTGTAATGAAAGAGATTGAAGACTCTGTAGGAGTGCGAATCCTTTCCATATCCAAGCATAAAACCCTCATGTGCTTTGGTGCAAACTTTGAGGTGTGATGTGGGTCCTTGATCCAGCACCTGGTGCCAAATACTCTGAAGTAACTGACATTTGGCTTCTTGCCAGTAAGGAGCTCATAAGATGTCTTGTTCAGAAGCTTGTGAAGATAAACACGATTGATTGTATGGCATGCAGTATCAATGGCTTCAGGCCAGAATTTTCTTGGAGTCTTGTATTCATCTAGCATCATTCTGGCCATCTCAATGAGTGTTCTGTTCTTGCGTTCGACGACTCCATTCTGCTGTGGCGTGTACGGGGCTGAGAATTCATGTGTGATGCCCAAGGTATCAAGATATGTATCAAGGCCAGTGTTCTTGAATTCAGTGCCATTGTCACTTCTGATATGCTTTATCTTGGCGCCATAGTTGTTCATTGCTCGATTGGCGAAGCGTCTGAAGACATCCTGCACTTCAGTCTTGTAAAGGATTATGTGCACCCAAGTATATCTAGAATAATCATCAACAATGACAAAGCCATAGAGACAAGCAGTAGTAGTAAGAGTTGAGTAATGAGTGGGACCGAAAAGATCCATGTGAAGCAGTTTGAAGGGTCGAGTAGTGGTCATGATTGTCTTCGAGGGATGTTTGGCCCTCGTCATCTTTCCTGCCTCACAGGCACCGCATAAGTGATCTTTCTTGAACTTGACGCCCTTGATGCCTATGACATGCTTCTTCTTTGCCAGGGTGTGGAGGTTCCTCATGCCAGCATGCCCAAGCCTCCGATGCCAGAGCCAGCATTCTGAAGCTTTTGCTAGAAGACATACGGCAAGCTGTGGTCCTGCTGAGAAATCTACCACGTACAAATCATCTTTTCGATACCCTTCAAATACTAGAGACTTGTCAGATTCCATTAGAACAAGGCAACGATATTTTCCAAATATTACGATCATGTTTAAATCGCAAAGCATTGAGACAGACATTAAGTTGAAGCCAAGGGATTCAACAAGCATGACTTTATCCATGTGTTGATCCCTTGAGATTGCAACTCTACCTAGACCCAATACCTTACTTTTACCAGTGTCAGCAAATGTGATGTGGCTCTTGTCGGATGGACGTAAGGTTGAGTCCATAAGAAGGCTTATTTTGCCAGTCATGTGATTTGTACACCCACTATCAATAATCCATTCTGAAGACGCTGGTGTCGTACCCTATAGTGCAGTTAGGGGGATAGGCTTCACGAAGAGCATTGTGAAGCAAAAACATTTGACGAACCAGTGGGTTATGAAAGCTTAGATCCAGATTAGGACTAATAGGGAGAGTAGCAAGCGATTCAGGAATGAAGTACATAGTAAGACCATTCGGGAATTTGATCTTGCGCCCTCCAAGATGTTTAAGGTCCCCAACAATAGCGTCAGACGATTTTGGTTTTCTGCTGGAGACCTTTCCCTGCAAAAGAGAGTTAAGATTTCTTAGCCCCCCACATCTTCAAGGGTGGCTTAGAAGCAATAAGTCTAAGTGCAGCATCTGAGAACTTTGGCTTTGGAGCCCTAGCAAACAGTCTGGTAGGCGAACAATAGTACTCATAAGAATAAGCTGAATAGTTCTTGGTCTTATGAACATGGCGGTTTGATGAACCGCTCTCATATTCATATGCCTGAGTATGGTTTCCCTACAAAACATTTACGTTAGTGCGACTCAGGTGAGTCCTCTGTCTGTATGAAGCCTTTGGACCGTATGAAGCCTTTGGTCTGAGCTTTGTCTTCTTCACGTGAGGTGTCATGATGACATTCACAGGAAGATTCTCCAGACACCTTTTCGGAACCCAGATCTTCATCATAGGCGGTCCATTCCTGCAGTTAGTACCAATGTACCTGGCAAACACTTCACCATTCTGATTCTTAAACAGTTTATAGTTTCCATCAAGGGATTCATCAATGATAATGGGGTTAGCACAAGTGAAGCCAGATAGATTGGATGGATCTGCTGAAGGTTCCTTTGCAGCAACCCACGTGGTTTTGGGGTACTGCTCAGGTTTCCAGTAAGAGCCATCAGCATTCATTTTCCTTACGAACCCAACACCCTCTTTCCTCGGGTTTCGGTTCAGAATCTGCTTTTTGAGGACATCACATAGTGTCTGATGCCCTTTAAGACATTTGTACATCCCTGTTTCAAGCAATGTCTTTGTAACACTCTCGATGCGACTATATCTCCCACGTGTCGAGGCACGACTTAGAGGCATAATCGCATTGAAGGCATATGTCGCAAGTTAGGCAATGTTCACAACATCCCATGTAATATAAATCATAAAGGGGAGATAACAGAGTTGGCTTACACTCACCACGTCAATCAAGTACATAAATAACATTATATCATCCAAACACTCATGGCCCGACTACGGCGCCAAAATAAAAGATAACCCAACATGCGACACGGTCCCGATCACCCCCAACTGGGCACCACTACTGATCATCAGGAAAGGAAACATAGTAACATTGAGAGTCCTCGTCGAACTCCCACTTGAGCTCAAGCGCGTCTCCTGGAGCGGAATCATCAGGCATAGTAATCTGTGAGCCACAGGGCCTCAGCAATCTTGCACCCTAGCGATCAAGACTATTTAAGCTTATAGGTAAGGCAAGGTAAAAATATGTGGAGCTGCAGCAAGCGACTAGCAAGTATGGTGGCTATCCTGTTCGCAAAAGAGAGCGAGAAGAGGAGGCAAAGCGCGAGCGAGAAACTAGAGAGCAACCTGCGCAAACATTACTCCAACACCGTGTCCACTTCCCGGACTCCGCCGAGAAGAGGCCATCACGGTAACACACTCAGTTGATTCATTTTAATTAAGTTAAGGTTCAAGTTATCTACAATCGGACATTAACAAATTCCCATCTGCCCATAACCACGGGAACGGCTTTCGAAAGTTCAAATCCCTGCAGGGGAGTCCCAACTTAGCCCATGACAAGCTCTCACGGTCAACGAAGGAATAGAACTCCTCCCAAGATGTTCCGATCAGACTCGGTATCTCAGTTCTTCAAGACCCTTTGACAGGTTAAAACAAGACCAGCAACACCGCCCGAATGTGCCAACAAATCCCGATAGGAGCTGCACATATCTCTTTCTCAGGGCACACTCAGATTGTCTTAGGTACGAGTAGGCCAGCCCAGAGTTGCCCTTGGTGGCCACCGACAGCTGACTGGTGGACCAACACTCAGAGGAGCACTGGCCCGGGGGGTTTAAAATAAGATGACCCTCGGGCTCCGGAAACCCAAGGGAAAAAGAGGCTAGGTGGCAAATGGTAAAACCAAGGTTGGGCATTGCTGGAAAAGCTTTAATCAAGGCAAACTATCAAGGGGTTCCCATTATAACCCAACCGCGTAAGGAACGCAAAAATCCGGGAACATAACACCGATATGACGGAAACTAGGGCGGCAAGAGTGGAACAAAACACTAGGCGAGAGGCCGAGCCTTCCACCCTTTACCAAGTATATAGATGCATTAAGATAACATGGCAATATAATGATATCCCAACAAGTAAATAAATGTTCCAAAAAGGAACGGCCTCCAATCTTCACCTGCAACTAACAACGCTATAAGAAGGGCTGAGCAAAGCGGTAACATAGCCAATCAACGGTTTGCTAGGACAAGGTGGGTTAGAGGTTTGACATGGCAATTTGGGAGGCTTGAAAGCAAGTGGTAGGCATCATAGCATTCGCATAGCAAAAGAGCGAGCAATCTAGCATAGCAAAGATAGTAGTGATTTCGAGGGTATGATCATCTTGCCTGCACAGTTGTCAGAGTTGACTGGATCCTTGAAAGCAAATTCAACGGTATCCTCGTTAGCGAACTCGTCTCCCGGCTCTACCCAAACAAGACAAACAAGCAACAAGCACATAATCAACCACGTGCAGGATCAAACAATATGATGCAAGGATGATATGCTATGCGGGATGCGATGCGGGATGCATATGCAAGACGTGACAGGAAATGCAAGAACCTGGCCTCAACTTGGAAATCCAAGTGTTCCATTGGAAATATGAGATGAAATCGCTTGAAAACAATATAAAGAACACCGGAATCGGAGTTACGGTTTGGAAATGGCAAGCGATTCAAATATGGCCACGTTCTGCGATTTACAGCAAGTAGCCATCTAAATGCAATGAGATGAACATGCTACAGCACCCAAACATGATAACAAAATACATGGCAGGGATGCATTCAAGATGCTTAACAAAAGTCTAGCACTGTTCTACGGCCAATTCATCCATTAACAGGTTCAAACAAGCATGGCAAAAATGCATATGACAAACAGATCCAGACTTAGTGAAATTAACACTTGTCTGGAATTTCAGATCAGGTAGCACTCTTCGGAGCAACAAAACTACATGCTACAGGACCTGAACATGGCAAAGTAAAGCATGGCATGGAGCTACTCAAAGATCTTAACAAAAGTCCCTTAGTGACCTTGAGCCAAAAGGGATCAGAAAATACAATTGCAAGCATGTGAACATGGCAAAAACATAATCAGTTCTCAGACTTAGTGAAAACTGGAACATGCTGAAACATATCTCAAGTAGACATGTTTACGAGCTCGATGCACTCACTACGGTGCAATTCATGACAAACTAAGCATACACCCATCAAGAATACACAAAATGCAAGCTATACATGGCAAGAACAATAGCATAGTATGCACGGATCAACTACAACATCATCGGCAAAATTGCAAACAAGTTGACAATCTGCCCAGTTTCACAAAGTAGCAAAAGTAGAGCTCGATTGACTCAAGCTAGGGTGCTCCATAATTGCAAACAAAGACATGAATGGATAGAGCACTACAAGATTAACAAAACATCCTTAATGATCATCCTCAAAAGAGGCACGGATCACTAGGAAACAACATGAACATATGGCATCATGAGATAAACAGATCAAGGACTTTGTGGAAATGTTAAGTCCCCGAAAATAGAACTACCAATTGCACCACTTTGCAAGCTCGTGCTAGTCACCATACACATCACAAAAATACATCGGTTGCACCTCTGGAAAGATAACAAAACCCTTAACAAAACATATGTAGAGCACATGGGCATATCATGCACACAATAATCATGGCAAAAATGACAAAAAGCTAAATGGAGCAGCAGATTTGACAATTATCTCAAGTAGCCATCTTCTAACAGCATCTCGGGCATCACGATGAACGCAAATGAAAATGATGCAATGGAATGAAATGATGTACTCTCTGAGATGAACATTTTGATATGCTATATGCCAAAAACGGAGGTACGGATGCAAAGTTACAGCACGATGAAGAAGAGCACATGGATCTAAGATTCGGGGACTTAGAAGAAAATTGAACCTCCGGATCTAGGGTTTGACCCGGCACGCAAAATGAGGCGGTTTCGGTGAGCACTGTAGCTCCGGCAAGCTCGGTTCGTCGGTGGGGAGATGAGGGAGAGGCGAGGCCGGTGCTTGGACGTCGAGGAGGAGGGAGGAGGGCGACCGGGCGGTGGTGGCGATGATGGTGGCCGGCGTTGGCGGGGTTCGCCGCGGCGGAACGTCGGACGGATCTTGCGCCGGCGAGGTGGTGCGGCGCCGAAGAATGGCGGACGCGGCGGCCGGAGCCGAGGAGGGAGCGGCGCGGCGCGGGAACTTCGGGCACGGGCGTCGACGCGCCTTCGGGCCGGGAAGGTCCCGCGATGGGCCGCGGCGGGCCGGCGGAGGAGGCGGCGAAGTGGGGTGCCGGGTCACCACGTGGCACACCCGAAGTGGCTGGCGGGGGAAGCGTACAATGTCCATCGGCGGGATTTCGTCCGGCGGCGGCGGCGAGGGAATTTTTAGGGTTTGGGAGAGAGGAGATCCGCGAATTTCGGGAGGGGACTTTAAATAGAGGTAGAGGGAGCTAGGAGAGTCCAAATGAGGTGCGGTTTTCGGCCACGCGATCGTGATCGAACACTCTAGATGATGAAGAGGGTTTTGGTGGGTTTTGGCCCAACTTGGAGGGGTGTTGGGCTGCAACACACACGAGGCCTTTTCGGTCCCTCGATTAACCGTTGGAGTATCAAACGAAGTCCAAATGATACGAAACTTGACAGACGGTCTACCAGTAGTAAACCAAGGCCGCTTGGCAAGTCTCGGTCCAATCTAGAAATGTTTAATCCCCACACACGAAAGAAAGCTAGAAATGACCACCGGAGGAGAACGAAGCGTCGGAATGCAAAACGGACAACGGGGAAAATGCTCGAATGCATGAGACGAACACGTATGCAAATGCAATGCACATGATGACATGATATGAGATGCATGAGAATGATAAGAACACATGGAGACAAAGACCCGAACCCGAGAAAATAAAATAACTTAACGTCGAAAACGGCAAGAGTTGGAGTACAAATTGGGAAAGTTACATCCGGGGTGTCACAGTCTTCAACCTAGCATTCTCATCAGCAATAGCAGTGGTATCCTCAGCAGAGGGGTTAGTTACCACATCAACAGTTGAAGATATTGCAACAGTAGTAGCAGTAGAACATTCAGCAACAGAAGTAGCATTATCACGCTCAATGCATTTAAGACATGGTGGTTCAAATCCTTCCTGAGCGGAACTGATCTGTTTGGCGCGAAGTGACTCATTTTCCTTTTGAAGATCATCTTCATGAGCCGCTCTCAATTTCTCAAGATCTTGCTTCCTTTGAAGATAATCATAGGAAAGCTTTTCATGAGTTGTTGAGAGAGTTTCATGACGACTTTCAAGTTCCTCATACTTAACGTGAAGATTTTTTATGTCTTCAATTAAGGATTCAGATCGAGTCATTTCAGTGCCTAACAGATCATCGCTTCTGTCTAACAGTTTTTGAATATGTTCCATAGCTCTCTGTTGTTCAGTTGCAATTTTAGCAAGTGTTTTGTAGCTGGGTTTTGAACCACAATCAGAGTCATCGTCACTAGATGTTTGATAGTGAGTAGTGCGTGTGTTTACCTTGGCACCACGTGCCATGAAGCAGTAGGTAGAAGCGGAGTAGTCCTTGTCATTTGCATCGGTGTCGGTGATGAAGTCATTGTCTTCAGTGTTGAAGATGGACTTGGCAACGTATGCTGTAGCCAGACTTGCGATGCCTGAATTGGACTCCTCCTCAGACTCCACCTCCGCCTCCTCAGAAGCGGACTCCTCCTCCGAATCCATTTGCTTGCCAACAAACGCACGTGCCTTGCCAGATGAGCTCTTCTTGTGTGATGAAGACTTTGAGGAAGACTTGGAAGAAGACCTCGAGTATTTCTTCTTCTTCTTGTCGTCAGAGTCATATTCCTTGCTCTTCTTCTTCTTTTTGTTCTCATTGTCCCACTGTGGACACTCAGAGATGAAGTGGCCAGGTTTCTTGCACTTGTGACATGTTTTCTTCTTGTAGTCGTGAGCAGAAGCTTCATCATTCCTTGAGCTTGATCGGGAAGACTTTCTGAAACCTTTCTTCTTGGTGAATTTTTGGAACTTCTTCACAAGCATAGCAAGTTCCCTTCCAATGTCTTCAGGATCATCCGAACTTCTGTCAAATTCTTCTTCAGATGAGGAGACAACTTTTGCCTTCAAGGCACAAGTTCGCCCATAGTTTGGACCGTAGATATCTCTTTTCCCAGAAAGCTGAAACTCATGTGTGTTGAGCCTCTCAAGTATGTCAGACGGATCGAGTGTCTTGAAATCAGGACGTTCTTGAATCATTAGGGCTAGGGTGTCGAACGAACTATCAAGTGATCTCAGTAGTGTCTTGACGACTTCATGTTTGGTGATCTCAGTAAAGCCGAGGGCTTGAAGCTCATTTGTGATGTCAGTGAGTCGGTCAAATGTGAGCTGGACATTCTCATTGTCATTTCGCTTGAAGCGGTTAAAGAGGTTGCGAAGGACACTGATTCTCTGATCTCTCTGGGTTGAGACGCCTTCATTGACCTTGGAGAGCCAGTCCCAGACCAGCTTAGATGTTTCCAAAGCACTCACACGGCCATACTGTCCTTTGGTCGGATGACTACAGATGATATTCTTGGCAGTAGAGTCCAGTTGAACGAACTTCTTGACATCAGCAGTAGTGACACCTTCTCGAGCCTTGGGAACGCCGTTCTAGACGACATACCATAGATCGATGTCAATGGCTTCAAGATGCATGCGCATCTTATTCTTCCAGTAGGGATATTCAGTTCCATCGAAGACGGGGCACGCAGCGGAGACATTAATTATCCCTGCAGTCGACATAGCTAAAACTCCAGGTGGTTAAACCGAATCACACAGAACAAGGGAGCACCTTGCTCTGATACCAATTGAAAGTGTGTTATATCGACTAGAGGGGGGGTGAATAGGCGATTTCTATGAAAGTCTTCAAAACGTGGAAGTTATGAAGACAAACGATACAAATAAACCTATTACCCTGCAGCGGAAGGTAGACTACACTAGGCAAGCCATAGTCAAGTATTCAATAGAGTGAAAGCACAATGACTAATAGCAGCAATGTAGTAAGGATCAGGTAGGAAGATATTGTGAAGCCACATAGAACACGCAGTCACTCAGTGAAGACAAAAGGTAGTGCGAACATACAATGACTTCACAAGGAGTAACAGTAAGTAAAGGGAAGGGAATATGAAACCGGTGACTCGCTGAAGACAATGATTTGTTGGACCAGTTCCAGTTGCTGTGACAACTGTACGTCTGGTTAGGGCGGCTAGGTATTTAAACCTTAGGACACACAATCCCGGACAACCAGTCCTGAACACGCAGCTCAGGACACCCGGTCCTCACCGTATTCCCCTTGAGCTAAGGTCACACAGACCTCGCCCAATCACTCTGGTAAGTCTTCAAGGTAGACTCTCAAACCTTCACAGACTTCGTTCACCGGCAATCCACAATGTCTCTTGGATGCTCAGAACGCGACGCCTAACCGGCTGGAGGATGCACAGTCCTCAAGTGTAATAAGTCTTCAGATCACACAGATAAGAAGACTTAAGTGATGCCTAATTCTCTTTGGCTCTGGGTGGTTAGGGCTTTCTCCTCGCAAGGAATTCTCTCTCAAAGGCTTCGAGGTGGGTTGCTCTCAAACGACAAAAGCCGTACTCTGAATCTGAGCAGCCAACCGTTTATGGTTGTAGGGGGTGGGCTATTTATAGCCACTTGGCAACCTGACCTGATTTGTCCGAAATGACCCTGGGTCACTAAGGAACTGACATGTGTTCCAACGGTCAGATTTCAAACTCACACGGCAACTTTACTTGGGCTACAAGCAAAGCTGACTTGTTCGACTCTGGACAAGATTCGCTCTCATAGTATTCACTCGAAGACATAGGTTTTGTTTAAGCATCACTTCAGTCATTCTGACTGGTTCTCTTGGACCCCACTTAACAGTACGGTGGTTCCTACCACTTAGAACTACGAAAGATCTAAGTCTTCGAGCTCCATAGGCTTCATGTGGTGTCTTCTCTTGTCATTGTCTTCAATGTGAATATCTTCATATACCACCTTTGACTTCAATGTCTTCATACATTTTTAGGGGTCATCTCTGGTAGGAAAACTGAATCAATGAGGGACTTCTACCTGTGTTATCATGCAATTCTCACAAACACATTAGTCCCTCAACTAGGTTTGTCGTCAATACTCCAAAATCAACTAGGGGTGGCACTAGATGCACTTACAGTCACCCATCGGTGACTGCCAAGGGCAACTCTGGATTTGGCCTACCGAAAGTTTGGACAATCCGATGGTGGCCTAAGACGAGATACGCGTGGCTACTATCAGGGTGTCGACATGTCGGGAGGTCTTGCTGGACTTTTTTTACCATTGTCGAAATGTCTTGTGCACCGGGATTCCGGGTCTGAACGGAGGGTCCCGAGATGGAGGATTGTCTCCGCGGATTGTGAGCTTGTCATGGCCATGCAGGGTTTAAACTTTTGAGAGTCGTGCCCGCGGTTATGTGGCAGATGTGAGTTTTTAATATCTGGTTGTAGAGAATTTGTCATGAGATTCGAACTAAAATAGACCAACCGCGTGCGTAACCGTGATTGTCTCTTTTCGGGTGCATTCGAGAAGAGAACAGGGTTGGGTTATCTTTGAACGTAAGTAGTTCAGGATCACTTCTTTATCATTACTAGATTGCGACCATTTGCGTAGTTTCTCATCTTACTCTTGTACCCATAAGGTAGCTACCATACAATGCTTAGTCGCTTGCTGCAACCTCACCACTTATCCATTCCATACCCATTAAGCTTTGCTAGTCTTTATACCCACGGTAACGGGATTGCTGAGTCCTCGTGGCTCACAGTTTACTACAACAACAGTTGCAGGTACAGGCAAGGCGAAGCCTTGATGCTAGAGTGATGCTTTGTAACACCCAGGATGTAATTTGCCTTATCTGTACTCCAACTCTTGCCGTTTCCGGCACTAAGTTATTTTATTTCCTCGTTGTCGGGTTTTTGTCTCTGTGTGTTGTTGTCTTTGTCATGCATCTCATATCATATCATCATATGCATTGCATTTGCATACGTGTTCGTCTCATGCATCCGAGCATTTTCCCCATTGTCCGTTCTGCATTCCGGCGCTCCTATGTCACCCGGTGTCTCATTCTACCTCTTTTCGTGTGTGGGGGTTAAACGTTTTCAGATTGGACCGAGACTTGTCATGCGGCCTTGGTTTACTACCGCTAGACCGCCTGTCAAGTTTCGTGCCATTTGGACTTCGTTTGATACTCCAATGGTTAACCGAGGGACCGAAAAGGCCTTGTGTGTGTTGCAGCCCAACACCCTTCCAAAGTGGCCCAAAACCCACCAAAACCTGTCCCATCATCTAGAGCGTTCGATCACGATCGCGTGGCCGCAAACCGCACCTCATTTGGAGCTTCCTAGCTCCTCCTACCTCTATAAATAGATCCCTCCATGAAATCCCGGGTCTCCTCTCCCCCCTAACCCTAGATTTTTCCCCGCGCCGCGCCGGACATGTCCAGCACCGGCTGGACGCATCGCCGCCGCCAATAGGAGGCAGCCACCTGTCCCTCCGCCGCCGTCTCTCTCCTCCGGCCCGGGCGAGCCCGCACCGGGCCCTCCAGGCCCATCGGGGCGCGCCGCCCGCCTCGGGTCGCCCCCGACGCCACTCCTCGCGTCCAGCCACCGACCGCCTCCGCCGTGGCGCGCCTCGTCGCCGGCCGCCTCCGCCTTGGCTGCTCCCTGCCATCCGGTCTCCAGCACCGCCCCGCCAGACCACTCCGTCGCGCCGCCCTCCGCCATGTCGCCTCGCCGTCCCTCCACGCCGGCGACGACCATCTCCGGCAAGCCCTCGCCAACTCCGGCGAACTCCCTCCCTCCGGCGAACAGGTCCCGGCGATCCTCGGTTTCTGCGCCCGGCAAGATCCAGATCCGTTTTTGCCTCGGGTTGACTTTTTCCTCCCGAGACCCTAATATTTTGCATACTTTGACATGCCTTAACTCTGCATCTGTAGCTCCGGTTCGTGCGTGTAGCATATCAAAATGTTCGTCTCGACGAGTACATCATTTAATCGCATTGCATCATTTTCATTTGAGCTCATCTTGATGCCCTAAATGTTGTTGGAAGAGGGCTATGTGATGAATTTGTCAGATCTGTTTCAACAAATGGCCTTTTGTCATTTTTGCTATAATTATTGTGTGCATGCTATGATCCTGAGCTCTACATGTCTTTTGTAGAATGCCATGCCATCTTTACAGTGGTGTATTCCATGTATTTTTTGTGATCTTTATGGTGACTAGCACAAGCATGCAAAGTAGCGTAATCATTGATGCTGATTTCAGGGACTTAGTTTTTCACTAAGCCCTTGTCCTGTTTTTGTTTTTATGCCATATGTTCATGTTGTTTCCTAGTGATCTGTACCTCTTTTGAGTATGATCAGTAAGGATATTTTGTTAATATTGTGATGCTATATCCATCCATGTCTTTGTTTTCAATTATGGAGCACCCTAGATTGAGTCAATCAAGCTCTACTTTTGCTATAAAATGATCCTGGCAGATTGTTGACATGTTTGGCGATTTTGCCGAGGATGTTGCTATTGATTCGTGCATGCTATGTTGTTGTTCTTGCCATGTCTAGCTTCTATGCCATGTCTTCTTGATGGGTGTATGCTTAGTTTGTCATGCCATGCTCTGTAGTGAGTGCATCGAGCTCGTAAACATGCCTACTCGTGAACTGTTTTGCATGCTCCAGTTTTTCATTGTCTGAATCTGTTTACGTTTTTGCTATGTTCACATGCTTGCAATTGTATTTTCTGATCCCTTTTGGCTCAAGGTCAGTAAGGGACTTTTGTTAAGTGCTTTGAGTAGCTTCATGCCATGCCTTGCTTTGACATGTTGAATTCTTGTAGCATGTAGTTTTCATGTTCTAAAGTTTGCTTCCTGATGATAAATTCCAGACATTTTAATTTCACTAAGTCTGAAACCTGTTATCATTTGCACTTTTGCCATGCTTGTTTGAACCTGTTTATGGATGAATTAGCCGTAGCTCAGTGTTAATATTTTGTCAAGCTTCATGAGTGGATCCCTGCCATGTATTTTGTTGCCATGTTTGAGTGCTGTAGCATATTTATCTTGATGCATTTAGATGGTCACTTGCTGATTATCGCAGACCGGTGTCATATTTGTTTTGCTTGCCATTTCCAAACCGTGCATGCGATTCCGGTGATCTTTATATAGATTTCAACCGAAATCAACTCACCTTTCCAGTGGCACTCTTGGTTTTCCAAGTTGAGGCCAGGTTCAATCTTTATTTTCCACATCTTGCATATGCATCACATATCGCATCCCGCATATCATCCCATGTTTGCATCATGTTGTTTGAGCATTGCACGTGGTTGATTGTGTTCCTTTTGCTTGTTGCTCTTGCTTGGGTAGAGCCAGGAGACAAGTTCGTGAACGAGGAGCCCATTGAGTTTGCTTACGAGGATCAAGGCAACTCTGACAACTTTGCAGGAAAGATGACCATACCCTCGAAATCACTTCTATCTTTGCTTGCTAGATGCTCGCTCTTTTGCTATGCCTATGCTACGATACCTACCACTTGCTTATCATGCCTCCCAAATTGCCATGTCAAACCTCTAACCTACCTTGTCCTAGCAAACCGTTGTTTGGCTATGTTAACGCTTTGCTCAGCCCCTCTTATAGCGTTGCTAGTTGCAGGTGAAGTTTGGACATCGTTCCTTGTTGGAACATTGATTATTGTTGGGATATCACAATAGTATCTTGTTTATCTTAATGCACCTATATACTTGGTAAAGGGTGGAAGGCTCGGCCTTATGCCTGGTGTTTTGTTCCACTCTTGCCGCCCTAGTTTCTGTCATATCGGTGTTATGTTCCCGGATTTTGCGTTCCTTACACGGTTGGGTTGTAATGGGAACCCCTTGACAGTTCGCCTTGAATAAAACTCTTCCAGCAATGCCCAACTTTGGTTTTACCATTCGCCACCTAGCCTTTTTCCCTTTGGTTTCGCGGACTCAAGGGTCATCTTTATTTTAACCCCCGCCGGGCCAGTGCTTCTCTGAGTGTTGGTCCGACTGAGCGATGTCCAGGGCTACCAGGGGCAACTCTGGGCTGGCCTACCCGACGTCTGGCTCATCTGAGTGTGCCCTAAGAACGAGATATGTGCAGCTCCTATCGGAATTTGTCGGCACATTCGGGTGGTGTTGCTGGAGTTGTTTTACCATTGTCGAGGATGTCTTGTAACCGGGATGCCGAGTCTGATTGGATTGTCTTGGCAGAAGGAATATCCTTCGTTGACCGTGAGAGCTTGTGATGGCCTAAGTTGGGACTCCACTGCAGGGATTTGAACTTTCAAAAGCCATGCCCATGGTTATGGGCAGATGGGAATTTGTTAATGTCCGGTTGTAGATAACATGAAACTTAACTTAATTGAAATGCATCAACCGCGTGTGTTACCGTGATGGTCTCTTCTCGGCGGAGTCCAGGAAGTGAACACGGTGTTGGAGTAATGATTGATGTAGGTTGTTCTAGGATCACTTCTTGATCATAGTTTCTCGAACGTGTTTTGCCTTCTCTTCTCGCTCTCTTTTGCGAATATGTTAGCCACCATATATGCTAGTCGCTTGCTGCAGCTCCACTTCATACCTTACCTTACCTATAAGCTTAAATAGTATTGATCGCGAGGGTGTGAGATTGCTGAGTCCCCGTGACTCACAAATTCCTTCCAAAACCAGATGCAGGGACCGATGATACCGTTCCAGATGATATGACCGAGCTCAAGTGGGAGTTCGATGAAGACTCTCGCCGTTACTATGTGTCTTTCCCAGATGATCAGTAGTGGTGCCCAGTTGGGGCGATCGGGGACTTTGTCGCATTTGGGGGTTGATCTTTATTTTGGTTCCGTAGTCGGACCTTGAGTGTATTGGATGAATGTAATGACTTATTTATGTAGTTGTGTGATGTGGCAAGTGTAAGCCAACTATGTACCTTTCCCCTTTATTCGTTTACATGGGTTGTTGTGAAGATTACCTCACTTGCGACATTGCTTTCAATGCGGTTATGCCTCTAAGTCGTGCTTCGACACGTAGGAGATATAGCCGCATCGAGGGCATTACAAGTTGGTAATCAGAGCCTTCCCCGACCTTAGGAGCCCCCTGATTGATCCAATCGTTGGCGTTGTTGAGTCTAGAAAAATGTTTTGAGTCATCTAGAATTATATATATCGGAGAGTTAGGAATTCTTTTTACTCCCAGCCCCTTCGTCGCTCTGGTGAGGCATCCTGACGTAGAGTTTTGACTTTTCTCTTCTCAAATTTCACTAAAAATAATTTAGGATCACACGGGTATCTTGGAATCGTTCCGATGGTTTTGTGATGAGAACATTGTTCTTGGTGCCTCCTGACATTTAGGGGTTGTGGCAGTGTCCCGGGGAGTTGAGCTTCAAGGTGTTGTCGTCACAATTTTATTGTTGAGATTCTGGAATACCTGAGTTTCGCTGACATCGAAAATCTCTTTGATGCAGTTGTTGGTGAGATAACCTCGACACCACCCAGTACTGGGGCGGGAGTTCGGGAGTATTGCCATAAATCGTATAACGGATGCTTTTCGAAGGTTGAGGTAAATGGTTTCCGAAGTTTTTCTTCGTTATGTGTTGAAGGATGGATACAGCTGGATGTAGGATTTGCTAGCTTTGGGTGAGATATTACGCTTCCCCTGTATCCCCAACACCTGATTGCATAACCGGAAAGGTTCGGGAATTTCGTAGGTGGGAATTCTTGTAGCTCTAGTTCTTCTTCCACAGATATTTGGTTTGGGATTTGGGTAATCCTCACCAAGTATTTGTTCTTGTCCGTACCTTGTTTTTATTCTTCTAAATCTATTCAAGTGGCTTCGCAATTTATGGAAATGTTACCATTTCAATTGGAATGCATTCGTTCATTTTGTTCGGATGTGAAGACTATATGTTGCAATTTCAGCCCGTTTGATTCAGCTTAAATATTTGTCTGTCAAGAGGCTAATGGATTTCACCCTCTTCAGGATGGCTCCTGCTAAGGGCAACAATCAGAATCAGGATCCGTCACCGCCACCTCCACCTCCGGAAGCATGGCAAGCTGTGATGGCCGCTACCAATGCAAACACGCAGCTGATCATGCAAATTCTGCTAGAGCACAACCAAGGCCATGGCAACAATCAGAATCAGTTTGCTATACTCAACCAATTCCTTGCTAACCAGCCAAAGACCTTCAACAAGTGTGTCGAGGCCTCAGACGCTGATGATTGGCTCGTGGACATATGCAAGCATTTCGAGTGCAGCAACGTCAGGCCTGAGGACTTTCTCAATTTCGCTTTGTTCCAACTCAAAGACCAAGCTGCAGAATGGTTTCAGCAATACAAAGATTCCAGAGGAGGCCGTGTGGTTACCTGGGATGAATTCCGTCAAGACTGCAAAGCTCATCATATTCCCAAGAGTGTGGTTGAGAGCAAGTGTGAGGAATTCCGCAACCTGAAGCAAGGCACTATGTCTATTTACCAGTATAACATCATGTTTCAGAAGCTCGTTCGTTTCGCTAAGCAAGACGTCCCTGACGAGAAGAGCATGATATACCATTTCAGGGGTGGTCTCAGAGAAGAAATCCAGCTAGCTCTCGTCCTTTTTGATCCCAAGAAGTACGATGAGTTCTCCAACATGGCAATGAAGCAAGAGGCTGCCCATCTAAAGTGTGATGCTTCCAAGAAGCGATTCAGAGATGCAACTCCTTCTTCCTCAACTCAAGTGGCTAAGCAGCAAAAGTATTGGCTGCCTCCTCCTCCATTCCGCCAGCCTTATCAGCAGAAGAGAAAAGGTGGCACTGGATCTTCCCACCCACCCAACCCTGGTTATCAGAACAAGACTTCGTCGCAAGCTCCAAGATCAAGTGCTCCGTATCACCGTCCGCTCTAGGAGATCACATGCAACAAGTGCCAATAGAAGGGTCACTATGCCAACAAATTCCTCAATCAGAGGCGTCTTCCTCCTCCTCCTGTGAGATCTGCAAGTACAATGGTGGTAAAGCATAACCCCAAGTCTGCAAAGGTCAACTTGATGAATGCAACTCAGGCAGAGGACTCGTCAGATGTCATCATGGGTAAACTTCCCGTTAAAAATATTCCTGCAAAAGTTCTTTTTGACACTGGTGCATCGCATTGTTTCATCTCGAGACCATTTGTTTCTAAGCATGAGTTGCCTTTACAAGAATTGCCTAGGCAGTTATCTGTTGTTTCTCCGGGTAAATTCATGAATGCAAGCGCTATGGCCCCGAATGTTACTATCACGTTGGGCAACTATAAGTTTCTATCCTCTCCAGTGGTCCCTGGTAACTCAGATATTGATCTTATTCTTGGAATGGACTAGCTTTCTAAGCACAAGGCTCAGCTTGATTGTGCTGCCAGGCAGATTCAATTGACTCATTCTTCTGAGGGTGTAATTGTCTTTGCCGCTAATGACGATACCATTCGACTATTTTCTCTCAATGAGAAGGGTGAGTTGGATGCCATCTCTCAAATTCCAGTCATTTGCGAATATCAAGATGTCTTTCCAGAAGAGCTTCCAGGAATGCCTCCGCACCGGCCAGTTGAATTTGTCATCAACCTTGAGCCTGGCACGAAACCTGTTTGCAAACGTCCTTACAAGCTTGGACCTAAAGAGTTGAAGGAGCTGAAGAAGAAACTCGATGAACAAGAGCGTATGGGTCTCATCCGACCTAGTTCTTCTCTGTGGGGTTGTGGAGTTCTTTTTGTGAAGAAGAAGGATGGAACGGACCGACTCTGTGTCGACAACCGTCCATTGAACAAGAAGACCATAAAGAACAAGTACCCACTTCCCAACATCAACGAGTTGTTTGAACAACTCAAAGGTGCTCAAGTATTCTCCAAACTTGATCTCTGTATGGGCTATCACCAGATTCGCGTTCGTGAGCAAGATATCCCCAAGACAACATTCAGAACAAGCTATGGTTCATATGAATACACTGTCATGTCTTTCGGCCTCGTCAATGCTCCGCCAACATTCTCTCGCATGATGAACTTCATCTTCAAACCCTACACAAATGGCTTCGTCTTGGTCTACCTCGATGACATTTTGGTCTTTTCCAAGAACAAGGAAGATCATGCCAAGCACTTGTGTTTGGTGTTGTATAAGCTCAGAGAACATCAGTTCTATGCCAAGTTTTCAAAGTGTGAGTTTTGGCTCGTTTAGGTTCTCTATCTTGGGCATATCATCTCTGCCAAGGGCTTAGCGGTTAATCCTGAGAAGGTGTCTGCAATTGTGAATTGGGAACCACCTCAGAACGCGAAGCAAATCCGCAGCTTCCTTGGGCTCGCAAGCTATTGTCGAAGGTTCGTTGAGAACTTTTCAAAGATCGCGAAGCCTCTTTCCAACCTTCTCCAGAAGCACGTCAAGTACGTTTGGTCTCCTTATTGCGACATCGCTTTCAACACCCTGAAAGAGAAGTTAGCCACTGCTCCAGTTCTGACTCCTCCTGATGAATCCAAACCATTCGAGTTCTTCTGTGATGCCTCTCTTCAAGGTCTTGGTGCAATGTTGATGCAAGAGAAGAAAGTTGTGGCCTATACTTCTCGCCAGTTGAAGCCCAATGAAAAGAACTACCCCACTCATGACCTCGAGTTGGAGGTAGTTGTGCATGCTCTTTTGACTTGGAGACATCGCTTATTGGGAAGAAAAGTGGACATCTTCACTGACCACATGAGCCTCAAATACATCTTCACTGAGCCTAATCTCAACCTCAGGCAGACTCGTTGGGTCGAGATGATTCAAGAGTATGATCCAAGCATCGAATATACTTCAGACAAGGCCAATGTAATTGCTAACGCATTGAGCAGGAAGGCTTACTGCAACAGTCTGATTCTCAAGCCTTACCAACCCGAGCTTTGTGAAGCTTTCCGCAAACTCAATCTGCAAGTTGTTCCTCAAGGTTTCCTCGCCAACCTCCAAGTCTCTCCTACTTTGGAAGATCAGATTCGCGAGGCTCAACTTCTTGATGCTATGGTGAAGAAGGTGAAGATTGGGGTCGCCAAGAGTCAACCCAAGTACAAGTGCTATCGCCTTGATGATAAGGATACTCTATTCTTCAAGGATCGCATTGTTGTTCCTAAAGGTGACCTTCGTAAAGTCATTATGAACGAGGCTCATAATTCACTCCTCTCTATCCACCATGGAAGTACAAAGATGTACCAGGACCTCAAGCAGTCGTATTGGTGGACTCGAATGAAGCGCGAGATTGCTCAGTTCGTGAATGAATGTGATGTCTGCAGAAGAGTGAAGGCAGAACACCAACGACCAGCTGGTCTCCTCCAACCTCTTGCCATTCCAGAATGGAAGTTTGACCACATTGAGATGGACTTCGTGACTGGATTTCCGAAGTCCAAGCGTGGCAATGATGCTATCTTCGTTGTCATCGACAAACTCACTAAAGTGGCTGATTTCCTTCCTATCAAAGAATCCATCACAGCAGCTCAATTGGCAGGGGTATATACCTCTCAGATTGTCTCTCTGCACGGCATTCCGCAGTTGATATCTTCAGATCGTGGCAGCATCTTCACCTCGAAGTTTTGGGATTCTTTTCAGAAGGCCATGGGCACCAACATCCGTTTCAGCACAGCTTTTCATCCCCAAACTAGTGACCAAGTCGAGCGTGTCAATCAGATTCTTGAACATATGCTCAGGGCTTGCGTTATCTCTTTTGGTATGAAGTGGGAACATTGTCTTCCACATGCCGAGTTCTCCTACAACAAGAACTTCCAAGCGAGTTAGGGCAAAGCCCCATTTGAAATTCTCTATGGCAGCAAGTGTCGTACTCCTCTTAGCTGGTCAGAGACTGGTGAACGTCAACTTCTTGGAAATGACTTGATCACAGAGGCAGAAGAGATGTGCAAAGTCATTCATGATAACCTCAAAGCCGCGCAATTGCGCCAGAAGAGCTACTATGATAGTAAGCATCGTGATTTGGCTTTCGAGATCGGAGACCATGTTTACCTCCGCGTCTCTCCAATGGAAGGTACTTGTCGCTTCGGTATCAAAGGGAATCTTGCCCCTAGATATGTGGGTCCTTTCAAGATCGTCAGCAAGAGAGGCGATCTCGCCTATCAACTTGAGCTTCCCTCCAACTTTGCAAACGTGCACGACGTGTTTCACGTCTCTCAACTCCGCAAGTGCTTCAAGACCCCTGACCGCACCGTCAACTTTGAAGACATTGATCTCCAAGAAGACCTTTCTTATCGTGAGCACCCCGTTGCTATTCTTCAAGAAACTGAGCGCAAGACTCGCAACAAGTCAATCAAATTCCTCAAAGCCAAGTGGTCACATCATTCCGACTGTGAAGCCACCTGGGAATGCAAGGACCACCTCCGTTCTGTGTACCCGAGTTTTTCCTGTCCTAGATCTCGGGACGAGATCCTTTCGTAGTGGTGGAGTGTTGTAACACCCCGGATGTAATTTACCTTATCTGTACTCCAACTCTTGCCGTTTCTGGCACTAAGTTATTTTATTTCCTCATTGTCTGGTTTTTGTCTCCGTGTGTTGTTGTCTTTGTCATGCATCTCATATCATATCATCATGTGCATTGCATTTGCATACTTGTTCGTCTCATGCATCCGAGCATTTTCCCCGTTGTCCGTTTTGAATTCTGGCGCTCCTATGTCACCTGGTGTCCCTTTCTACCTCTTTTCATGTGTGTGGGTTAAACTTTTTCGTATTGGACCGAGACTTGTCATGCGGCCTTGGTTTACTACCGGTAGACCGCCTTTCAAGTATCGTGCCATTTGGACTTCATTTGATACTCCAACGGTTAACCGAGGGACTGAAAAGGCCTCGTGTGTGTTGCAGCCCAACACCCTTCCAAAGTGGCCCAAAACCCACCAAAACCTGTCCCATCATCTAGAGCGTTCGATCACGATTGCGTGGCCGCAAACCGCACCTCATTTGGAGCTTCCTAGCTCCTCCTACCTCTATAAATAGATCCCTCCATGAAATCCCGGGTCTCCTCTCCCCCCTAACCCTAGATTTTTCCCCACGCCGCGCCGGACATGTCCAGCACCGGCCGGACGCATCGCCGCCGCCAATAGGAGGCCGCCACCCGTCCCTCCGCTACCGTCTCTCTCCTCCGGCCTGGGCGAGCCCGCACCGGGCCCTCCAGGCCGATCAGGGCGCGCCGCCCGCCTCGGGTCGCCCCCGATGCCGCTCCTCGCATCCGGCTGCCGAAGCCGCCGACCGCCTTCGCCGCGGCGTGCCTCGTCGCCGGCCGCCTCCGCCTCGGCCTCTCCCTGTTGTCCGGTCTCTAGCGCCGCCCCGCCGGACCGCTTCGCCGCGTCGCCCTCCACCGCGTCGCCTCGCCGTCCCTCCATGCCGGCGACGACCATCTCCGGCAAGCCCTCGCCAACTCCGGCGAACTCCCTCCCTCCAGCGAACAGCTCCCGGTGATCCTCGATTTCCACGCCCGGCCGGATCTAGATCCGTTTTTGCCTTGGGTTGACTTTTTCCTCCCGAGACCCTAATATTTTACATACTTTGACATGCCATAACTCTGCATCCGTAGCTCCGAGTAGTGCGTGTAGCATATCAAAATGTTCGTCTCGACGAGTACATCATTTAATCTCATTGCACCATTTTCATTTGAGCTCAACTTGATGCCCCAAATTCTGTTGGAAGAGGGCTATGTGATGAATTTGTCAGATTTGTTTCAGCAAATGGCCTTTTGTCATTTTTGCCATGATTATTGTGTGCATGCTATGATCCCGAGCTCTACATATGTTTTGTAGAATGCCATGCCATCTTTACAGGGGTGTATTCCATGTATTTTTTGTGATCTTTGTGGTGACTAGCACAAGCATGCAAAGTAGCATAATCGTTGATGCTGATTTCAGGGACTTAGTTTTTCACTAAGCCCTTGTCCTGTTTTTGTTTTTATGCCATATGTTCATGTTGTTTCCTAGTGATCCGTGCCTCTTTTGAGGATGATCAGTAAGGATGTTTTGTTAATATTGTGATGCTCTATCCATCCATGTCTTTGTTTGCAATTAGGGAGGACCCTAGCTTGAGTCAATCGAGCTCTACTTTTGCTATAAAATGATCCTGGCAGATTGTTCACATGTTTGGCGATTTTGCCGAGGATGTTGCTATTGATTCGTGCATGCTATGTTGTTGTTCTGGCCATGTCTAGCTTCTATGCCATGTCTTCTTGATGGGCGTATGCTTAGTTTGTCATGCCATGCTCTGCAGTGAGTGCATCGAGCTCGTAAACATGCCTACTCGTTAACTGTTTTGCTTGCTGCAGTTTTTCACTGTGTGAATCTGTTTACGTTTTTGCTATGTTCACATGCTTGCAATTGTATTTTCTGATCCCTTTTGGCTCAACGTCACTAAGGGACTTTTGTTAAGTGCTTTGAGTAGCTTCATGCCATGCCTTGCTTTGCCATGCTGAGTTCTTGTAGCATGTAGTTTTCATGCTCTAAAGTTTGCTTCCTGATGATAAATTCCAGACGTGTTAATTTCACAAAGTCTGAAACTTGTTATCATTTGCACTTTTCCAATGCTGGTTTGTACCTGTTTATGGATGAATTAGCCATAGCTCAGTGTTCATCTTTTGTCAAGCTTCATGAGTGGATCCCTGCCATGTATTTTGTTGCCATGTTTGAGTGTTGTAGCATATTTATCTTGATGCATTTAGATGGTCACTTGCTGATTATCGCAGACCGGTGCCATATTTGTTTTGCTTGCCATTTCCAAACCATGCATCCGATTCCGGTGATCTTTATATCGATTTCAATCGAAATCAACTAACCTTTCCAGTGGCACTCTTGCTTTTCCAAGCTGAGGCCAGGTTCAATCTTTCTTTTACACATCTTGCATATGCATCACATATTGCATCCCGCATATCATACCATGTTTGCATCATGTTGTTTGAGCATTGCACGTGGTCGATTGTGTTCCTTTTGCTTGTTGTTCTTGCTTGGGTAGAGCCGGAAGACGAGTTGGTGAACGAGGAGCCCATTGAGTTCGCTTACGAGGATCAAGGCAACTCTGACAAGTTTGCAAGCAAGATGACCATACCCTCGAAATCACTTCTATCTTTGCTTGCTAGATGTTCTCTCTTTTGCTATGCCTATGCTACGATACCTACCACTTGCTTATCATGCCTCCCAAATTGCCATGTCAAACCTCTAACCCACCTTGTCCTAGCAAACCGTTGTTTGGCTATGTTACTGCTTTGCTCAGCCCCTCTTATAGCGTTGCTAGTTGCAGGTGAAGTTTGGAGATCGTTCCTTGTTGGAACATTGATTATTGTTGGGATATCACAATAGTATCTTGTTTATCTTAACGCACCTATATACTTCCTCTGTAAACTAATATAAGAGTGTTTAGATCACTACTTTAGTATCCTAAATGCTCTTATATTAGTTTACGGAGGGAGTACTTGGTAAAGGGTGGAAGGCTCGCCCTTATGCCTGGTGTTTTGTTCCACTCTTGCCGCCCTAGTTTCCGTCATATCGGTGTTATGTTCCCGGATTTTGCATTCCTTACATGGTTGGGTTATAATGGGAACCCCTTGACAGTTCGCCTTGAATAAAACTCTTCCAGCAATGCCCAACTTTGGTTTTACCATTCGCCACCTAGCCTTTTTCCCTTGAGTTTCGCGGACTCAAGGGTCATCTTTATTTTAACCCCCCGGGCCAGTGCTTCTCTAAGTGTTGGTCCAACTGAGCGATGTCCAGGGCTACCAGGGGCAACTCTGGGCTGGCCTACCCGACGTCTGGCTCATCTGAGTGTGCCCTGAGAACGAGATATGTGCAACTCCTATCAGGATTTGTCGGCACATTCGGGCGGTGTTGCTGAACTTGTTTTACCATTGTCGAGGATGTCTTGTAACTGGGATGCCGAGTCTAATCGGATTGTCTTGGGAGAAGGAATATCCTTTGTTGACCGTGAGAGCTTGTGATGGGCTAAGTTGGGACTCCCCTGCAGGGATTTGAACTTTTGAAAGCCGTGCCCGCGGTTATGGGCAGATGGGAATTTGTTAATGTCCGGTTGTAGATAACATGAAACTTAATTTAATTAAAATGCATCAACTGCGCGGGTTACCGTGATGGTCTCTTCTCGGCAGAGTCCGGAAAGTGAACACGGTGTTGGAGTAATGATTGACGTAGGTTGTTCTAGGATCACTTCTTGATCATAGTTTCTCGAACGTGCTTTGCCTTCTCTTCTCGCTCTCTTTTGCGAATATGTTAGTCACCATATATGCTAGTCGCTTTCTGTAGCTCCACTCCATACCTTACCTTACCTATAAGCTTAAATAGTCTTAATCGCGAGGGTGTGAGATTGCTGAGTCCCCGTGACTCAAAAATTCCTTCCAAAACCAGATGCAGGGACCGATGATACCGTTCCAGATGATATGACCGAGCTCAAGTGGGAGTTCGATGAAGACTCTCGCCGTTACTATGTGTCATTCCCAGATGATCAGTAGTGGTGCCCAGTTGGGGCGATCGGGGACTTTGTCGCATTTGGGGGTTGATCTTTATTTTGGTTCCATAGTCGGACCTTGAGTGTATTGGATGAATGTAATGACTTATTTATGTATTTGTGTGACGTGGCGAGTGTAATCCAACTATGTACCTTTCCCCTTTATTCGTTTACATGGGTTGTTGTGAAGATTACCTCACTTGCGACATTGCTTTCAATGCTGTTATGCCTCTAAGTCGTGCTTCGACACGTAGGAGATATAGCCACATCGAGGGCGTTACAAGTTGGTAATCAGAGCCTTCCCCGACCTTAGAAGCCCCCTGCTTGATCGAATCGTTGGCGTTGTTGAGTCTAGAAAAATGTTTTGAGTCATTTAGGATTATATAGATCGGAGAGTTAGGAATTATTTTTACTCCCCAGCCCCTTCGTCGCTCTAGTGAGGCATCCTGACGTAGAGTTTTGACTTTTCTCTTCTCAAATTTCACTGAAAAATTTTTAAGATCACGCGGGTATCTTGCAATCGTTTCGATGGTTTTGTGACGAGAACATTGTTCTTGGTGCCTCCTGACATTTAGGGGTTGTGGCAGTGTCCCGGGGAGTTGAGCTCCGAGGTGTTGTCGTCACAATTTTATCGTTGAGATTCTGGAATACCTGAGTTTCGCCGACATCGAAAATCTATTTTATGCAGTTGTTGGTGAGATAACCTCGACGCCACCCAGTACTGGGGCGGAAGTTTGGGAGTATTGCCATAATTCGAATAACGGATGATTTTCGAAGGTTGAGGTAAATGGTTTCCGAAGTTTTTCTTGGTTATGTGTTGAAGGATGGATACAACTGGATGTAGAATTTGCTAGCTTTGGGTGAGATATTATGCTTCCCCTGTATCCCCAACACCTGATTGCATAACCGGAAAGGTTTGGGAGTTTCATAGGTGGGAATTCTTGTAGCTCTAGTTCTTCTTCCATGGATATTTGGTTTGTGATTTGGGTAATCCTCACCAAGTATTTGTTCTTGTCTGTACCTTGTTTTTATTCTTCTACATCTATTCAAGTTGCTTCACAATTTATGGAAATGTGACCATTTCAATTGGAATGCATTCGTTCATTTTGTTCGGATGTGAAGACTATATGTTGCAATTTCAACCCGTTTGATTCAGCTTAAATATTTGTCTGTCAAGATGCTAATGGATGTCACCCTCTTCATGATGGCTCCTGCTAAGGGCAACAATCAGAATCAGGATCCGTCACCACCACCTCCACCTCCGGAGGCATGGCAAGCTGTGATGGCCGCTAGCAATGCAAACACGCAGCCGATCATGCAAATTTTGCAAGAGCGCAACCAAGGCCATGGCAACAATCAGAATCAGTTTGCTACACTCAACCAGTTCCTTGCTAACCAGCCAAAGACCTTCAACAACTGTGTCGAGGCCTCAGACGCTGATGATTGGCTCGTGGACATATGCAAGCATTTCGAGTGCAGCAACGTCAGGCCTGAGGACTTTGTCAAGTTCGCTTCATTCCAACTCAAAGACCAAGCTGCAGAATGGTTTCAGCAGTACAAAGATTCCAGAGGAGGCCGTGTGATTACCTGGGATGAGTTTAGTCAAGACTTCAAAGCTCATCATATTCCTCAGAGTGTGGTTGAGAGCAAGCATGAGGAATTCCGCAACCAGAAGCAGGGCCTATGTTTGTTTACCAGTACAACATCATGTTTCAGAAGCTCGCCCGTTTTGCTAAGCAAGACATCTCTACCGAGAAGAGCATGATATACCAGTTCAGGGGTGGTCTCAGAGAAGAACTCCAGCTAGCTCTCATCCTTTTTGAGCCCAAGAAGTGCGATGAGTTCTACAACATGGCAATGAAGCAAGAGGCTGCCCAACTGAAGTGCGATGCTTCCAAGAAGCGAGTCACAGATGCAACTCCTTCTTCCACAACTCAAGTGGCTAAGCAGCAAAAGTATTGGCTGCCTCCTCCTCTGTTTCGTCAGCCTTATCAGCAGAAGAGCAAAGGTGGCACTGTATCTTCCCACCCACCCAACCCTGGCTTTCAGAACAAGACTTCGTCGCAAGCTCCAATATCAAGTGCTCCGTATCATCGTCTGCTCTCGGAGGTCACATGCAACAAGTGCCAATAGAAGGGTCACTATGCCAACAAATGCTTCAATCAGAGGCGTCTTCCTCCTCCTCCTCCTGTGAGATCTGCAAGTACAGCGGTGGTCAAGCATAACCCCAAGTCTGCAAAGGTCAACTTGATGAATGCAACTCAGGCAGAGGGCTCGTCAGATGTCATCATGGGTAACCTTCCTGTTAACGATATTCCTGCAAAAGTTCTTTTTGACACTAGTGCATCGCATTGTTTCATCTCGAGACCATTTGTTTCTAAGCATGAGTTGCATTTACAAGAATTGCCTAGGCAGTTATCAGTTGTTTCTCCGGGTAAATTCATGAATGCAAGCGCTATGGCCCCGGATGTTACTATCACGTTGGGCGACTATAAGTTTCTATCCTCTCCAGTGGTCCTTGGTAAGTCGGATATTGATCTTATTCTTGGAATGGACTGGCTTTCTAAGCACAAGGCTCAGCTTGGTTGTGCTGCCAGGCAGATTCAATTGACTTATTCGTCTGAGGATGTAATTGTCTTTGCCGCCAATGGCGATACCATTCGACTGTTTTCTCTCAATGAGAAGGGTGAGCTGGATGCCATCTCTCAAATTCCAATCGTTTGCGAATATCAAGACGTCTTTCCAGAAGAGCTTCTAGGAATGCCTCCGCACCGGCCAGTTGAATTTGTCATCGATCTTGAGCCTGGCACGTAACCTGTTTGCAAACGTCCTTACAAGCTTGGACCTAAAGAGTTGAAGGAGCTAAAGAAGCAACTCGATGAACAAGAGTGTATGGGTCTCATCCGACCTAGTTCTTGTCCATGGGGTTGTGGAGTTCTTTTTGTGAAGAAGAAGGATGGAACGGACCGTCTCTGTGTCGACTACCGTCCGTTGAACAAGAAGACCATAAAGAACAAGTACCCACTTCCCAACATCAACGAGATGTTTGAACAACTCAAAGGTGCTCAAGTATTCTCCAAACTTGATCTCCGTATGGGCTATCACCAGATTCGCACTCGTGAGCAAGATATCCCCAAGACAGCATTTAGAACAAGCTATGGTTCATAAGAATACACTGTCATGTCTTTCGGCCTCGTCAACGCTCCGCCAACATTCTCTCGCATGATGAACTTCATATTCAGCCCCAACACAAATGACTTCGTCTTGGTCTACCTCGATGACATTTTAGTCTTTTCCCAGAACAAGGAAGATCATGCCAAGCACTTGCGTTTGGTGCTGGATAAGCTCAGAGAACATTAGTTCTATGCCAAGTTTTCAAAGTGTGAGTTTTGGCTCAATGAGGTTCTCTATCTTGGCATATCATCTCTGCCAAGGGCATAGCGGTTAATCCTGAGGTGTCTGCAATTGTGAATTGGGAACCACCTCATAACGTGAAGCAACTCCGCAGCTTCCTTGGGCTCGCAAGCTATTGTCGAAGGTTCATTGAGAACTTTTCAAAGATCGCGAAGCCTCTTTCCAACCATCTCCAGAAGCACATCAAGTACGTTTGGTCTCCTGATTGTGACATCACTTTCAACACCCTAAAAAAGAAGTTAGTCACTGCTCCAGTTCTGACTCCTCCTGATGAATCCAAACCGTTCGAGGTCTTCTGTGATGCCTCTCTTCAAGGTCTTGGTGCAGTGTTGATGCAAGAGAAGAAAGTTGTGGCCTATACTTCTTGCCAGTTGAAGCCCGATGAGAAGAACTACCCCACTCATGACCTCGAGTTGGCGGAAGTTGTGCATGCTCTTTTGACTTGGAGACATCTCTTATTGGGAAGAAAAGTGGACATCTTCACTGACCACAAGAGCCTCAAATACATCTTCACTGAGCCTAATCTCAACCTCAGGCAGACTCGTTGGGTCGAGATGATTCAAGAGTATAATCTGAGCATCAAATATACTCCAGGCAAGGCCAATGTAATTATTGACACATTGAGCAGGAAGGCTTACTACAACAGTCTGATTCTCAAGCCTTACCAACCCGAGCTTTGTGAAGCTTTCCACAAACTCAATCTGCAAGTTGTTCCTCAAGGATTTCTGGCCAACCTCCAAGTCTCTCCTACTTTGGAAGATCAGATTCGCGAGGCTCAACTTCTTGATGCTATGGTGGAGAAGGTGAAGATTGGGATTGGCCAGAGTCAACCCAAGTACAAGTGCTATCGCCTTGATGACAAGGATACTCTATTCTTCGAGGATCGCATTGTTGTTCCTAAAGGTGACCTTCGTAAAGTCATTATGAACGAGGCTCATAATTCACTCCTCTCTATCCATCCTGGAAGTACAAAGATGTACCAGGACCTCAAGCAGTCGTATTGGTGGACTCGAATGAAGCGCGAGATTGCTCAGTTTGTGAATGAATGTGATGTCTGCAGAAGAGTGAAGGCAGAACACCAACGACCAGCTGGTCTCCTCCAACCTCTTGCCATTCCAGAATGGAAGTTTGAGCACATTGAGATGGACTTCGTGACTGGATTTCCAAAGTCCAAGCGTGGCAATGATGCTATCTTCGTTGTCATCGACAAACTCACTAAAGTGGCTCATTTCCTTCCTATCAAAGAATCCATCACAACAGCTCAATTGGCAGAGCTATATACCTCTCGGATTGTCTCTCTGCACGGCATTCCGCAGTTGATATCTTCAGATCGTGGCAGCATCTTCACCTTGAAGTTTTGGGATTCTTTTTGGAAGGCCATGGGCACCAACATCCATTTCAGCATAGCTTTTCATCCCCAAACTAGTGTCCAAGTCGAGCGTGTCAATCAGATTCTTGAAGATATGCTCAGGGCTTGTGTTATCTCTTTCGGTATGAAGTGGGAAGATTGTCTTCCATATGCCGAGTTTTCCTACAACAACAGCTTCCAAGCGAGTTCGGGTAACGCCCCATTTGAAATTCTCTATGGTAGGAAGTGTCGTACTCCTCTTAACTGGTCAGAGACTGGTGAACGTCAACTTCTTGGAAATGACTTGATCACAGAGGAAGAAGAGATGTGCAAATTCATTCGTGATAACCTCAAAGCCGCGCAATCATGCTAGAAGAGCTACTGATAGTAAGCATCATGATTTGGCTTTCGAGATCAGAGACCATGTTTACCTCCGCGTCTCTCCAATGAAAGGTACTCGTCGCTTCAGTATCAAAGGGAAGCTTACCCCTAGATACGTGCCTCCTTTCAAGATCGTCAGCAAGAGAGGCTATCTCGCCTATCAACTTGAGCTTCCCTCCAACTTTGCAAACGTGCATGACGTGTTTCACGTCTCTCAACTCCGCAAGTGCTTCAAGACCCCTGACCGCAACGTCAACTTGGAATACATTGATCTCCAAGAAGACCTTTCTTATCGTGAGCAACCCGTTGCTATTCTTGAAGAAATTGAGCGCAAGGCTCGCAACTAGTCAATCAAATTCCTCAAAGTCAAGTGGTCACATCATTCCGACCGTGAAGCCACCTGGGAATGCGAGGACCACCCTCCGTTCTGAGTACCCGGAGTTTTTCCAGTCATAAATCTTGGGACGAGATCCTTTCGTAGTGGTGGAGTGTTGTAACACCCCGGATGTAATTTACCTTATCTGTACTACAACTCTTGCTATTTCCAGCACTAAGTTATTTTATTTCCTCGTTGTCGGGTTTTGTCTCTGTGTGTTGTTGTCTTTGTCATGCATCTCACATCATATCATCATGTGCATTGCATTTGCATACGTGTTCGTCTCATGCATCCGAGCATTTTCCCCGTTGTCCGTTTTGCATTCTGGCGCTCCTATGTCACCCGGTGTCCCTTTCTACCTCTTTTCATGTGTGGGGGTTGAACATTTTCGGATTGGACCGAGACTTCTCATGCGGCCTTGGTTTACTACCGGTAGACCGCCTGTCAAGTTTTGTGTCATTTGGACTTCGTTTGATACTCCAATGGTTAACCGAGGGACCGAAAATGCCTCGTGTGTGTGTTGCAGCCCAACACCCTTCCAAAGTGGCCCAAAATCTCTCACATCATCTAGAGAGTTCGATCACGATCGCGTGGCCGCAAACCGCACCTCATTTAGAGCTTCCTTGCTCCTCCTACCTCAATAAATAGATCCCTCCACAAAATCCCGGGTCTCCTCTCCCCCCTAACCCTAGATTTTTCCCCGTGCCGCGCCGGACATGTCCAGCACCGGCCGGACGCATCGCCGCTGCCAATAGGAGGCCGCCACCTGTCCCTCCACCGCCATCTCTCTCCTCTGGCCCGGGCGAGCCCACACCGGGCCCTCCAGGCCCATCGAGGCGCGCCGCCCGCCTCGGGTCGCCCCCGACGCCGCTCCTCGCGTCTGGCCGCCAAAGCCGCCGACCGCCTCCGCCGCAGCGCGCCTCGTCGCTGGCCGCCTCCGCCTCGGCCATTTCCCGCCGTCCGGTCTCCAGCGCCACCCCGCCGGACCGCTCCGCCGCGCCGCCCTCCGCCGCGTCACCTCGCCGTCCCTCCACGCCGGCGACGACCATCTTCGGCAAGCCCACGCCAACTCCGGCGAACTCCCTCCCTCCGGCGAACAGGTCCCGGCGATCCTCGATTTCCGCACCAGGCCAGATCCAGATCCGTTTTTGCCTCGAGTTGACTTTTTCCTCCCGAGACCCTAATATTTTGCATACTTTGACATGCCATAACCCTGCATCCGTAGCTCTGATTCATGCGTGTAGCATACCAAAATGTTCGTGTCGACGAGTACATCATTTCATCTCATTGCATCATTTTCATTTGAGCTCATCTTGATGCCCGAAATGCTTTTGGAAGAGGGCTATGTGATGAATTTGTCAGATCTGTTTCAGCAAATGGCCTTTTGTCATTTTTGCCATGATTATTGTGTGCATGCTATGATCCTGAGCTCTACTTGTGTTTTGTAGAATGCCATGCCATCTTTACAAGGGTGTATGCCATGTATTTTTTGTGATCTTTGTGGTGACTAGCACAAGCATGCAAAGTAGCATAACCGTTGATGCTGATTTCAGGGACTTAGTTTTTCACTAAGCCCTTCTCCTGTTTTTGTTTTTATGCCATATGTTCATGTTGTTTCCGAGTGATCCGTGCCTCTTTTGAGGATGATCAGTAAGGATGTTGACATGTTTAGCGATTTTGCCAAGGATGTTGCTATTGATCCGTGCATGCTATGTTGTTGTTCTTGCCATGCCTAGCTTCTATGCCATGTCTTCTTGGTGGGTGTATGCTTAGTTTGTCATGCCATGCTCTGTAGTGAGTGCATCGAGCTCGTAAACATGCCTACTCGTTAACTGTTTTGCATGCTCCAGTTTTTCACTAAGTCTGAATCTGTTTACGTTTTTGCTATGTTCACATGCTTGCAATTGTATTTTCTGATCCCTTTTGGCTCAAGGTCACTAAGGGACTTTTGTTAAGTGCTTTGAGTAGCTTCATGCCATGCCTTGCTTTGCCATGTTGAGTTCCTGTAGCATGTAGTTTTCATGCTCTAAAGTTTGCTTCCTGATGATAAATTCCAGACTTGTGTTAATTTCACAAAGTCTGAAACCTGTTATCATTTGCACTTTTGCCATGCTTGTTTGAACCTATCTATGGATGAATTAGCCGTAGCTCAGTGTTTATATTTTGTCAAGATTCATGAGTGGATCCCTGACATGTATTTTGTTGCCATGTTTGAGTGCTGTAGCATATTTATCTTAATGCATTTAGATGGTCACTTGCTGATTATCGCAGACCGGTGTCATATTTGTTTTGCTTGCCATTTCCAAATCGTGGATCCGATTTCGGTGATCTTTATATCGATTTCAACCGAAATCAACTCACCTTTCCAGTGTCACTCTTGGTTTTCCAAGTTGAGGCCAGGTTCAATCTTTCTTTTCCACATCTTGCATATGCATCACATATCGCATCCCGCATATCATACCATGTTTGCATCATGTTGTTTGAGCATTGCACGTGGTTGATTGTGTTCCTTTTGCTTCTTGTTCTTGCTTGGGTAGAGTCGGGAGACGAGTTCGTGAACGAGGAGCCCGTTGAGTTCGCTTACGAGGATCAAGGCAACTCTAACAACTTTGCAGGCAAGATGACCATACCCTCGAAATCACTTCTATCTTTGCTTGCTAGATGCTCGCTCTTTTGCTATGCCTATGCTATGATACCTACCACTTGCTTATCATGCCTCCCAAATTGCCATGTCAAACCTCTAACCCACCTTGTCCTAGAAAACCGTTGTTTGGCTATGTTACCGCTTTGCTCAGCCCCTCTTATAGCATTGCTAGTTGCAGGTGAAGTTTGGAGATCATTCCTTGTTGGAACATTGATTATTGTTGGGATATCACAATAGTATCTTGTTTATCTTAATGCACCTATATACTTGGTAAAGGGTGGAAGGCTCGGCCTTATGCCTGGTGTTTTGTTCCACTCTTGCCGCCCTAGTTTCCGTCATATCGGTGTTATGTTCCCGGATTTTGCGTTCCTTACACGGTTGGGTTATAATGGGAACCCCTTGACAGTTCGCCTTGAATAAAACTCTTCCAGCAATGCCCAACTTTGGTTTTACCATTCGCCACCTAGCCTTTTTCCCTTGGGTTTCGCAGACTCAAGGGTCATCTTTATTTGAACCCCCCCTGGGCCAGTGCTTCTCTAAGTGTTGGTCCAACTGAGCGATGTCCGGGGCTACCAGGGGCAACTCTGGGCTAGCCTACCCGACGTCTGGCTCATCTGAGTGTGCCCTGAGAACGAGATATGTGCAGCTCCTATCGGGATTTGTCGGCACAGTCGGGCGGTGTTTCTGGACTTGTTTTACCATTGTCGAGGATGTCTTGTAACCGGGATGCCGAGTCTGATCGGATTGTCTTGGGAGAAGGAATATCCTTCATTGACCGTCAGAGCTTGTGATGGGCTAAGTTGGGACTCCCCTGCAGGGATTTGAACTTTCGAAACTCGTGCCCACAGTTATGGGAAGATGGGAATTTGTTAATGTCCGGTTGTAGATAACATGAAACTTAACTTAATTAAAATGCATCAACCGCGTGTGTTACCGTGATGGTCTCTTCTCGGCGGAGTCCGGGAAGTGAACACGGTGTTGGAGAAATGATTGACGCAGGTTGTTCTAGGATCACTTCTTGATCATAGTTTCTCAAACTTGCTTTGCCTTCTCTTCTCGCTCTCTTTTGCGAATATGTTAGCCACCATATATGCTAGTCGCTTGCTGCAACTCCACTTCATACCTTACCTTACCAATAAGCTTAAATAGTCTTGATCGCGAGGGTGTGAGATTGCTGAGTCCCCGTGACTCACAGATTCCTTCCAAAACCAGATGCAGGGACCGATGATACCGTTCCAGATGATATGACCGAGCTCAAGTGGGAGTTCGATGAAGACTCTCGCCGTTACTATGTGTCTTTCCCAGATGATCAGTAGTGGTGCCCAGTTGGGGCGATCGGGGACTTTGTCGCATTTGGGGGTTGATCTTTATTTTGGTTCCGTAGTCGGACCTTGAGTGTATTGGATGAATGTAATGACTTATTTATGTATTTGTGTGACGTGGCGAGTGTAAGCCAACTATGTACCTTTCCCCTTTATTCGTTTACATGGGTTGTTGTGAAGATTACCTCACTTGTGACATTGCTTTCAATGCGGTTATGCCTCTAAGTCGTGCTTCGACACATAGGAGATATAGCCGCATCGAGGGCGTTACATTCTTGCTTGCTTTGGAGTTCTTCTGCTTCTTATTCGATCAAGGCATAGGTTCCGGGTCGGGGAGCCTAGGATTAGTAGGGTGGATGTTGTTCTTCTTTTTCGTTTGATTTCATCTGTAGTCGGATCCTGCTCTTCTGTATGATCATTGTTATGTATTGATGAACTGTTGTATTCATGTTGTAGCTTGCGGTGAGTGTAAGCCTTTATCTTGCGTTCTCATCTATTCGGTACATGGTATGTTGTAATGATTTCCACCTTGCTATGCGCTGGAAATGCTATTGTGCCCGATCATGGATTCATCACGTGATTGGGATAGAATCGCATCTTGGGCGCTATAGCCCGCTCCCTTGCTCATGCGCGCGGTGGCTCGCACGACGAGGAGAAGCTTGCTTACTATGCCTATGCCCGCTCCCTCGCTCAAGCGTGCGGTGGCTCGTAGGACATGGAGAAAATTTTACTACTCCCCCTATTAGACCTATATACTCCTCGTCCCTACCTTGGTTAGAGAGATTATCATATTGTTTCAAATATATTTCTTTTAGCAAATTTCTATATGAACTACTAGTACATACTCCAAAAACTGATGTATATGGACATATTTTAGAGTGTAGATTCACTCATTTTGCTCCGTATGTAGTCCATATTGAAAGGGACATAGTAGTACGCACTATCCCTCACCCCTCGACCCTCGCCCGCATGGTGGATGTTCAGTAATCTAGGAGACGTACTATAATGGGAAAATTCCTCATGCTACGGATCCATGTGGCTCCTTTCGGTGGAGAGACGTATTAAAACTTACACCCATATATCGTGGCATCACCAAGGTATAGATCAATAATGGTGAAATGGTTCTCCTATGGAAAGATCTATGGATTGACAACCTGCTAATGCACTCACACCCTCGGGCATTCTCCTACACACTCAATGATGGCGTGTGAGTCAAAGATTTCTTGAGCATCATGTCACTCCAAGAAGCATTTCAACTTCCCATGTCCATGCAAGAACTCGATGAATTAAGGAACATGAAACAACTAATGAACCATGTAGGCTAACAAGAATCTAAGAAAACGAAGGACATTTGTTCCTATATCGGCGGAGCCAATGATTGCTCTTCCAAACAATACTACTAGCTTTATTACAGAGAAGCCGTAGCGCTTGCAACCTACCATTGGCTTTGGAAATCCAAGGTCACAATGAAAATCAAATTCTTTGGCTGGCTATTGCTCACAGATCGGCTTAACACAAGAAACATGCTCAAGAGAAGACATTACAATATTGGCAACAACTTCAATTGCATCATGTGTGACCATCCCATTGAAGAAGACATAACACACATGATCTTCTCATGCCAATTTAGCATGCCCTGTTGGGAAACCCTTGGGATCCGATGGTCCCATAATCTTAACTCACATCTGGAGATGATTGAGCAAGCAAAATCAAACTGGAGGCATCCCATGTTTATGACAACATTCTTACAGTTCGCTGGAGCATCTGGAAGGAGAGAAATAACAAACACTTTAGAGGGATCCAGCCTACTCTTCACTCATGGATGACTAGATTTAAGAACGACTTGCTTTGCTACAATATAGAGTCAAGGAGAAGCACAAAGACTTCATCTTCTCCCTGATGAACTCGCTTCCTCACTTGTAACAGTTACCTTAGTTCTCTCTTTCATATATACACACTCTATTTATAGTCCATTACCTTTTCTGGGGCTTCCCTGCCTCTCCCCAACCCACAAAGTGGGATGGGTTGTAAATGATGTACTTGTAACTTGTTGAGAGTAATATATACAATAGTGGGAGCCTCTCCCACTGTTCCAAGGTTTAAAAAAAATCATTCGTGCTTAGATAGCCAGAACCATATACTGTAGTACCATCATTGCTCGACTTCCCGAAGAGGTGAAGAGCCAAGCGCAAGGTTAATATTTTTGAGATGCCAAGAGCAAGGTTTGTAGGAGAACGAGTAGTAGCAGTACTAGTAGTACGTATTGTATGAGGAAGAAGGCAACAAGAATGTATGTTTTGTGTGGAAGTCTCTTCTTAGAGGACGTGCTAGACCTAGTGGACCTCATTGTCGCAATGGGAGTATCATAGATGGCACGATTCAGAGTGGTGGGAAGCGGGAATAATATTTGGAGCTGCTTAGTCTTAAACCCCATGAAGAAGTCCCATTGAAAGGAATAGGCATCCTCTACATGTGCTCCTATGTAAAATGAGTAAATGAGACAAAAATATAAAGATACAATGTAAAAAAATCAACAGCCTTAGAGCCAGACCTATTGTATCAGTGAAGATATTTCTACATCGTGATTCACATGGCTATATTATTAACCATGCTAAAGAGGTAGCAGCGGATTTTTATTTATTTGTGGAGGTAGCAGTCGATGGATATTCAATGAGGAGTGAAATGATGCATGCTTCCTCGATTAAACATAGAGAAAGGTGGGCTGCATGATTTGATGGATCATTAGTCATTATTACTGCCTATACTCTTTTCCCATGTAATAACCGCGTGGTAGAGTAGTTGGCTATACTTTTAATAATTGTGCTCGAAGAGAAGAGGTGCATGCACCCACACATGTACTATTAGCACTCTTTGCGTCTTCCCCAACCACACACGTGACACGGTGGAGCTCATTTCTGTACGATGATGCAGCCCACGTGAAAATTTGACGCGTCGAGCAGTAGTTACTCACTTAATGGAGTGTTGGGAACCACCCATGAATGGTGTCGCGTTATTTATAAATAAAGTTTTTTTCTTTAGTGGCACGTACACAATATAAATATGTTCATATGGAGAGAAAAAGAAACCGCTCCACTATATACATAGCCAAGAGACTACATGGTTGCTTGCAGGGGTTGCTCTCTTCAAACTCTCTCGCACAAAACGTCTGTGGCCACATCTCGAACAACTAGGTGGATCATGTCTGTCGGGGGAAGGGGTGGATTCTTTGTGTAGATGTTTTTGCCGTTGCCGACGGTGAAAACCCACAGTTGGCGCATCCCAATCTGGGGTCCCCGCCGTTCTCTCTCACAAAGCCGATGCGGTTTCCTTCGTCCCTTGCTCACTGCTGCGACGTGGGAAGTTACCGCCACCGGTCGCCCTCCTCTAGCTACATATTGACATACCTCAGCTACAACTTCCTTTACAGCTGGCTTGCACCACTGCCCCAGCTACCCACATCGCTTCATGTGGATATTTCTCTACTTCTTTGCCCCGCATGTACCTCTACTGGATTCTACTGTTTTTGTGATGAGTTTATGTCGCATCAACTAGTCCCACTAGCATTATTCTAAGCACGCTTCTTCAATTTCCTTGCCATGGGGTTGCTCAGCTCGATTTTAGTGAAACTACACAAAATGATCCGATGGTCAAAGGGTTGCAAACTTCATTTCTTTGGAAGGTTCGACATCACCAGCAAATTAAAGCCTAGTGAGGGTTTCGGGTTCAAGGCCGAGGGACTCCATGGATCATTTTTAGTTGTATTTGTTCCAAAATAAGTGTCAACTTAGTAAACTTGGCATAAAGTTGAGACACTTATTTTGGAACGGAGGGAGTACATATTGGCTATGATATGTGAATCATTGAGATGCAATAACATGCATGTTAGTCTCCTTTGTATTTGATGGAATGTTGCAACGGGGCAACCTTGGACGCAAGATACATTAAATAGAAGTTGGAAGCTTCATAGCATTGTACAAATTTATCTCGCTGAGAAATTACAGTACGTACTAGTATGTACTAAAGAGTTAGGTGTCGCACCATGTCCAGAAAATATGGTGATAGTGTGAGGTGGGCCATGTAATCACTGAGCTACCATGTTTTCGATGCTTTCGCACTCCTCCGCTGTAGGAGTGGATAAAATTGTAAAGAATGGAGACACTCTACCTCCTTGCGCAGAAATGTGGGACATCCAGCATCCGGTGCACTTGTCATGCACTAAAGTAAAAGTGTACTGTGCAACTAAGACTCGGCACGGCCGTACCACCTAAGTAATAATGACCAATGAGCCGTTAAATCACATAGACCCGACAGTAAGTTGGACGGACCAAGAAACCATCACTCTTCATTGAATCCGCTTCTCCCTTTAACGCAGGCGCTAGTGACAGATTGCATCCGCTCTGCCCGGGCATGAATGTGGCACTGATTCTCAGGAGCGGTGTTGTCCATTTCGGGCGGGAAGCACGCGCGACCGGTGGAGGGGGTTTTGGTGGGCCAGTGTGGTCAGGAGCGGACGCGGCTGCTATTCCGACCAGACGCCCTGAAATGAGAGGATGCACCAACTCTCGCGTCTAAATCATAGTACTACACACAATCTCTCTGTAGGTCGATGTGTCGCTCTCTCTAACACACATACTCTATTAAAAATAAACACACACTCTCTCACACACACAGGTTCATGCGCTGACGGTCAACCGCTATATTTGCGGTCGCGGGATTTGATGCACGTGGCTGCCGGATTTGGAGCGTTCCGGCTACCTGTGACTGCACCTTGCCATGGATTGTCCGGGTACCAGGTCGCACAACAATGGCAATGACTCCACGTTGCATGTAGATTTAGTTGTTTTTCACTTCGGAGGGTCGTGTATACCACACGTGAATGATAGTAAGGGCGACCAAAATGCGTGGACCATTAATTGTGAATTGACTCCTTCGAGCGTTAAAGTTTCTCCACGTATTAGCATTGCCCTCCATCACAGTTTACATGGATTGCTTAAATTTTCTTCGCGTATTAGCAATTTAGGCACGTTTGGTTTAAAACCCAATTAATTAGGGCATTGTGACCACAATCAAGGCCACAATTTTCTCTCCATGCAGGTGTGTATGTAGAGTGGAATAAATGCATGCATGTGTGTGCATGGACTGACAGCACTCCATGCATGTGTGTACGCATTAATTTATCCAGTAATTTGGCGGCATGGTATAGCTACCGATGCTATTTTTTAGTCCAATCACTAATCACCTTGGTCCGAGAGATTGTTGATGTGTGCCATGTAAACTGTGACAGAGGGAGAAATAAAATAAAGAGTTTTGTTTCATGCACAATTTAAAACAATTTTGATGGAGAGAAAAAGATAACCACTCCAACTATATAGACGCTGCAGCCTCAGCGTTCGTTTTCTAGGGTTTGCTCTCGTCACACTCTCTCCACTATATATGTACACGCTGGAGCCTTAGCACTTGCAGTTGCTCTCTTCACACTCTCACCCTCTCCAAATCTAAACAAGACTGCATTGGCATCTCTCCCCTCACTGCTGGTCAAAGAGTCGGTAGCAGCCCATCCGCCGGGGAAGGGAAGGAGGCTTAACGTTATCGCCGTCGGCTTGGGAGGGAATCCACTACTGGCGCTGTTTTTCTCTTTCACCCAGCGACGACGCAGGAGGGCCTCCGACCCCTTTTTCCTCACTATCATACATAGCATGGGCAGATTAGCCTCTGGCAGCCCACTGAGCCACACCCCGAGAACCTTAAGGTATAATTTACTTTATCCACATGTATTGCTCTAGCTGCATGTGGATTTTTTTATCTTATGCACTCGAATCTGGGTGTTGGATCAAATAGGAAAGTAGTGGGGAAAGTTGTATAGCATGAATCTAAGACGTGGTTCAAAGAGGAAAGGAATGGGGGAAAGTAGTACATACTAGCTATCCAACACCTACGTTGGTCGAAAAGGGAAAATGCAGTACACACATCTGTAACGAACTGATCTTTCTGTTGGTGGGGGATAAGGCTATAGAGTTTGAGCAGGACAAGATTTGCTGCCCTCACATAGGGAAGGTGTCTAAAGATAACAAAACTAGGACCAACACAAATATGCTCCTTGGTTGTTTGGTCTTTGTTGCAACATACTATGAATCACCCATTTATACATCGGTAGATGCAGATGGTGTTGGTGCGTCCACTATCCCATACAACTCTTGAGTTGTTGTTAACCTAATAATGCCACTAGAAAATTGATGCAATGATACAGTTAAAAGGAAATTACATGTTTAACGAATTTTATTATTAATATAATCTCTCTGTTAATATGAATCAATGCAGTGTTTGAGAAATTCTACTGTCTTGCTTTCTTTCCCATTTAGATAAGTTAGATGCTTCTTTTTGTGGGCTTCTGTGTCATCCACCGTTATTGACTAGTAATTGTTTCCTTTGCACCTTTGTGTAAGCAGGGTTATCTACTTCACCTTGTTGCTATTGCGATGTTTTGTTGCACTGCACAAAACACTTTTGTTTTAAGAGTGTTTTGTGCAGTTCAACCAAAATGTCACACTAACAACGTTGATTGATTGCTTGATTTTAGGGGAACTACGCAAGAGGAGATCTGACTTCCTATCTGTGTTGGAAAATTTGTTTTAGTTCTTCTTCCTGTGGGTTGTTTGAATTCCGCGTCATGAGAGGTCAATACTGGCCTTCTTCCACATGTTTGTGTACTGTGCTTTCATGTGTTGTGCTACTTATACGGTAATGTTGCTTGATTTTAGTGAACTGCACAAAAGGAGACCAGACTTCCAATATGTATGTGCACCGTAATATCCCATTGAGGTAAGATAATGATATTTCGCAATTGTTGGCCTGTATTTTGCTACTGCCATCACAAAAGTAATGTTGTTGTTCAGTGCTATACTTGTGCTCCCTAATTAACATGTCAAATCTTACATTGAAGGCAAAGCTTTTCTGTTATTGAACCAAGCAACAAAGGGGAAGAACAAGAGGAAGAAGAACGTAAATCAACTCATGGTGCTGTAATGAAGCACTGAACTGTGATGACACAAGTAATGACATAGTTTTGCATCTTAATTTATTTCTATGGTTCGAACGAGCAATTATTTTACCACTGTTACTTGAGGCCACTCTAAATGTAATATGTAATTATCTCTACTTATGCAAACATGGATCTTGTTCGAAGATAACATATATTTTAGTGGAAACTACACAAGAAGATGTTGGAAACATTAAACTAATCGAGGAGTTTATAGTAAGCATGGAAACCATGGTAGATAATAATGGGTGGTTCCGGAGAAGTGCTTCATCTGCATGCTCCACACAATAAGCCTCCTGATAAAGGTTGGTACTAGCCCACAGATTTCATCCATATGATTGAGCTTTGTCATCTCTATTGGTGTTGTGCTACTGTTTAGCTACTGTCACGACAAAGTGGTATTGTTTCGCATGTTAATCTAAGGCTTCTAATAAGTTGAGGCACCGGTTTGCCACTATTATAGCCAATGATAAAATTAAGTAATAATACAATTCAAGTTGAGTTGCTGTGTTTGGTATCATATCATTTCCTATGAGGATAATGAGGATGCTTATCTTTGTGACTATACATTTCATCAGTTACTCCCATTGTTAATGTAATGGTTGTTTTAAATATTTCCTTTCCCTTTTTTGAGAAAACATGTATGCTAGCATTTAGTTGTTCTCTTGTCTTTGCACAACAGGATCATCCTGCTTTGAAGAAGAATATGGAGTACGTGAAGTGCCTAGTTCCAATTATGCCAGGACGAAGAAGCCAAGTCCCGCTTCTTATCAGAAGGA
The DNA here is from genome assembly GCF_018294505.1 of Triticum aestivum. Lineage (NCBI taxonomy): Eukaryota > Viridiplantae > Streptophyta > Magnoliopsida > Poales > Poaceae > Triticum > Triticum aestivum. Next base: position 320,900,120 of record NC_057809.1, on the reverse strand, counting down.
GCAGTTGAAGGATGGTTACATTACTACCCACAAGAACAAACTAACTTCAGCTCACAAAGACTCATAGATCTCCATCTTTGTTGTTGTGATGGCCAATACATTATGTTGTTTTAGGATTCTTTTCGGTGAGTTACATTTTTTTAAATGTGTGCTCTGCAAGGATCATGTAGGTGCCTGTTTTATTTATAGATTCATAACTGTAAATTCATAATAAAGTTTGCTTTATACTAATCACTTTTTTGTATTTATGCAAACAGGGATGCTCAGCTTGATTTCAATGGGAACTACACAAAATGTTCTGATGGTTCATGGCCTCCATTATACTCAATCATGCACAATACATTGAATGTTCTTGAATCATTCATTTCCACCTCCAGCCACAAAATTAGCTACAAGAAAGGTGGTGCCGATATGTTCAAGGCATTGCAACATATAAAGGCAAAGTTGGATGATTTTAGTGGAACTGCAGAAAAAGAACAACTAGTTTATTTAGCATGAGGTGACATGTCAATGTGCAAACTGATGGCAAACCCCGCCCATTCCACAATCGTAGGAATTTGGTATTTTGGAATGGGAAAACCTTGTCAAAGTTTGCTCATCGATGTACGCAAAGACACACATTTGATACTTTGGAATGGGACAACCTTGTCAAATTTTGCTCATTGATGTTAGCAAGAATACATGTGTTTGATATTTTTGAATGGGACGCCCTTTGCTGTCAGCAGCATCCATTGATTTTTCTTTACTCTTTAGTTGTGAAGTAAATATTGGCTCTGACATCTGAATCACTGAGATGCATAATCATCAATTGTTTTGAATGTTATCTATGAATTGCCAGACTTGTTAGTTTGATTGCAATGTACATGCACACTAAAAAGTTGTTCAAACTTTTTGTACGTGTGAAACTGCTGTAGACAAGGTGATCACCGTGCGTCCTAAGAATAATGCTAGTATGAATTGTTTTGCATGTTTCATACAATGCCAGTGATATAAGAATTCAAACTAGTCGAACTAAATTCGTTCATACATGGCCGGATTTCATATTGCCAGATTTCGATACATTTCATACAATCTTCAATTAAAAAGAGGTGTGCTGGAGGTATAATTAATTAACCTAATCTATGATCTCCGGCGCCCATTTCCCGTGTCTGGCTGAGCCGAACGGAAGCTAATTCTCCAGCACAGCTCTCCGACTCCACGTCGCCGCCAAGAAGCTAATCGGCCATCAATGTTCAAGACGCCAAGCTTGGCTTCAACCGGAAGGTAGCAGCGGTGGCCTTACTTGGATCCGAGCGGCGTCGACTGTAACGCCCCGAGACCGACACGCCAAGTGTCTTCTAGTTATTTGTTGTTGTTGCCTTGTCAGTTGCTTGCGTGTTGCATCTTGCCATGTCATCATGTGCATTGCAGCATCATGTTTTCAAAACATGCATTCATCCGGGTCTCCCAGTTCTCTCTGTTGTCCGTTTTGAACCCAGACACACTTTCACGCACCCGCGGCACGTTCGAAATATTATTTTATAAGTGGTCGGAAAATGTACTAGGAATGGGATGAGAGTTGGTGTGCGGCCTTATTATAGTGTAGATAGACTGCCTGCCAAATTTCATCATATTCGGAGTCCGTTTGACGCCCCAACAGATAACTATAGCAGCAATATAGTTGGTCAAACGTCGGACGTTTTCGATCTCCGGAAACCTTGCCGGGCTGCATTTCCGTCTCTCTCTTCTTAGCCCGAGACCTCTCCTACAGAGCCCACAAACCCAACCTAACCATCCTCTAGCCGCAGCCAACCCTCCACCTACCTCTAGCCACAGCCTACCCTCTCCTCCTCGAAATCTGTGCCCAGCCGGCACCCCCGCCACTTGTCGCGCCCCCATCGGCCAGCCCCGCCGCTAGCGACGCGCGCAGCCAACCAGGCGCTGCCACGTCGCGCCCAGTGCCTCCACCAGCCCCGCGGCCCGCCTGGCCCAAGTGAGGCCCGCCCGGGCCAGAGCCCTTCACCCGCAGTCGCCAGGACTGCTCCTCCTTGATCCGACCTGCATCGGGAGGGAGCCACAGCGCTGCACTTCCCCACGCCGCGCCGGTGAGTCCGCCTTGCCGGAGCCATCGACTGCTGCCGCCCCAGGTCATCAGCGCCGCCGCCCCGCCCTCAATTCCTCTCTGCTCCCTCTCCCTCATGAGCTCCCTCTCCCTCTCTCCTACAGGATTTGTCCCTTTCGCCGCCCTGGGAAGCTCCAGCAACCCCCACCTCACCAGCTCTGGCGGATCCCGGTCTCCCTTGCCCGTTCCCGGCCTCCTCCGCCGCCGTCCTGCCGCCCCATCACCATTAGCCGCTAGCGCCACCATGGCCTCGTCCCGCTCAGGAACGAGGAGATGAATGCCTCCGGCGCTTCGTTGATCGTGGCCCCCGCTAACGTTGGCCAACACCTTCCCCGAAGCCCAGCCGCAGGTCTAGTCCAGCCTAGCCTGCCTCCCCTACCGACCTGGCCAGGCCCAGCTCGCGCCGGCCCAGTGGCCACACTGGTGAGCAGCCGCCCAGATCCCTGTGCACTTCCGGGCCTGCCAGTTTCGGCCCAGTCCTTGTTTTTTTCTGCCAAAGGAATTTGTTTATTTTCCAGAGAATAGCAATTTTGTAGTTTAGCCCCTCTAGTGCATGCATATCATAACTCACAAACCGTGCATCGGATTTAAACAAACTTTGTATGTAAAATGCTTAGAATTTCATCTAGTTTCATAATCTCCAACTTTCATGCATGTTTAAAATGTTTAAAATCAATTCAGCATGTTCTTTAGCATCAAAATTAACCTTCTCCGAAGATGGAAGAGGCAACAAATCAATAGGTGCACGAGGTAGGAAACCATACACAATTTCAAAAGGGAACATCTTAGTAGTAGAATGCAATGAACGATTATAAGCAAATTCAATATGAAGCAAGCATTCTTCCCACATTTTCTTATTATTCTTCAAAACAGGCCTAAGCATAGTAGACAATGTTCTATTGACTACTTCAGTTTGTCCATCAGTTTGGGGGTGACAAGTAGTAGTAGAAAGCAGTTTAGTCCCCAACTTAGCCCATAAACATCTCCAAAAGTGGCTAAGAAATTTAGTATCATGATCTAAAACAATAGTATTTGGCACACCATGCAAGCGAATAATTTCACGAAAGAACAAATCAGCAACATTAACAGCATCATCGCTTTTATGACATGGTATAAAGTGTGCCATTTTCGAGAACCTATCCACGACAACAAATATGCTATCCCTCCCCTTCTTTGTTCGAGGTAAACCTAAAACAAAGTCCATAGATATATCCTCCCAAGGAACACTAGGTATAGGCAAAGTCATATATAAACCATGAGGACTGAGTCGTGACTTAGCTTTTTGACATGTACTGCGGCGAGCAACAAAACGCTCAACATCTCGTGTCATCTTTGGCCAAAAGAAATGTGTAGCAAGTATATCCTCCATCTTCGTGACGCCAAAGTGACCCATTAATCCTCCTCCATTCGCCTCCTACAACAACAAAAGACGATCGGAGCTAGCTGGAATGCATAGCTTGTTAGCATGAAACACAAATCCATCGTTAAGAACGAACTTGTTCCAAGTTCTCCCTTCCTTACAATTCTGCAATACATCTTTAAATTCAGCATTATGCACATATTGATCTTTGATGGTCTCCAAACCAAATATTTTAAAGTAAAGTTGTGAAAGCATAGTATAACAACGAGACAATGCATCAGCAATAACATTTTCTTTACCCTTCTTGTGTTTAATGACATAAGGGAAAGTCTCAATGAATTCAACACATTTAGTATGTCTACGGTTCAGTTTTGCTTGACTTTTAATGTGTTTCAAAGATTCATGATCACAATGTATGACAAATTCCTTGGGCCATAAATAATGTTGCCATGTTTCTAAGGTCCGAACAAGAGCATATAATTCTTTATCATAAGTAGAATAGTTCAGACTAGGCCCACTCAATTTTTCGGAAAATTATGCAACAGGTTTGCCATCTTGTAATAACACACCTCCTAATCCAATTCCACTAGCATCACATTCAAGCTCAAAAGTCTTATTAAAATCAGGAAGTTGGAGTAAAGGAGCATGTGTCAACTTATATTTCAATACCGTGAATGCTTCTTCCTGTGCAGTACCCCAAACAAAAGGCACATCCTTGTTTGTAAGCTCGTTGAGAGGTGCAACAATGGTGCTGAAATCTCTCACAAAACACCTATAGAAACCAGCGAGGCCAACGAAACTCCTCACTTGTGTGACCGTTTTGGGCTGCGACCAACTCTCAATAGCTTCAATCTTGGCTTTATCAACTTCAATTCCCTATGGAGTAACAAAATAGCCAAGAAAAGATTCTCGGTCGGTGCAAAAGGTGCACTTTCCAAGGTTACCAAACAAGCGTGCATCACGTAGAGCAATAAAAACAGCACGTAAATGTTCCAAATGTTCCTCCAAAGATTTGCTAGAAATCAATATGTCATCAAAGTAAACTACCACAAATCGTCCAATGAAAGCACGTAAAACTTCGTTCATTAATCTCATCAAAGTACTAGGTGCATTAGTAAACCAAAAGGCATGACTAACCACTCATCTAATCCAAACTTAGTTTTAAATGCTGTTTTCCATTCATCTCCCAATTTCATACAAATTTGATGGTATCCACTACGCAAATCAACTTTGGAGAATATTGTAGAGCCACTCAATTCATCAAGCATATTATCTAGCCTAGGAATAGGATGACGATAACGAATAGTAATATTATTAATGCCTCTACAATCAATGCACATACGCGATGTACCATCCTTTTTCGGCAATAAATGATAGGAACAGTACAAGGACTAAGGGATTCACATATATAACCTTTGTCGAGCAGCTCTTGTACTTGACGCATAATCTCCTTCGTCTCCTCTAGATTGGTATGGTATGGCGCACGGTTGGGAAGTGATGCACCGGGAATTAAGTCAGTTTGATGCTCAATCCCTCGAATAGGTTGTAATCCCGGTGGCACGTCTTGTGGAAAGACGTCAGCGAACTCCTGCAAAATGCTAGTGACAGCAGGAGGCAAAGAGGAACGCATGTCCTCGAATGAAAATAATGCCTCTTTGCACACAATAGCATAGCAAACAGATTTGCTAACATCTAGATCATCAATATCAGATTTGGTGGCAAGTAAACATGCACTTTTCAATTTAATTTTAGAAGCAACACTAGATGGTTTATTATTAGGCTTCATTTGTTGCTCAAATTCTTTTTCCACAATCTGATTTTCACTCTTATTTTGCTCCTGTTTTGCTTTATTAGCTCTATTAATATCATCTTTCAAAATGGAATCAGGAGTCATAGGAAGCAAAGTAATATTTTTATCCTTATGAACAAGAGTATACTGATTGTTTCTACCATGGTGTATAGAATTTTTATCAAATTGCCATGGTCTACCAAGTAATAAGAACCATGCTTGCATGGGTACCACATCACAATCAACATAATCAACATATGTAGAGATACTAAAATGCACACGAACAATACGTGCTACCTTAACCTTGCCACTGTTGTTGAACCATTGGATGTAGTAAGGATGTGGATGTGGTCTTGTGGTGAGAGATAACTTCTCCACCATCTCCATGCTAGCCAAGTTGTTGCAGCTCCCTCCATCTATGATGACGCAAACAGAACGTTCCTTCACAACTCCCTTTGTATGGAACAAATTATGCCTTTGATTTTGCTCATCTTGTGTAACCTGCACACTCAAAACACATTGAGCAACTAAACATTCATACTTGTCAACATCTTCAGCAGCCATGTATTGTGTCTCATGATCAGAATCATCTCCACCGTGTTCTTCATGTGTAATAAGAGCCAAAGTCTCCTCATCATAGTCACTAGCGGACTCATACCCACCATCCTCAGTAGCAATCATCACACGCTGAGATTTGCATTCTCTCACAAAATGTCCTCTTCCCTTACAACGATGACAAATAATATCACTTGTGTGCCCTGTTGATGCCATGGAAGAAGAAGAGCTCTGCGCAGGCCCGACAGGTGTGCTCTTGGCAGACAGTGGTGGTTGTGCCTGCTTTCTTGTATCACAACCAGAGGTGGCACCTGATGGAGGTGTTGGTGTAGTGGAAGTAGAGGATGCACGTGGTGTCCATGATGAAGATCGACCTGCAAAAAAGTTAGTTCGGGCCAATGTCTGTCGATCCTGCACTTCACGTTCAGCTTTACAAGCAAGATGGAATAAACGAGTGATATTAGTATACCCCTTATACTCTACAATGGTCTGAATATCTCTATTTAATCCACCCATAAAACATGCAAGCATAGCCTAATTCTCCTCAACAATACCACATCTAATCATGCCAGTTTGTAATTCCTGATAATATTCTTCTACATAATTTTTTCCTTGTCTTATGCGCTACAATTTTTGAAGTAATTCACGTTGATAATAAGGTGGAACCCAACGAGTACGCATATCAGCTTTCAAAGCAGGCCAAGTAGCTGGAATGGGATATAATCTACAATGTTCAGACCACCAAACACATGCAAAACTAGTGAAAGCACAAATAGCAGCAGGAACACGTCTCTCCTCAGGATATTGTAAACATGTAAAACGTTGTTCTGTTTATAGCTCCCAAGTAAGATATATATGTGGAACATATCTACCCTCAAATGGTGGAATATTCAAGTTCAGATTAGGAAGATGGTCATGATCTCGTACCTCAGGTGGTGGCGCAGCCCTACCATTGCGATATTATGCCTGAGGTCGACCTGGTGGTGGTGGTGCCGGTGGTTGCACGTAGTTCTGATTTTGATCAACCTCATCCTCATAGTGGTCCTCCACCTCTGCAGTAGCAGCAGGAGCTACAGAAGCACCAATAGTAGGTACAACAGTACCAGAAGTTTGACCAGGCTCAATGGAAACGCGATGTGCTCGTCCCACTTGATTTGAAAGACGATGTTGTTGTTGTTGTTGTAGAGGTGCGACAGGTGCATCGGGTGGTGGAAGACGCGTGGGCAATTCATTAAACTTGTTATCGAGCTTTGTTTCGAACGCCTTTTCAATGCCATCTATCTTCTCCATGGCCTCTTCAAATCTATTTAGCACATCTTCCACATGTCCACTCATCATTTGTTGAAACTTATCATGTAACTCTTTGTTTCTCATGTTCTCCCAGACAGTCTCGTCGGCTTGTGATCCTGCCATGGTTAGTAGCAATAGAAACACACAAGAATATGATCCTACAGACTACTAACAAGATGTGGTGGTGGGTTTCACAAATCCGTCAAGCAAATCTCAAATTCTTACCAGTTCTTACCCAGCAGCAGGCGGTGATCGACAACCGTCGTATTCAAAACTCTTAAAGCTTGGATAGAGCGATTACCAGGGAGAGTTAAACGCACGACGTAGATGTATGTGGAGCTTGGAAGGCTTATAATATGGTAGAAAAAAGGGTCAGCAATAATCAATTCAGAGATGCAAAGTTGAATAAACGCTCAATGACGGTACTGTGCTAGTCCTAGGCTAGACCGTACTAGAGACGCGAGCCTAGAACATGAACAAAATCACGGCGCTACACGTAAACAAGGCAGGAGCACAGTCTGATTTTTTTCTTTTTTTCACTTTTTTTGCACTTTTTTCCTCTCTTTTTTGCGCGCAACAATTTTTTTCCGAAAAAGTCTACAAATGGTCTAAAAACTGCCTAGCCATAATTTTCCAGACTTTTTTTTCCTCTTTTTTTGAGTTTGGAACTATTTTTTTACTGCGGGTAGCACGGAATTTTGGGAGTCCTACTCTGTCACGACTCGAAGTATCGCGTGATCTGGAACTCGAAAACAAAGCAACAAATACTAGAATCAGACTAGGACTGGTAGCGGAGGTGAATCTGGTGGAACTCGGACTGGTGGCGGCGATGAATCTGGTGGAACTCTGACTGGTGGTTGTATATGGCGATGGTATATCTAGACTCGGATTGGTGGTGGTATATGGCGATGGTATATGCGGACTCGGATTGGTAGTTGTATATGGCGATGGTATATGTGGACTCGGATTGGTGGTTGTATATGGCAGCGGCGATGTATATGGTGGGGTGGTGGTATATGGCAATGATGATGACGATGCTGCGGTGGCGGCGTGACAACCTGTGAACAGAACTCGAAACTCTAAGGTACTAGACGCTAAGATCAACAACTCGAGACGACGATGTAACCGCAAATTCAACAAAGCAAAACTCTAAAAAGACTATGCAAAGGCTCAGATTGGTTCGGATATGATGAACTAACCCTAAAAAAAATTTGGATTTTTTCGTGGACTATAGGTATGAAGAACAGACTCGATCTAAACTATGAAAAACTGTAAAATCTCACCGAGCAACCTGGAAATTTGATACCATTTGATAGAGGCGAGGGGCCCGATCTTTCGATGAGATGGTGGCTATCGTTTTGGTGGAAGTCGACTTTGACGATCCGACTACGAACGTGCGAGGACGTCGCGCCTTAACAATCGCTAAACCAACTCTGAGAGGTTGTTGACCACGCCGGAGCACGAACAACCTGACCACGAGGGTCTATTTCCTACAAGCAACGAAGAACAAGCAAGAAATTGAAATTGCAATCTGGATATTGCGAATATAAGAGGAAAGATTTATTGATGAAGGTGGGGTTCTGTGACTCCTTTCTCTGGTCGTTAAACACAAACGAAGTACGCGAAGTTGCAGCTATGGTGAACTTTAATCTAAACCAAACCCAAAGTCTAAACGACGCACTAAGGGCTGTATATATGGAGAAAGAGGGGGGAATTTCGTGGCCCTTGGAGGAGGGGTCTGAAACCAACCTTAACTCTTGTTTCCCCACACATACGGACTCTAAAAATAGCCTATACTTAAGTATTTCGAAAATGCAAAGGCCTGGCCCAATAATAAGGTGACGCGGCACCTAGAATAGCCTCTGGACGAAATTTATGAAGTGGCATCTTGTATATTTCGTCCAAGGCTTCATGCACTCCTTATGGTGGCTTCAAAGTCCTGAAATCATCACTTGTAACTCCATTCTTGATCCGCTTGCGCATGCCATCATCTCCATGCTTGGTCTTGCTCCAGTGCTCATCCCTCTTATCCATGTTAAGCCCTTCATTTGTAAGCAAAACAAATGTATCCAATTTAGGCACCATCATATTCTCATGAACATTAGAACCATTACCAAGAAATGAAAGTAATTGGTAATTCAATTGGCATGTGCGAGCTCTAGTAATTAGTCCATTATGTATAGCAGCATGGGTTGTGGGTGTAACAATGGCATTGATGTCCTCATCAAATATGGTTTAGGGCAAAACAATACCAAACCCATAATTTGCAAATGAGGATTTTTCGGGACTTGTTGCTTGTTGTTCTGGCCTCATTTATACTTTCCTAGATAGGTAGTTTTCATATGCTTCATCTCTTCCCATGGTTAACAACATTTAATATTGTTGGGTACATAAACGAGAGTGAACTAAATAAGTCATGAGGTGTTTCGTCAATATGCAACTCGTTGCATATTGAGCTCCACTTAACTTGTAGTTTTGCTTGTGCACTTTGCCATGCCATGCCTCATTAAACCGGACATGCATCATACTTGGTTGTGCATCATGCCATGTTTATGTGATGGTTGTTTACTATGTTGTTTGGTTCTTTATGGGTTGCTTCTCTCGTTAGCTTTGGTTTCCCTTCGGAGTTGTGAGGATCCATTCGACTATGTCCGTTTGTCTTCTTCATGGACTACTTATTCTTCCTTGCGGGATTTCAGGCAAGATGACCATACCCTCGAAATCACTTCTATCTTTGCTTGCTAGTTGTTCATTCTATCGCTATGTCGCGCTACCTACCACTTGTTATATCATGCCTCCCATATTGCCATGTCAAGCCTCTAACCCAGCGTCCTAGCAAACCATTGTTTGGCTATGTTACCGCTTTTGCTCAGCCCCTCTTATAGCGTTGCTTGTTGCAGGTGAAGTTGAAGATTGTTCCATGTTGGGACACAGATTTGTTGGGATATCACAATATCTCTTATTTTAATTAATGCATCTATATACTTGGTAAAGGGTGGAAGGCTCGGCCTTATGCATGGAGTTTTGTTCCACTCTTGCCGCCCTAGTTTCCGTCATACCGGTGTTATGTTCCTTGATTTTGTGTTCCAAACACGGTTGGGTGTTATGGGAACCCCTTGATAGTTCGCTTTGAATAAAACTCCTCCAGCAAGGCCCAACCTTGGTTTTACATTTGCCTAACAACCCATTACCCTTCCGTTGGGTCGGCCAACCCGAGAGTCATGTTTATTTTAACCCCCCCCGGGCCAGTGCTTCTCTAAGTGTTGGTCCGAACCGAGCTGCCTGCGGGGCCACCTCGGGGAGACTTGAGGGTTGGTTTTACTCATAGCTAGTCTTATCCGTTGTTGCCCTGAGAACGAGATACGTGCGACTCCTATTGGGATTGTCGGAACATCGGGTGGCTTTGCTGGTCTTGTGTTACCATTGTCGAAATGTCTTGTAACCAGGATTCCAAGACTGATCGGGTCTTCTCGGGAGAAGGAATATCGTTCGTTGACCGTGAGAGCTTGTGATGGGCTAAGTTGGGACAGCCCTGTAGGGTATAAACTTTCGAAAGTCGTGCCCGCGGTTATGTGGTAGATGGGAAATTGTTAATGTCCGGTTGTAGAGAACTTGACACTTGACTTAATTAAAATGCATCAACCGCGTGTGTAGCCATGATGGTCTCTTTTTCGGCGGAGTCCGAGAAGTGAACACTGTTCTTGGGTTGTGCTTGAACGTAAGTAGTTTTAGGATCACTTCTTGATCATTTCTAGTTTCAAGACCGTTGCGTTGCTTCTCGTCTCGCTCTTATTTGCGTATGTTAGCCACCATATTTGCTTAGTGCTTGCTGCAGCTCCACCTCACTACCTCATCCTACCCATAAGCTTAAATATTCTTGATCTCGTGGGTGTGAGATTGCTGAGTCCTCGTGAATCACAGATACTTCCAAACAGTTGGAGGTGCCGATGATACCAGTGCAGGTCACGCAACCGAGCTCAAGTGGGAGCTCGATGAAGATCTTGGTCGTTGTTATTGTCTTTTCTGTTTGATCAGTAGTGGAACCCAGTTGGGACGATTAGGGATCTAGCATTTGGGGTTGTCTTCTTTATTTTAGTTCCATAGTCGGACCTTGATTGTATTCTGGATGATGTATGTTTAACTTTTTATTTGTGTGAAGTGGTGATTGTAAGCCAACTCTTTATCCCTTTCTGATTCAGTACATGGGATTGTGTAGAGATTACCCCTCTTGCGATAAATCTACCATGCGGCTATGCCTCTAAGTCGTGCCCCGACACGTGGGGGATATAGCCACGTTGTGGGTGTTACAGCGACCTTCCATGTTCTACTATTCCTTGTTTTTTGTGTGGCGTGGCCTTGTTGGCAGCGGGGCGGGGCCTCCACGGAGCCGGCGATGTACTCTGTCTCGTTGCCGGGGGCGGTGCCTCGGAGGAGTGGGCGAAATCCTCCCCCTTGTTGCCGGCAGGCCGAGGACTCGGTGGAGCTGGCGATGTCCTCTGCCTCATTGTTGGCGGGTGATAATCCCCAAGTGCAAAAAATCATCATAGCAATTTCCACAGGTGGAAGTGATAAGTATGGAGTGTCGAACCCATAAGGAGCTAAAGGAAAGATCAATATTCTCTCAAGTCCTATCTGCCACTAATACGACTCTACGTACACCGAATGTTTGCTTCCATCTAGAAACGAAAAATAAAACTACGTTGTGGGTATGAAGAGGATAAATTTGCATGATATCGGAGAACTAAAATATAAAAGCAGGTGTTGTTAATTTAAAGTTAGAATATATTACTATATATTATAAATAGCGAGTGTGGAATAATGATGGATCGGTGTGCGGAATTTTCCTAGGCAATTGTTAACAAGATCGGTAATCATTACTGCAATTTCGTATGAGGGATAGGCATAAGCTAACATACTTTCTCTTCTTGGATCATATGCACTTATGATTGGAACTCTAGCAAGCATCATCAACTACTTAAGATCATTACAGTAAAACCCAACCATAGCATTAAAGTATCAAGGCCCCTTTATCCCAGACGCAACAACCCCCTTACTCAGGTTTAAGCTTGTGTCACTCTAGCAACCCACTATAAGTGAATCATGAAAATATTGCAACACCCTACAACGGGAATCCCACACGTGTGTGCGCCATGGAAGGCACCATGGGACATCACCAAAATAAAACATACAAGTCAAACCAATCTAGATCATCAATCTACCCAAAAGACAAAAGAAATCTACTCAAAACATCATAGGATGGCAACACATCATTGGATCATAATATGTGGCATAAAGCACCATGTTCAAGTAGGGGCTTACAATGGGGTGCGGTAGAGTGGACGCATAAAAGTGATGAGGATGGTGATGTTGATGAAGATGATCACCGCGATGATGGTTCCCCCAGTGGCACTCCGGCGCCACCAAAAGGGAGGGGGAGTCTCCCCCTTGTGCTACCTCCTCCATGGCCTCCACCCTAGATGGGGAGAGGTTCTTCCTCTGGTCCTTGGCCTCCATGGCGATGATGGCCCCCTCCGGGATCCTCCTGCATGGCCTCCAGTGATGATGGCCCCCTCCTGTAGGGTGTCATAGAGGTCCTAGATGGGTTTTTTTCGTGGCTACAGAGGCTTACGACGATGGAACTCCCGATCTAGGTTTCACTCTCCACCCTAGATGGGGAGAGGTTCTTCCTCTGGTCCTTGGCCTCCATGGCGATGATGGCCCCCTCCGGGATCCTCCTGCATGGCCTCCAGTGATGATGGCCCCCTCCTGTAGGGTGTCATAGAGGTCCTAGATGGGTTTTTTTCGTGGCTACAGAGGCTTACGACGATGGAACTCCCGATCTAGGTTTCACTCTGGAGTTTCCTCAGTTTACAGGAGTGTTTGCTGTAGGGGACATGTCGAGGGGACCCATGAGGGGACGACAAGGTAGGGGGGCGCGCCCTACGGGGGGTGGGGGCACCCCCTACCCTTGTGGTTACTTCCGGGCTCCTCTCTCGTATCTTTTTGCTCCAGTATTTTTATATTTTCCAAAAGTATTCTCCACAAATTTTCATCCCATTCCAAGAAATTTTATTTATGCACAAAAAACAACACCACGGTAGTTCTGCTTAAAATAGCATCAGGTCGGTTTAGTTCTAATCAAATCATACCAAAACCAGATAAATTGTTATAAACAAGGCATGAATACTTCATAAATCATAGATACTTCGGAGACGTATCAGCATCGCCAAGCTTAATTCCTGCTCGTCCTCGAGTAGTAAATGATAAAAGAAATTATTTATGAAGTGTGAATGCTAGCATAGTGTGTAAGTTTGATCAATGATAGTTCCAAACACTTTTTCCAGCATCATTATATATCATAAGCAATAGCTCATCTCATAAAACTTCTCATGATCAAGTATCAAGCTATTCAAAGGTTAAAGTATAGACCACAAAGTTTCTTGAAATCTAACAAACAATGTTCTTAGTCATCAAACAATTGCAACACATCTTATTTTCACGAAGGGTCTATGTAAGAGCTTTCATTTAGCAAATCCCACATGCTCAATTATCATATAGTCTTCCATGATTGCTAACAGTCAAAGCACATTTTTAGAACAAACAACATCCGTTAAACACAAAGAAAGATAGGGGCTTAATGTTTCGCCTTCCAACTTATTTATAATATAGATAATTGTCAACAATAATAATTCATGATCAAATATATTTGAATAGCAATATATGCTTGGATCTTTCCCCGCCACATGATGCTTGCCAACTAAAGAATAATTGAGGTTTAAATAGGAAGGGATACTATTGACTCTTGCATAAAAGTAAATACATTACAGTAAAAGACAGGCCCTTTGCAAAGGGAAGTGGAGGTTGTCATGTGCTTTTAAATGTTGGGTGTGCAAACCCTTAATGCAAAGGAACGTCGCGTTGTATTTCCCTTTGTGATTGCAAACTTTATTATGCACCTGTCGCTTTTATTTCTTTACCACCAAAAGTTCGTACAACGCTTATTTTCCCTTACAATAAAAGATCATACATATTTACGAGCAATTTTTATTACATTTTGCACCGATGACAACTTACTTAAAGGATCTTATTCAATCCATAGGTAGATATGGTCGACACTCATGGCATGAAATCGGGTTTAAGGGTTTTCGATGCACAAGTAGTATCTCTACTTAGTACAAAATTTTGGCTAGCAAAAGATCCTAAGCAAGCACCACATGTTAGAGGATCGATAACAATATAACTTCTATGCAAATATACCCAAACATAACTCATTACGTTGTCTTCCTTGTCCAACTTCAACTAATTTGCTCAAGTTTGAAAATAATTAATGTGTCTCACAATCATAGAAGATGTCCAAGATAGTATATTTATATGTGAAACCTATTTTCCTTCAATATTCTTTCATGAATTGTTCAAGTGACCAATGTTGAGTTTGCTAACTTTCAATAAATTTTACCACCTATACTTCTTATGAGTGAGGTCATTACTCCCCATGGGATAAGCATATGAAGCATATATAATTTCAGATCAATGATATTCAATTCATTCAACCATTTAATCATAGGATATAAGTGGAGCACAAGAGTAAATGAAAAAACTACTCCAAAAAGATATAAGTGAAGATCAATGAGTAGTCAAATAGTTAAATAGCCATGTGAGGACTCTCTCTCATTCAAGATTTCTGATCCAATAATTTTATTCAAACAGCAAGTAAAATGAAAATACGCTCCAAGCAAAACACATATCATGTGAAGAATAAAAATATAGCTCCGAGTAAGGTATACCGATGAATTTGAAGACGAAAGAGGGGATGCCATCCGGGGCATCCCCAAGCTTAGGCGCTTGAGTCTTCCGTGAATATTAACTTGGGGTGCCTTGGGCATCCCCAAGCTTAGGTGTTTGAGTCTTCCTTGAATATTAACTTGGGGTGCCTTGGGCATCCCCAAGCTTACGACCTTTTCACTCCTTATTCTCCTCGTGTCAATATCTCACCCAAAACTTGAAAACTTTAATCACACAAAACTTAACGGAACTTCGTAAGATGGGTTAGTATGATAAAGAGTAAATCATTCACTTTGGTACTATCAAAGAAAAGATTCATAATTGTTCTCACACAATGCCTACTGTACCATATCATTTCTACAATTTATATTGAGTAATATAACCAATAGAAACTAGAAAACAGGCAAACTATGCATTGAAAACAGAATCTGCCAGAAACAGAACAGTGTGTAATGATCTGAAAAACAACCATAGTTTTGCTACTCTAAAAATTCTGAAAAATTCGAAAAACCTAGGAAATGTATATATTAATCTTGTGTAGAAAATTCAGATCAAAATCACGCTTATGTGATTTTTTAAAATACTGTCAATGAGCGCAAAAGTTTTTGTTTTTCAGCAAGATCGAATCAACTATCACCGTAAGCCATCCCAAAGGTCTTACTTGGCCCTTTATTGGAACAAAATCAATAAAACATGATTACTAAAGTATATTAATCATGTGAACACACAAAAACAATAAGGATGAATATTGGGCTGTCTCCCAACAAGCGCCTTTTCTTTTATGCCTTTTTAGCTAGGCATGATATTATAATGATACTCTTCCAAGCTCAATTCTGATGATAGTCTTATTCATACTCCAAAAGATATAAGTGAAGTTCATAGGGCATTCTACAATTAGTATATATTTACAAACATCCAAACTCAAAATATATAAGTGAAGCACATGAAGCATTCTATAAAGCCATAGTCAAGTGATTTAAGTGAAGCACAAAGAGCATTCTATAAAGACATACTCAAAAGAATTAACTGAATCACAAAGAGCATTCTACAAATCTATGAAGGGCTATCTCACACTAGCATGGAGCACATAGGAAAAGAAAATAGAAATAAACACAAAAGACGAATATCATGTGAAAAAACAAAAACCAAGGTATATCGATAGTTGTTGAAGAAGAAAGATGGGATGCCAATTGGGGCATCCTCAAGCTTAGATGCTTGAGTATCCTTGAAATATTTACATAGGGTGCCTTGGGCATCCCTAGATTGAACTCTTGCCTCTCCTTATTCTTCTCATATTGGTAACTCCTTGTTCTTTGAACACTTCATCCACACAAAACTTAACAAAAACTTTGCGAGATCCGTTAGTATAATAAAGCAAATTACTACCTTTAGGTCCTGCTGTAAACTCATTTAAATTTCATATTAGAATTATAACTAATGTATTACAACTTCACCATGGGTCACACCCCCCGATACTACCCATAGATTCATCAAAATAAGTGAACAACACATAGAAAATAGAATATGTCAAGAACAGGACAATCTGTAGCAATCTGGAACTTTCGTGTACTTCTGTAACTTAAAAAATTCTAAAAAATTAGAAAAATATAAACAATTTTCATAGCAGTACTTTGTAAGAATTTCAAGATTTTATCGCGCTCCAGTCAAAATGAGAATTCAAATACTACAGGAAAAGTTTCTGTTTTTTCTGCTGGACACACCAAACAAGCAATTTAAACATTCTAAACGTAAACCTTGGCACATTATTTTTACAATACGATGGATATATAAAAGAGGATACTTATTTTTGAGAAAATTCCATGAAAAATTATATATTGTTTCCATGAGCATGAACACAAGTTTTCAAGGTCGACCCTCACTTCTGCAATGCACAACCTTCCAACCACTTCTCTTTTTGAGAAAGTTTTTAGGCATAAGAGGTAAGTAATTTTTTGTATATTCATTATTTTAATTTTTTTGTTTGTTTCACCCACAAATAAAGAAAACAAAAATGTAAAACAAAATCTACTTAGTGAAGAAAGAAAATAAGCATACACGAAAATATCAACCCCACGCTACTGCTCCCCCGCAACGGCGCCAGAAAAGAGCTTGATAATCCCCAAGTGCAAGGAATCATCGTAGCAATTTCCAAAGCTAGAAGTGATAAGTATGGAGTTTCGAACCCACAAGGAGCTAAAGGTAAGATCAATATTCTCTCAAGTCCTATCTGCCACTGATACGACTCTACGTACACCCAACATTTTCGTCCATCTAGAAACTAGAAATAAAACTACATTGTGTGTATGAAGAGGATAACTTTGCATGATATCGGAGAACTAAAATATGAAAGTATGTGTTGTTAATATAAAGTTAGAATATATTACTATATATTATAAATAGCGAGTGTGGAATAATGATGGATCAGTGTGCGGAATTATCCTAGGCAATTGTTAACAAGATCAGTAATCATTATTGCAATTTCATACGAGGGAGAGGCATAAGCTAACATAATTTCTCTTCTTGGATCGTATGCACTTATGATTGGAACTCTAGCAAGCATCTGCAACTACTAAAGATCATTAAGGTAAAACCCAACCATAGCATTAAAGTATCAAGTCCCCTTTATCCCATACGCAACAACCCTCTTACTCGGGTTTAACCTTTTGACACTCTAGCAACCCACTATAAGCGAATCATGAACATATTGCAACACCCTACAACGAGAATCCCTCACGTGTGCGCGGCACGAAAAGCACCATAGGACAGCACCAAAATAAATCATCAATCAACCCAAAAGACAAATGTAATCTACTCAAAAGATCATAGCATGGCAACACATCATTGGATCATAATATGTGGCATAAAGCACCATGTTCTAGTAGGGGATTATAGCGGGGTGCGGGAGAGTAGACCGCATAAAAGAGTGAGGATGGTGATGTTGATGAAGACGATCACCGCGGTGATGGTTCCCCTGGTGGCACTCCAGCGCCACCAAAAGAGAGGGGGAGAGATTCTCCCCCTTGTGCTTCCTCCTCCATGGCCTCCCCCTAGATGGGGAGAGGTTCTCCCTCTGTTCCTTGGCCTCCATGGCGATAATAGCCCCCTCCGGGATCCTCCTCCATGGATTTCGGTGATGATGGCCCCCTCTGGCAGGGTGCTAGAGAGGGTCTAGAGGGGTTTTTCGTGGCTACAGAGGCTTACGGCGGCGGAACTCCCGATCTAGGTTTCGTTCTGGAGTTTCCTCAATTTATAGGAGTGTTTGGCATCAGGGACAAGTCCAGGGGACCCATGAGGCGACGACAAGGTAGGGGGCGCGCCCTAGGGGGTGGGGGCGCCCCCACCCTTGTGGTTACCCCAGGGCTCCTCTCCGATATCTTTTCGCTCCCGTATTTTTTATATTTTCCAAAAATATTCTCCGTAAATTTTCAGCCCATTCCGAGAACTTTTATTTCTGCACAAAAAACAACACCATGGTAGTTTTGTTGAAAACAGTGCCAGTCCGGGTTAGTTATAATCAAATCATACCAAAACCATATAAAATTGTTATAAACATGGTAAGAATACTTCATAAATTATAGATACGTTGGTGAAGTGTCAGCGGGGCAGGGCCTCGACGAAGTCCTCCACCTCGTTGCCAGCAGGGCGGGGCCTCAGCAGAGCTGGTGATGTCCTCTGCCTCACTGTTGGTGGGCGATGCATCGATGGAGTAGGGCCACACCGAATCCGGCGAAGTCGTCCTCCTCGGTGTCGGCGGAGCCTCGGCGGAGCCTGCATTGTCCTCCACCTCGTCGTTGGTCTTGCCAAACATCACCTCGCCCGCTTCATCGCCTTCTTTGTAGGCGGCCGCAACCTATGCTACCCGCACACGGTACCACCAGCGCGTGAGGCGGCTCTCGCAGGCGGAGCGGTACGACTCAAGCAATGACCCCTGCTCTGCCCACTCCGCGGCGATCTACTCCGCCGCCTGCAGGTGCTTCTGGAGGACATGGTGGTTGTAGGCGGCGTCGGCCTGCGCCTCCTAGAACTTCTCCTCACGCTTCTGCCTCACCATGCCCATGTATTGGGCACGGGCCTAGCTGATGGTCATGGTGCAATGCACCAGTGAGGATGGTGCGGAGGAGGGGGTCGGCGCCGGATCATCGACTACCACGTTCTCCATTGAGACGTCGTCGTCCTCCGTCTGCTTGTCGGTCAGCCAGTCGGCAGCAATGGCTACCATCTCCTTCTGGTCCGTCGTTCGCCCATCCCGAAGAGTGATAGAGTGCGAGGAATCCACGGCGGGAGTGGAGTGGACAGAAGAAAGGGAACGGATGCGGATGACTGCGGCTATGGCCAGCGCAGCAGTTTATACAACAATGGTGGGCTGCAGAGGGATGGACAGGTGGCGCCGGAGTAGCCGCCTCGGCATCCGCGTATCACTAATGTGGGCGGCAAACGGACGGTACTTTTGTCATTTGAACACGGAGCAATCGCCTTCACCGGGAAGCGGCACGAGCTGCACTGACAGTTTCGGGCGGAGAGCGCGCACGGGCGAGGGAGGGGCTCTGGGTGGCCTAGGGCGATCAGACTCATGCTTGGCAGTGGTCCGGTCCAGCAGCGGGACATGTTGGCTCACCAGCGAGCTTGCCGAGCTCAGCAACGACAATCAGATGATGGACGTGGCTTCCGATCAAGAACCGGCGCCATCGCCCAAGCCGGTTCATGCGGTGTTCACCATGGAGGAGGTGCGGCTGCACTTCGACGCTCTAACGGCAGAAGATCTACCGGCATCGGAGGTCATGTGCTACAACCTTCGTCTCCTCAACAAGCACGGGATCATGGAAGGACGAATCGCCGACAAACAAGTGAATGGGAATGTCGTCGCGAACATGTAGCCCTATGATCCTGGCTTCCTAAATGAGCAGCGGGCGTTGTATCAGACCATCCGTAGGGCCTACGAGGCCCTCTCCGTCGTCCTTCGAGTTGTTGCGCTCGCCATGGCGCCACCGTCTTGTGTTGTCGACATGGTCAATGAACATGAGGAATCAGGAGATGACTTTACTTGGAGAGGATGACAGTGGGGACCCAGCAGGGCCATAGCCACATGTACGCAAGTGCCTCCTTATATATATATATATATATATATATATATAATTATAATTTTTTTGCTTCCTCCTGGTTTCATGACATCACGGTCCCACACCATTGTCAACCTATATAGTAAATAAAGGAGAGAATTGCACAAGTAGCGGCCGACAGCTAGGACCCAACAGCTCGAGCAGTATTTGTGTTTTTGAGGTGTGAGCAAAGTTTTTCTTGATCGATGTTTTTGTTGTTGTTCAGAGGAGCAGGGTATCAACTGGGCGGGCTGTGGCCTGTCTAGCCCAGGCTATTATATTATGTCGACCAAATATCCATCCTAGGTATTAATGTTTTTCAAGGTGAAAATTGCTAGCCCAGCTATACTTTTTTAGGAATACCAAGCCCAGGTCAACTTGTTATTCTCCAGGCTGCTGGGCTGCAAATCTTTCCTAGGAGGGATGCATCAGGCTTAACAAGAAAATGGGCTTGAAGAAATAATAAATGGGATGTAATTATAAAAACTGGGCTATAACTATAAAAATGCACCAAACACGCAATTAGTTAAACAAATATTATTTTTGGATTTGGAAATTTTAATTTCATTACTTGTTGCGCGCGCATTATTTCATTTGGTTTTTACCTAATACAAATTTATTTTGAAATTATATTCAATATGACTCAAAATTTTGGGATAAAAACATTTCGGATCCCATCAATATGTGGTAAATTTTATTGAATTCTGTTTTGAGCGGTTGCTTGAAATTATTAATCATTGTCCTTGCTAGAAAATGGGTTGTGATTTTAACAAACTGTAAATGGGCGGTAGTAAATTCCATTAGAATTCAAAAATGGGTTGTACATTATTGCAAATCACAAATGGGCTATATGTTCTCTGCCATACACTTGTGGGCCTACTAAGTTGACGCGTATGCAAGACTTTGTCAATAGATGCCGTGCTTGTTCAATCTCGGATATTCATGCTTCAGCCGCCCAAACCACTGCCGGTGGTACCACCTCCCGTGGCTGGTTATGCTGCCGCGCAGGACTCACTGGCCCACCCTACCCCTATCACCATCCAGGCCATTCCTCTACTCACCAACATCTCCGATTATTCTCCGGCGACGGCAGCCTCACACCGCAGCCGAACCAATGAACCCCCGTACTCCCCTCCGCATGGGCACCCACCTGCCTCATCTTCCCTCACTCCATGTCGTTTCCTTCCTAGGCCTCGCCGTCGTCCACCTCTTGGTTGCTGTCCACACGACATGGTCAACGAACGACAGCCATTGAAAGAGGACTCTATACGATGAGGCTGACAGATGGACCCACCAGCTACATCTTCGCACTCAAGGAAGTGTGTCCATATTACGGGCAAAAAATTATTCTTCCCTTGATAGCTGGGACCCACCAGCTATATCTTTGCATGCAAGGAAGTGTGTCCCTATCCTCCCTGACAGCTGGGACCCACCCAGTCGAAGCGTACGTAGCATTTTCTATCTGGTCGCGAACGTGTAGTACATACTGGTCGATCGGTCTCTCTACAACAATGAACCTTGGCCGAGCAAGCAGTGTCATGTGTCGTAGTAGAGCCCCGACGTAGCAGTTTAGGCAGTCCAATCTATATCGTGTACACGTACATAAAACCACATGCCAAAAATACGGCCACATACGTACATACGAGCGGCATCTCGAATGCCTAGCTACTCGCGCATGCCAGCGCCCAGGGCACGTGTACATGGTGAGGCAATGGATGGCAGCAACAACATCCTATTATTCGGAATCCAACTAGCTAGGTCAAAACGGAGAAATTGTGTCATGTTCATCGGGGGCCAACCGGCTTGGACGGAACAACTGAAACGGGATTTGGCATATCGTAGTAAAGAGCAAACGACAATCTGTTCGACAAGCTACAGTTCAAATGGGGTCCTGTTGATTGGGAGGGGGTGGTGTACCACAAAACGGAGGAAAGGGACTTGTGTTGGAGCGCCGACGATCGAAACGGGGTCCTGTTCATCGGGAGGGGTGTGGCATACCGCAAAGTGGAGGAAACAGACTTGTGTTGGAGTGCCTATGGTCGAAACAGGGTCCTGGTCATTGGGAGAGGTGTGGCGTACCACAAAATGGGACTCCACAGGCTATTGTTCATCCACCGTCTACTACCTCGCTCCAGCCTCTACGGGCTACTGTTCATCCACCGTCGACTTCCTCTAGCCTCCACCTGCTACTGTTCATACACTGCATCTTCCTCCTGCCTCCCCGGGCTACCGTTCATGCAACCTCCACCGACTACTGTTCAACCAGCCCTCCATGGGTCCTATTCATCCACCCCCAACCGGCTCTGGTGTGGCAGCCTCCTCGATCGGGGTCCTGTTCATCCATCGGCAATGGCCTACTACCATGGGGTCCTGTTCATCCAACCCACACCGAGAACTGTTCATACAACCCCCAACAATTGTTACTATTAATCAAGAGGCAGCAGGATCGATCAGCTTCAGTTAGCAGCACTAGCGAAGGAATCGCTCGGGTCCAGTTAACAGCCAAAGGATTGATCGCTCGGGTTCAGTAACGCCTCTAGCTAGTGCAATTGCTCGGGTTCAGTAACGCGCGTAGCTAGTGCAATCACTGGGTTTCAGTAAGAGAACGCCTTGATCGGGTTCCGTTAAAGCCCAACGCCTCACACACACACGCGTACGTATACAAGAGAAGCACGCAAACCTCGCGTGCACCGCTCGGCCCCGACCACCCACTGTAACCGGGAACTCCCTGGAATTTTCCGTGCCATCGCTTCTACCATTATTTTTTCTGTCATCGACGGCCCAAAGAATGTCATCCTAGGGCATCCTCGGCCTGCCCATGACGAAAAGCCCATTTTCTATCATGATTTTTTGTCATAGAAGTAGGAGCCCACGACATCTATGATGATACTTGGTTTTGTCACAATTATCGTCATAGCAGTGTCATAAGCATGACAGAAGAATTATGTTCGGACAAAAATGTCACAGATGTTTCTTTTTTTGTAGTGTGTCTCCCCGACAACAGCGCCAGAAATTCCTTTTGACGTCGCTTGAAACTGTATTGGTATTTCCCCAAAAAGATATGATGCAGTACATCTACGGAGTTATTTCCCTCAATTATGAAACCAAGGTATCAAACTAGTAGGAGAACCAAGAAACACTATGTAAACGGAACCTTCACACAAAGAACAAATACTTTCAACCCTATGCTTCTGAGGGGTTGTCAATCCCTTCTAGGTAATGCTGTCAGAAATTGTCAAGTTGACGGGAGACCTGATTTGATCCTCCCCGGAAAAAAGATAGACAATTTTGTGATAGATCGGATAAATAGCTCTTGATAAAATGTGAAATAAAAGATGAAAATAAAAAGTGCAGCAAGGTATTTTAGGGTTTTTGGAATAATAGATCTGAAAATAAACGCGAATAAAAATATATCTCAAAGCAAATATGATAAAGAATAGACCCGGGGGTCGTAGATTTCACTAGTGGCTTCCCTCAAGAAATACCACACAGTGGGTAAACAAATTACTGTTGGGCAATTGATAGAAGATCGAATAATTATGATGATATCTAAGGCAATGATCAATATATAGGCATCACGTCCAAGATTAGTAGACCGACTCCTGCCTGCATCTACTACTATTACTCCACACATCGACCGCTATCCATCATGCATCTAGTGTATCAAGTTCATGAAAAAATGGAGTAATGCAATAAGAATGATGACATGATCTAGATGAGATCTATTCATGTAGGAATAGACCTCATCTTGTTATCCTAATAGAAACCATACATGCGTGTCTTGCTGCCCTTCTATCACTGGGAAAGAACACCACAAGATCGAACCCATCACAAAGCACCTCTTCCCATGGCAAGAAAAATCGATCTTGTTGGACTAACTAAACCGAAGATCCGAAGGATAAATACGAGGCTATAAATAATCATGCATATTAGAGATCAAAAGAAGACTCAAATAATATTCATGGATATAGATCTGATCATAAACTAAAATTTTGTAGGATCCCAACAAACACACTGCAAAAAAGAGTTACATCAAATAGATATCCGAGAGACCATTGTATTGAGAATCAAAAGAGAGAGAGAGGAAGCCATCTAGCTACTGCATACGGACCCATAGGTGTATGGTGGACTACTCACACATCATCGAAGAGGCACCAATGAGGATGATGAACCCCTCTATGATGGTGTTAGATTGGATCCCGTGATTCTGGAACTTGCGGCGGCTGGAATTGTGTTTTATCGACTCCCCTAGGGTTTTTGGAATATTTGGGAATTTATAGGGCGAAGAGGTGGTGCAAGGGGGCTCCATGGGGGGCACAACCCCCTTGGGCATGCCCTGGTGGGTTGTGCTCCCCACGGGCCTCCCCTCTAGTACATTTTTGGCCCACTGGGTGTCTTCTGGTCCAGAAAAAATCTCCAAAAAGTTTTGCTGCATTTGGACTCCGTTTGGTACTGATATTTTGCGAATGTCACGAATGTGAAGGTCACATGGATTTAGACCATAGTGGAGAAGCCGAGGAGTGATGTTGAGGACAATGATGACAGACCCACTATAGACAGATTCCAGTCAATGCTGAGGGCACAAAGGTCTGCTACTTAGCCAGTTGTAGATTTGAGACCTGCTCATTCTGCTCCTGCCACCACAGCCACAATTGCTCCTCCATATATCTACTCCACCAGCTCCATAGACTATGGCAGAAGCATTTGCAAATGGACTCCTCTCAACACCGTGTATGCACACTAGAGCTACAAGCCAGAAAACCCCTTCAGGAGCTCCCGGAGATCATGCCTGGAGTGCCGCATAGCACTATACATTTTCAAACATTTTGGGAACTTGTTGCAAAAGGGGGAGAAAGTGTATAGATCATAGGCTGAGAGAGAGAGAGAGAGAGAGAGACTTTTGATTTTATTGGTTTCATTTGCCTTGCTACTTTAGTTTGGTTGGTTGTTGCTACTTATGCTACTTGTGTGTTATGCTTATGATATACTTTGTGTGATCATGTGTTTCATCATACTACGCTTAATGTGTGCTTGCATGATTATATCTATGAATGTGTGTGCATGATCAATCATGTGTATCTTTGGTGATGAGTGCATGTTATTTAATTCTTATCATTTTGTGCCCTTGTAAGTGCATCTAGTGCCACCCTTAGTTGGTTTTGGAGTATTGACGACAAACCTGGTTGAGGGACTAATGTGTTTGTGAGAATTGCAGGATAACACAGGTAGTAGTCCCTCATTGATCCTTTTTAGCTATCGGAGATGACCCCTAAAAATGTGTGAAGACATTGAAGACAATGGTGGTCTGTGAAGAGTTTCACGTTGAAGACTATGACATGAGAAGACATCGTATGAAGACTATGGATTGCGAAGACATAGTTGTTTCGTAGTTTCCTTTCCTTCTTTATTGAGTCATAGGAACCACTTTACAATTAAGTGGGGTCCAAGTGAACAAAGTCAGAGTGACTGAAGTGATGCTCAACCAAATCCTATGTCTTCGAGCGAAGACAATGAGAGCAAATCTTATCCAGAGCTGGATAAGTAAGCTTTACTTGTAGCCCAAGTCAAACTGTCGTGTGTGTTTGAAATCTGACTGGTTGGAACACGTGTCAGTTCCTTAGTGACCCAGGGTCATTTCGAACAAATCAGGGAGGGTTGCCTAGTGGCTATAAATAGCCCACCCCCTACACCATAAATTGGTGGCCGCTCAGAGTTAGTGCATGGCTTTTGTCGTTTGAGAGCAACCCACCTCGAAGCCTTTGAGAGAGAAATCCTTGTGAGGTCAAAGCCCTAAACACCTAGAGCCAAAGAGTGTTATGCATCACTGAAGTCTTTCTGTCTGCGTGATCTGAAGACTTGGTACACTTGAGGACTATGAATCCTCCAGCCGGTTAGGAGACGCGTTCTGAGCATCCAAGAGTCATTGTGGATCGCCGGTGAACGAAGTTTGTGAAGGTTTGGATGTCTACCTTGAAGACTTACCACAGTGATTGGGCGAGGACTGTGTGTCCTTTTCTCAATGGGAATAAGGTGAAGACGCGGTCTTCTGAGTTGAATCTCAGCCTCTCTAACTAGACGTACAGTTGTCACAGCAACTGGAACTAGTCCAACAAATACCTGTCCTCACTAAGCAACTGGTTATATCCTTACCTCTCTCTTTACTTACAGTTTGTCTTCGTGAAGTCATTGCCTGCTTGCATGATATGATTGACTTCACTATGTGAAGACTGTTGTTGATTGGTTTCATACTTTCTTCCATATTGATCCATACTACCTAGCTGCTGATAGTCTTCGTGCTTTCACTTCATTGCTTACGTGACTATGGCTTGCCTAGTGTAGTCTACCTTCCACTTCATATCAATAGGTTCATTTCTACAGTTTTTCTTCAAAGCCCTCGTGTTTTGAAGACTTCCATAAAAATCGCCTATTCACCCCGTCTAGTCGATAACTAGCACTTTCAATTGGTATTAGAGCAAGGTGCTCCGTTGTTCTATGTGATTCGGTTTAACCACCTGGATTTTTAGCTATGTCGACCACAAGGTAATCAAAGTCTCCGCTGCGTGCCCTATCTTCGATGGCACTGATTACCCTTACTGGAAGAATAAGATGCGCATGCATCTTGAAGCCATTGATGTCGACCTCTGGTATATCGTCAAGAATGGCGTTCCCAAGGCCGGTGAAGGCGTCACCGCAGCTAATGTCAAGAAGTTCATTCAACAGGATTCTACTGCCAAGAACATCATTTGTGGTCATCTGACCAAAGGACAGTATGGCCGGGTGAGTGCTTTGGAAACTGCAAAGCTAGTCTGGGACTGGCTCTCCAAGGTCAATGAAGGCGTCTCAACCCAAAGAGACTCAACGATCAGTGTTCTTCGCAATATCTTCAACCACTTCAAGAGAAATGACAATGAGAATGTTCAGCTGACGTTTGATCGCCTCAGTGATATCACAAATGAGCTTCATCCACTCGGTGCCACTGAAATCACCAAGCATGAAATCGTCATGACACTCTTGAGATCACTCGACAGCTCATTGGACACCTTGGCTCTGATGATTCAAGAACATCCTGATTTCAAGACTCTCGATCCGTCTGACATACTTGAGAGGCTCAACACACATGAATTCCAACTATCTGAGAAACAAGACATCTATGGTCCCAACTATGGCCGAGTTCACGCCTTGAAGGCCAAGGCTGGTTCCTCATGTGAAGAAGAATCTGACTGCAGTTCTAAGGATCCTGAAGAAATTGGAAAGGAGCTTGCCATGCTCGTGAAGAAGTTCCAAAGGTTCACTAGGAAGAAAGGCTCCAGACAGTCTTCAAGATCCAGCTAAAAGAAATGATGAAGCTTCCTCCCATGACTACAAGAAGAGAACGTGTCACAAGTGCAAGAAACCTGGTTACTACATCTCTAGATGTCCTCAGTGGGACAATGAGAACAAGAAGAAGAAGAGCAAGGAATATGATTCTGATGACAAGAAAAAGAAGAAATCCTCAAAGTCTTCTTCTAAGTCTTCGTCAAAGTCTTCATCACACAAGAAGAGCTCATCTAGCAAGGGTCATGCATTTTTTGGCAAGGAAATGGATTCAGAGGAGGAGTCTTCATCTAAGGAGGTGGAGATGGAGTCTAAAGAGGAATCTGATTCAGGCGTGGCAAGCCTAGCTTTAGCTTCAGCGTATGTCGCCAAGTCCATCTTCAACACTGAAGACGATGACCTCTTCACCAACGCTGATGCTAATGAAGATGACTCTTCACCCACCTACTGGTTCATGGCACGTGGTGCCAAGGTAAACTCATGCGCTGGTCACTATCAAACATCCAGTGAATATGACTCTGAATGTAAGTCTAAACCTAGCTACAAAACACTTGCTCAAATTGCAACACAGCAACAGACTGCTATGGAACATATTCAAAAATTGTCAGACAAAAGCGATGCCATGTTGGACGCGGAAATGACTCGAACTCAGTCCTTAATTGAAGACATTAAGAATCTTCATGTTAAGTATGAAGAGCTTGAAAGTCGTCATGAAAAGCTCTCAACTACTCATGAAAAGCTCTCCTACGATTACCTTCAAAGGAAGCAAGAAATTGAGAACTTGAGAGCGGCTCGTGAAGATCTTTAAAAGTAGAATGAGTCACTTCGCGCTCAACAGATCAGTACCGCTTAGGAAGGACTTGAACCACCATGTCTAAAATGCCTTGAGCGTGATAATGCTACTTCTGTTGCTGGATGTTCTACTGCTACTACTATTGCAATATCTTCAAATGCTGATGTGGTAACTAACCCCTCCGCTGAGGATACCACTACTATTGCTGATGAGAACGCCAGGTTGAAGACGTTGCTTGAAACAGGAATGTACAAGAGTCTCAAAGGGCATCAGACACTATGTGATGTCCTCAAGAAACAGATTCTGAACCGAAACCCTAGGAAAGAGGGTGTTGGGTTCGAGAGGAAAATGAATGTTCATGGTTCTTACTGGAAGCCTGAGCATTACCCCAAAGCCACATGGGTTGCTGCAAAGGGACCTTCAGTGGATCCATCTACCTTATCTGCCTTCACTTGTGCTAACCCGATTATCATTGATGAATCCTTTGATGCAAACTATAAACTGTTTAAGATTCAGAATGGTGAAGTGTTTGCCAGTTATATTGGTACTAACTGCAGGAATTGACCACCTTTGAAGAAGATCTGGGTGCCCAAGAGTTGTCTTGAAAATCTTCAGGTGAATCTCATCATGACACCACCTGGGAAGAAGACAAACCCCAGACCAAAGGCTTCACATGGTCCAAAGGCTTCATACAGAAAGAGGACACACCAGAGTCGCCCTAACACAAATGTTTTGCAGGGAAAACATACTCAGGCCTATGAATATGAGTGTGTTTAATCAAACCTCCATGTTCATAAGACCAAGAACTACTCTACTTATTCTTATGAGTATTATTCACCTCCTGCAAGACTATTTGCTAGGGCCCCAAAGCAAAAGTTCTCAGATGCTGCACTTAGACTCATTTCTTCGAAGCCACCCCTGGAGATGTGGGTGGTTCAGAAAACTTAACTCTCTTTTGTAGGGAAAGGTCTCCAGCCGGAAATCAAAGGCGTCAAATGCTATTGCTGGGGACCTAAAACATCTTGTGGGACGCAAGATAAAATGCCCAAATGGTCTTATTATGTATTTCGTGCCTGAGCCACTTGCCATGCATCCTATCAGTCCTAAACTGGATCTAAGCTTTCATAATCCACTTGCTCGTCAAATGTGTATGCTTCACAATACTCTTCGTGAAGCTTATCCCCCTAACTACACTATAGGGTATGACACCAGCTACTTCAAAATGGATTATTGATAGTGGATGCACTAACCACATGACTGGCGATCGAAGTCTTCTCATGGAATCAACCTTACGTCCATCTGACAAGAGTCATATCACATTTGCTGACACTGGTAAAAGCAAGGTATTGGGTCTAGGTAGAGTTGCAATCTCAAAGGATCAACACATCGATAAAGTGATGCTTGTTGAATCCCTTGGTTTCAACTTAAAGTATGTCTCAATGCTTTGTGACTTGAACATAATTGTAATATTTGGAAAGTATCGTTGCCTTGTTCTAATGGAATCTGACAAGTCGCTAGTCTTTGAAGGGTACCGAAAAGGTGATCTATACATGGTAGATTTCTCAGCAGGACCACAGTTGGCAGTATGTCTTCTAGCAAAAGCTTCAGAGTGCTGGCTCTGGCATTGGAGGCTAGGGCATGATGGCATGCGGAACTTGTACACTCTCGCGAAGAAGAAGCATGTCGTAGGCATCGAGGGCGTCAAGTTCAGAAAGGATCATCTGTGCGGTGCCTGCGAAGCCGGGAAGATGACTAGGGCCAAGCATCCTTCGAAGACAATCATGACTACATCATGTCCCTTCAAGCTGCGTCACATGGACCTATTCGGCCTACTCATTACTCCACTCTTACTACTACTGCTTGTCTCTATGGCTTCGTTATTTTTGATGATTACTCTAGATATACCTGGGTGCATATAATTCTCTACAAGAGTGAAGTGCAGGATGTCTTCAGACGATTCGCCAATCGTGCCATGACAAACTATGGCATCAAGATCAAGCACATAAGAAGTGACAACGGCACAAAGTTCAAGAACACCGGCCTCGACACTTATCTTGATACATTGGGCATCACTCATGAATTCTTAGCTCCATACACACCTCAACAGAATGGGATCATGGAGCGGAAGAACAGAACACTCATTGAGATGGCTCGGACGATGCTTGATGAGTACAAGACTCCAAGCAAGTTCTGGCCTGAAGGTATTGATATTGCATGCCATGTCATCAACCATGTTTATCTTCACAAGCTTCTAAAGAAGACATCATATGAACTACTGACTGGTAAGAAGCCAAACGTAAGCTACTTCAGAGTATTTGGTGTGAGGTGCTGGATCAAGGATCCACATCACATTTCAAAATTTGCACCGAAAGCACATGAAGGTTTTATGCTTGGTTACGGGAAGGATTTGCACTCCTACAAAGTCTTCAACCTCTTTCACTATAAAGTGGTTGAAACTATGGACGTGCGGTTCGATGAGACCAACGGCTCGCAAAGAGAGCACCAGCCAAATGTGCTAGATGAAGTTCCACCTAGTGAATCCGTCAAGCTTATGGGTACTGGAGAAATCATACATTCAGAGGCACATGCTGAAGAGGAACTTATCATTTCTACACCAAATCAACCTGAAGACTCTGCTGAGCCTAAAGGTAATAATGAAGAAGAAGACAATGATCAGCAAGAGCAAAGTCTTCATCAAGTTCATCCTCGTGTTGCGAATGAAGTACATATTGAGAAGATAATTGATAGCATCAATGCACCCGGTCCCCTTACTCGTTCAAGAGCAACGCAACTGGCGAATTTCTGTGGGCACTTTGCATTTGTCTCTATATCTGAACCCAAGAAAGTTGCTGAAGTCTTCATGGAACCTGAGTGGATTCAAGCTATGCAAGAAGAGCTTCAACAGTTCGAGATGAACAATGGATCTATCGCAACAAACAAGATGAGCATGGTCAAGTTGAAGGAATGGACTTTGATGAAACATTCACTCCGGTGGCTAGGCTTGAAGCCATTCGCATTCTGCTAGCCTATGCCAAATATCACAACATCCTCCTATATCAAATGGATGTGAAGAGTGCTTTTCTCAATGTCAAGATTGAAGATGAAGTGTATGTTGCACAACCACGTGGCTTTGAAGATCCAAAACATCCTGACATGGTGTACAAGCTCAACAAGGCACTATATGGCCTCAAACAAGCCCCTCTTGCTTGGTATGACACACTCAAAGACTTACTGAAGAGCAAAGGCTTCAAACCTGGTTCCCTGGATCCCACTCTCTTCACGAAGACATACGATGGTGAACTGTTTGTGTGCCAGATCTATATGGATGACATTATCTTCAGCTGCACCGCCAAAAGATACAGTGATGAGTTTGGACACATGATGCAAGAGGATATCAGATGTCCATGATGGGTGAGCTGAAGTTCTTTCTTGGTCTTCAAATTCGTCAGCAAAGCAACATCATCTTCATATCTCAAGAGAAATACCTCAAAGACTGCCTGGAGAAGTTTGGAATGCAAGACTACAAGGGATACACGACGCCCAAAAGTCATCTGGGCCCTGACGATAATGGTAAAGAGTTCGATCAAAAGGTATACCGCTCCATGATTGGTTCTTTACTCTATTTATGTGCATCTAGGCCAGATATCATGCTTAGCGTTTGCATGTGTGCCCGATTCCAAGCGGCACCAAAGGAGTCGCATCACTTAGCTGTGAAGCGAATTCTTTGATATTTGGCTTTCACCACAACACTAGGATTATGGTATCCAATGGGCTCAGAGTTTGATCTAGTTGGATTCTCATATGGTGATTATGCTAGTGACAAGGTTGATCACAAGTCTACATCAGGCACATGTCACTTTCTTGGACGATCTCTTGTCTGTTGGTCTTCAAAGAAGCAGAACTGTGTATCTCTCCACTTTTGAATCTGAATACATTCCTGTTGGATCTTTCTGTGCTTAGCTTCTATTGATGAAGCCAACTCTCAAGGACTATGACATCCATCTGAAGCATGTGCCAATCTACTGCGAGAATGAAAGCGCCATCAAGATTTCCAACAACCCAGTTCAGCATTCGAAGACAAAGCATATTCAGATCCGTCATCACTTTCTCATAGATCATGTCATGAAGGAAGATATTGATATCATTCATGTCAATAGTGAAGAGCAATTTTGGCAGATATCTTCACAAAGCCCTTGGATGAGAAAAGGTTTTGCAAGTTGCGGTGTGAGCTAAATATCTTAGAATCCTCGAATGTCCTGTAATTGGACACACACACATCCTAACGCTTATGCATGTGATGACTTAGATGTGCAACACACGAAGTAACATATATCTTCAAACAATGAAGACATACACTCTAAGTGTGAATACATCAATGCGGAAATTGACTTCGAAGCGCCACGATAATTGTGCGCCGTGTTTGGGTCTAATTCTTCCTATACGATGGGTAACGCCACCACCAAACTCTTGTTTGAAGTGTTTTCATTTGACGTCTCATTTGCATAGTCTTCACATTTGGTTTGTCTTCAACATTGATCTGACTTCATGTATATCTTCACAATGTTGATTTGGTATCTATTGGTATATATTTCTATTAGTGTTCTGTCCTCTACAGCATTCACTTATAGCTATGTCTTCATGTTCGAATATTTTGACCTAAGTGAATGTGATCGGACCCTAACCCCCTCTATGCTTCTACCTCAGATTCTATCCATCCAAATCATATGCATTCTATTGAATCTGTCGATTGTCTTCTCTGAGTCCTTGTCAGCAGAAGACACCGAGACAAAATTGAATCTGTTTTAATGCTATATCCTTTGCGTGAAAACTGAAGAAGCGGGAACGTCCACCCGATAATCCAGGCGTGCGTGGGAACATGGAAGAACTTCCAATGTGTTGCATGTTTGCCACGTGTCCCTCAGATGTAAAGCGCCAGGGGCACCTGCATAATAATGTTGTGCCGTCCCTGTCCCTATAAATATACACCACACCGCGATCATTATCTTTTCTTCCACCTCCCGACAAACCCTAGCGCCACCGCTAGCTCTCGACGACGCTGGCGACGAAGGGCTTAGCTGCCGCGACCTCACCGACGCCGTCCTCAAGCCAGCCGCGGACCACGACTCCTCTGCTGTCGCCGTAGGTGTCTTCCGTCGCCGAGTTAGGGCACAGAAGATCGAAATGCTCGGCTTCCTCTCTAATCCGTCTAGCAGTTCTTCATGTGGTAATTAAAGCTTACTTTTACTGCCTTTTTGATCTGATAGATTCATCCTTCTCAACCAAAAGTGGTTTCTGTACCTACAAAATTGGATCAATCATGTTCCGCATCTCATATCATGCCTATTATATTCACTTGTGCTTCACAAAATAGTTAGATTCCTCACTTGTACCTATTCTTGGATTTGTACAAATCTGGAACCAACTCTCAACATATAAGTGAATGTCTTCGCGTCATGAGGTCAATGTCTTCAAACTGATTTATCTTCAAAATCTTCTAAGAATGCATATGACCTCTTCCCCTTCCCTCACATCTCTAATGTTGTCACAGGTACATGTCCATGGGAGAATCCCTTGGTTCTCATAGTCATCATTCACTTGCAGAGTTCTTACAGCGTCACATCAATTCTCCTGAAGCAAGCTCCTGTCCGACCAGCAGAAGGAAGCCTTTGCAAGTTCTAAAGCCATTCAGTTTGCACATCATGACGACAGAGAAATCAGTCAGGAAGGGCAGCAGACAGCACCATCGGAATACATCCAAAGATTTGCCACCTGATCTGCATGAAATGTACAAGACTGACCCAGAAGAAAACTCTGGTGAACACAAGACTTGAATCTAGTGGATTCGAAGATACTGGGCTGAGGAATGGTATAGATACAGATTCATCGCTGCTGAGTATGCTGAGAAGAACGCCATCAAGAGACCATGGGGAGACATCATGTACAAAGGTCTGCAACCCAAGTCCAAGTCCGAAGCCATTACTCAAGGCTTCTACCCTTGCATGGTCCATGGAACTCAGCCTGCTAATGCCAACCCATCTGCTCTGTTATGGTGTCGTGAAGACAATCTATTCAAGCGCAACCTTTAGTTTGCCAAGGAATCTGCCAAGAAAAACAGCAAGCAGTTTGGCCTCGACTTCAACTCTTGTCCATCTGCTCCACGGGCTGATTGGACACGTGAGGCCGAACCCAATGAAGTTAGCCCCTTCTACAACCTTGAAGGTCTCATCTCTCACATTGCTGTCCAAGGGGATGCGATGGCTCACTCTGCAGACGATGCTGATTCTGATGAAGCGCCTGCTCCTCCCAAGCCTCATAAGTAGAAGAAACCAAAGGCTTCAAAGCCCTCCACTGCACCAAAAGCTTCGTGTGCGAAGCCTCTGGCCACTGCACCTCCTGAAGCCAATGTGCAGTCTGAACATCTCTCTCGCATCTCCAAGACTGAGAAGAAGAAGAAGCCCATCTAGATTTCTGGTCAAGCACTGACCCCAGCTGTCGTTCTGAGGAACGAAAATGAAGCCATTGATCTGTCAAGTGACGACGATCTTGGCGATGACGCTCTTGAGCTGTTGATAAAGAGCAAGGAAGAGGGGGAGATCTTCAATGATCTACCACTTTTTCACATGGACATCTTGAACAATTTCATTGATTAATGGTTTGAGAACCCCAACATCAACCTCGATGATCTTGAGCTTCCAATTGGCATCAGTGTCTCTTTCCATAGTACCATTGCTACTGAGCTAGCTCTGGATCAGAAGATTGTTAAACTGAAGAACAAGATTGATCATGAGAAATCTCAGTTCAAGAGGAACATGGCAAACCTTAGCGTGGCAGATGTTCAAAGCTTCAAGCAGACGCTGCATGAGCTCGAGGAGCAGTTTCACCAGAAACGCCAGGAAGCAAAAGGTTCAAGAGAAAGAATGAAATATTTTGCTAAGAAAAGTGTGCAAGCGCACAATGAGGCTGAGAAGCGTAAGGCACTGGGGCGCCCTGGCATGGACCCCAGAATGGCTGCCAAGAAGAAGAAGAAGAAGCCTGCTGTGGCCCAAACTGAAGCATCAAGGCAGGAAGCTCCAAGCATTGTCTTCCCTGCTAGTATGACAGGCTCGAAGCCTAAGGTCCCCACAGCTGCTTCAGAACTCAAGAAAACAAGGGCAGCTGAAGCCAAAGTCCGAAAGCGAAAGAACAAGAACACCACTGATGATGCTCCACCGTCCAAGAAGAGGAAGACAAAGAAGAAAGATTGGGCTGCTCCCACAGAGCCCCTTGTCCTCGAGCCAATCTCAGTTGCTCGTCCTGCGTCCGAACACCGGGAGCATCACTTAATAGTTCATGAGCCTGCTTCCACAGAGGCTCCTAAAGCTAAAGATTTTCCAGCTCCTAAAACTGAAGACATTCGTCATCATGACAATGTAGAAGATGCTGAACTCCTTCCTCAGATTGAGCACCAAATGGTATCCTCGCATGTTCGGACGAACAATGAACTCATCAGCTTTGGTTGTCCTCTGACGCTAATTGCTCAGGATGATTCATGGGCTGATCGCCCTCAAGACTCCCCCCATCAAGAATCCCCAAGTACTTCCCCACCTCAAGCCACCACTCCGGTGCTTGAAGATGATGACTTTGTGGTCCAGCCGACTCCGTCTCCAAAGGCGTCGCCCGCACTCTGCAGGCTTCACAAAGGACCAAGGCCACAAGTCACTCTATCGAGCATTCCACAAGGAGAAGAGCAACACAACTCAGTGGCACGACAAGTGTTCCCCGATACCACTCCAACAGTGAACGTCTCTGAGTCCGAAGCAAAAGCTACTGAAGACATTCAGGTTGCATCAGCCGATGATCAACGAGAACCACCAGAACCCTGTCAAGAAGAAGAGCGAGTTGCCACACCCCCTACCAATCAAGAAACTATTCTCGAGGAGAACGAGTCTGTGCCAGACCCTCCAGCTACTCAAGTGGAGGTTGAAAATAATGAGGCGGCCACAAACAACAACACTGAAGCCAATGATGTTGTTATGGCTGAAGCTCATGTGGCGCCTGAAGTGAATACAGTGCTTGAAGTCAATACTACCCTTGAAGTCAATGTGGCACCTAAAACCATTGTGCCACTTCAACCCCATGTCAATGTCGACGCTCCTGTACCACCTCCAAGGCCTCATACAATTGAACTGGCATTCGATAACAGCCAACCTGTCATGGTTCATTGGCCTATTCTAGTTCCTCCTCCTGCTCCCGGACCTCAGTTTTACTATCATGTGGACCACAGGCCTCAGGTCCAGAAGCCAAAGCCATGGCTGCCAAGGTTTCCAGGTACTGTAACTTCACCAGGATCGTTTAATGTGAATGGCTTCATAGCACACAACACCTTATTTGATAGTGCCAAGAACCCATATTCCAAGCCAAGAATATCATCTGACAGGTTCTGGAGTTATCAGCAGCGCAATTACTATTCCTGCATACTATACAATCAGGGGCACATTTTTTCCCATATGCGTCTAGACTGCGAAGCCATTTCTGGCCTGCCCTTCCTGGAAGAAGCCCTTGACTTCTTCAGAGATGTTGGCCTTCCACAATTTGTGACCGATAAAGAGCATTGGAATGAAGATCTTCTACTACAATTATCTGTGACTCTCCACATTTGCGGCTACTACAGGATCGGAAGACTTGGGTCCTTGAGTGGATGACAGGCGATGTACACCATGAAGCCAAAGCCCAAGATATAATTGAGCTTACTGCCCTGCCCACTCCTGGTGAACACTATGAACTAGGTTGTCAGCTGCACCATAATGCTTTGGAGAGCATCTTCCAGAAGCCAGAGCCAAACATGAGCCAAATGCTGAGCATGATGAAGCCACTGCCACAAGACGCTGACTATCCAAAGGAGTTCTTTGTTGAATACCTAGAGTATCTGCCCCACACCATTTATCATATTATCAGGTGAACTCTATGGCCTGTCAAAGGACAT
This sequence comes from Triticum aestivum, assembly GCF_018294505.1. Taxonomy (NCBI): domain Eukaryota; kingdom Viridiplantae; phylum Streptophyta; class Magnoliopsida; order Poales; family Poaceae; genus Triticum; species Triticum aestivum. The sequence continues at coordinate 320,863,078 of NC_057809.1, read as the reverse complement.
CCTCCTGCAGCGAAGCTTGAAGGAGCAATGAAGACATTGCTTTTATATATCTTCAATGGCATCAGCTTCAATGCTCAAGACTTCTTCATCAGGCAATTGGCTGCATCTGGCTCTGATCTATTTGGTCCTAAGTTTTGTGCTCCATGGGTAATGCGCCTCGTCAAGCTTCAATCCTCAATCAACTATCGGCCCTCTGTACGCAATCATCTTGTTTTCCTGCCAGAGGTTGATATGTTGTTAAAGCCATCTACCCTGAACCTACCAAGGAGCCACTATATCTTCACAATGCTGGTCACCAAAGCTTCTATCAACCCATAGAAGGAGTTCTTGATGCCTCTCATGTTTATCCTTTGGCTGGAAATACATGTGCACCTCGTGCCCATACTGAAGCCACTAAAAGCACAATTTCCCAAAGGCCTTGGAAGCGATCTCGTGTTCTCAATGACCGAGAGCTTCTTGTCGCCCTGCATCAAAAACAAGATAAGCATCATGAGTGGCTCAAGCATCAACTGCAGAGCCTCTTGGTGGATGTTAATCACATTCACTACCTTGCCACCAAGAATGCATTTGTCACTCATGAAACCTGTCGGCAGTCCTGGAAGAGTCTGACATTGCTGAGCTCTGAAGATGATCTTCAACAAGATGGCTTCGCTGAGAGATTCAAGTTTGATTCCACTCCTCCCAGGAACGCTCACTTGCGTCAGACTCCCTCACTTGAAGACTCTGACTACTCATCCTCAGCTGCAACTGTCAATGCCAGAGTTATTGATGACGAAGATGATTCTACTTCACCAACTACAACTTCGTCTCAAATCGACACTGCACCAAGTTCTTCTGCACCACCCAACCTCAACAATGACCGTGATGCTTCACCTACTCCTCATGAGAATGAGTAGAAGCTCTATGTCTTCAAACCTTTTGGGTCCTCACTGACAAAAGGGGGAGAAGCATATGGGTTGGTAGTCTTCAGGCGGGTCCATAAGGGTGGTTGCTATACTTTTGCCAAGTGCTTACAACTCTCACTTTTGATACATTTGGTTCTTTTGAGTTGTAACACTTAAACTTGATGGTCGTCTGCTACCTTTTCTGTCAAATATGTGACGCGATGATAAATTCCGCATGTGTGACGATAAATTCTGCATGAAGTCATTTTGCAGACGTCCATTTATCATTATGCATGTCATTATCTTCGTTATATCTTTTCATGTATGATGAATTGTCTTCATAAGTTGAACAGGATCTCCACAAATGCAACCTGCCATGTGCATTTGCATTCAAAAGCAAAATACTTATATGCACATCTTTAGGGGGAGCTTTTTGCTACTTATGAAGACAATACCTTAATCCTTTAGAATTTCACATACTTTTATCCCCGTTGAAAACTTCAACCAGTTTGTCAGCAATCACCAAAAAGGGGGAGATTGTAAGTGCATCTAGTGCCACCCCTAGTTGGTTTTGGAGTATTGACGACAAATCTGGTTGAGGGACTAATGTGTTTGTGAGAATTACAGGCTAATACAGGTAGTAGTCCCCCATTGATTCGGTTTAGCTACACAACATGACCCCTAAAAATGTGTGAACACATTGAAGACAATGGTGGTCTGTGGAGAGTTTCACGTTGAAGACTATGACATGAGAAGACATCGTATGAAGACTATGGATTGCGAAGACATAGTTGTTTCGTAGTTTCCTTTTCTTCTGTGTTGAGTAATAGGAACCAGCGTACTTTTAAGTGGGGTCCAAGTGAACAAAGTCAGAGTGACTGAAGTGATGCTCAACCAAATCCTATGTGTTCGAGCGAAGACAATAAGAGCAAATATTATCCAGAGCTGGATAAGTCATCTTTACTTGTAGCCCAAGTCAAGCTGCCGCGTGTGTTTGAAATCTGACCATTGGAACACGTGTTAGTTCCATAGTAACCCAGGGTCATTTCAGACAAATCAGGTCGGGTTGCCTAGTGGCTATAAATAGCCCACCCCCTACACCATAAATTGGTGGTTGCTCAGAGTTAGTGCATGGCTTTTGTCGTTTGAGAGCAACCCACCTTGAAGCCTTTGAGAGAGAAATCCTTGCGAGGACAAAGCCCTAAACACCCAGAGCGAAAGAGTGTTAGGCATCACTGAAGTCTTTCTGTCTGCGTGATGTCAAGACTTGTTACACTTGAGGACTATGAATCCTCCAGCCGGTTAGGCGTCGCGTTCTGAGCATCCAAGAGTCATTGTGGATCGCCGGTGAATGAAGTCTGTGAAGGTTTGGAAGTCTACCTTGAAGACTTACCAGAGTGATTGGGTGAGAATTGTGTGTCCTTACCTCAAGGGGAATAAGGTGAAGACGTGGTCTTCTGAGTTGAATCTCAGCCTCCCTAACTAGATGTACAGTTGTCACAACAACTGGAACTGGTCGAACAAATACCGGTCCTCACTAAGCAACTGGTTCTATCCATACCTCTCTCTTTAATTACAATGAATTCATTGCCTACTTGCATGATATGATTGACTTCACTATGTGAAGACTGTTGTTGATTGCTTTCATACTTTCTTCCATCTTGATCCATACTCCTAGCTGCTGATAGTCTGCGTGCTTTCACTTTGTTGCTTACGTGACTATGGCTTGTCTAGTGTAGTCTACCTTCTGCTACATATCAATAGGTTCATTTCTACTGTTTGGCTTCAAAGCCCCCGTGTTTTGAAGACTTCCATAAAAATCGCCTATTCACCCCCCTTGTTCAGTGTGATTCAGTTTAACCACCTAGAGTTTTAGCTATGTCGACTGTAGGAATAATCAAAGTCTCCACTGCGTGCCCTGTCTTTGTTGGCACTGATTACCCTTACTGGAAGAATAAGATGCGCATGCATCTTGAAGCCATTGATGTCGACCTCTGGTATGTCGTCATGAATGGCGGTCACAAGGCCAGTGAAGGTGTCACCACAGCTGGTGTCAAGAAGTTCATTCAACTAGATTCTACTGCCATGAACATCATCTGTGGTCATCTGACCAAAGGACAGTATGGCCGGGTGAGTGCTCTGGAAACTGCAAAGCTAGTCTGGGACTGACTCTCCAAGGTCAATGAAAGCGTCTCAACCCAAAGAGACTCAAGGATCAGTGTTCTTCGCAATCTCGTCAACCGCTTCAAGAGAAATGACAATGAGAATGTTCAGCTGACATTTGATCGCCTCACTGATATCACAAATGAGCTTCATGCACTCGGTTCCACTGAAATCACCAAGCATGAAATCGTCAAGACACTCTTGACATCACTCAACAGCTCATTTGACACCTTGGCCCTGATGATTCAAGAAGACCCTGACCTCAAGACTCTTGATCCGTCTGACATACTTGAGAGGCCAACACACATGAATTCCAGCTATCTGAGAAATGAGACATCTATGGTCCGAACTATGGCCGAGTTCGCGCCTTGAAGGCAAAGGATGTTTCCTCATCTGAAGAAGAATCTGACTGCAGTTCTGAGGATCCTGAAGACATTGGAAAGGAGCTTGCCATGCTCATGAAGAAGTTCCAAAGGTTGACTAGGAAGAAAGGCTCCAGACAGTCTTCAAGATCCAGCTCAAGAAATGATGAAGCTTCCTCCCATTACTACAAGAAGAGAACGTGTCACAAGTGCAAGAAACCTTGTCACTACATCTCTGAATGTCCTCAATGGGACAATGACAACAACAACAAGAAGAAGAGCAAGGAATATGATTCTGATGAAAAGAAAAACAAGAAATCCTCAAAGTCTTCTTCTAAGTCTTCGTCAAAGTCTTCATCACACAAGAAGAGCTCATCTAGCAAGGGTCGTGCATTTTTTGGGAAGGAAATGGATTCATAGGAGCAGTATGCATCTGAGGAGGTGGAGATGGAGTCTGAAGAGGAATCTGATTCAGGCGTGGCAAGCCTGGCTTTAGCTTCAGCGTATGTCGCCAAGTCCATCTTCAACACTGAAGACGATGGCCTCTTCACCAACGCTGATGCTAACGAAGATGACTCTGCACCCACCTACTGGTTCATGGCACGCGGTGCCAAGGTAAACTCACACGATGCTCACTATCAAACATCCAGTGAAGATGGCTCTGAATGTAAATCTAAACCTAGCTACAAAACACTTGCTAAAATTGCAACACGGCAACAGATTGCTATGGAACATATTCAAAAATTGTGAGACAAAAGAGATGACATGTTGGATGCAGAAGTGACTCAAACTCAGTCCTTATTTGAAGACATTAAAAATCTTCATGTTAAGTATGAAGAGCTTGAAAGTCATCATGAAACACTCTCAACTACTCATGAAAAGGTCTCCTACGATTATCTTCAAAGGAAGCAAGAACTTGAGAACTTGAGAACGGCTCATGAAGATCTTCAAAAAGAGAATGAGTCACTTCGCACTCAATAGATCATTCCCTCTCAGGAAGGATTTGAACCACCATGTCTAAAATGCCTTGAGCGTGATAACGCTACTTCTGTTGCTGGATGTTCTACTGCTACTGCTATTGCAATATCTTCAATTGCTAATGTGGTAAGTAACCCCTCTGCTAAGGGTACCACTACTATTGCTGATGAGAACGCCAGGATGAAGACGTTGCTTGAAACAGGAATGTACAAGAGTCTCAAAAGGGCATCAGAGACTATGTGATGTCCTCAAGAAACAGATTCTAAACCGAAACCCTAGGAAAGAGGGTGTTGGGTTCGAGAGGAAAATGAATGTTGATGGTTCTTACTAGACGCCTGAGCAGTACCACAAAACCACATGAGTTGCTACAAAGGGACCTTCAGTGGATCCATCTACCTTATCTGGCTTCACTTGTGCTAACCCGATTATCATTGATGAATCCTTTGATGCAAACTACAAACATATTAAGAATCAGAATGGTGAAGTGTTTGCCAAGTATATTGGTACTAATTGCAGGAATGGACCACCTTTGAAGAAGATCTGGGTGCCCAAGTGTTTGCCAGGTATATTCATAATAATATATAGCTCATTGAACTAATACCCATTCAAGTCTAATATGTCAGAAAGTTCAATGAATGGCATGGCATGGACTAGAGATGTGGACCCCTCAAAACGCTAAGGACACATATTGGCAAAAGCTCAAGACTCTTCATTTAAAAGGGGATGAGGTGTTGCTTAATGGCTTGCTTGCTCAAATGCTTAGTGATACTGCTCCAAGGCCCTCAACCACTTTCTCATTCCAAATATGTCAAAATCCTAAACTCCAACTTCGCCCCACTGATTCATTCCATCCGGAGCCTCCGACTTCATATGACATAGCCACTGCCAGAAACCCTAACAATTCAGCCACACCGATACAGATCTCGGTCTCATTGAGATGGCCTTGCCAATTTTCTGTTACCTGTTGCAATTCTTTTAGTCTCATCAGAATAGAAATCGGTCTCACCGAGTTGGCATGACAGTTTCTCTGTTGCCTTACTGCTTCACTTCGGTTTCATCGAGTTGATGCAACCGGGGCCACCGAGTTTATGTTTGTGAAAGTGCAACTTATCCCCGGGTGGTTATGGTAATTCATAACAACATGTAGCTCATTGAACTAATATCTGTTCAAGTTAAATATTTCAAAAAGTTCAATGATTCACATGACAAGGACTAGAGATGTGGACCCCTCAAAATACTAAGGACAAAGATTGGCAAAGGCTCAAGACTCTTCATTTTCGTTTTAGTGATCCAAGATCACATTGAGTCCATATGAAAGCAAATACTATTAAAAGGGGATAAGGTGTTGTTTAATGGTCTACGTGCTCAAAGTGCTTAATGATATTGCTCCAAAACCCTCAGCCACTTTCTCATTTCCACATATGTCCAAAACCTAAAGTCAAACTCGGCCCCACCGATTTGATCTATCCGGCACCACCGAGTTCACTTGACCTAGCCATTTCCAGAAACCCTAGAGAAGTCGGTCTCACCGAGATGGCCTTGCAAACTCTCTGTTACCTGTTGTATTTCTTTTAGTCTCATCAAAATGTGCAATCGGTCCCATCGAGTTTGTTTGACCAACTCTCTATTTGCTCTTTGCTGAAATCGATCTCATCGAGTTCATGCAATTGGTCTCACCGAGATGAGGTTTTGCCCTAAACCTAGCACAGCGGTCCCACCGAGTTGATCATGTCGGTCTCACCGAGATTCCTAACGTTCACATTTTGAAATGAATCGGTCTCACCGAGTTCTTCTATTCGGTCTAACCGAGTTGGGTCAAATGTGCGTAACTGTTGGATTTTGTGTGGAGGCTGTATATACCCCTCCACCCCGTCTCCATTCAATAGAGAGCCATCAAAATGTGCCAACACTTCCACTTCTCATTTTCTGAGAGAGAACCACCTACTCATATGATCAGGCCAAGACATTCCAATCCAAACACTAGAATCTTGATCTCTAGCCTTGCCCAAGTTACTTTCAACTCAAATCATCTTTCCACCATAGCCAAATCTGTGAGAGAGAGTTGAGTGTTGGGGAGACTATCATTTGAAGCACAAGAGTAAGGAGTTCATCATCATCACTCCATCTATTGCCTTTTGGAGAGTGGTGTCTCCTAGATTGGTTAGGTGTCAGTTGGGAGCCTCCGACAAGATTGTGGAGTTGAACGAAGGAGATCACATGAGTTAGGTGTCAGTAGGGCAAGGAGATCACCTACTTTGTGAAGATCAGTAAGGCAAGTCCCTCATGGGCGATGGCCATGGTGGGGTAGACAAGGTTGCTTCTTCGTGGACCCTTCGTGGGTTGTGTAACACCCACAATGTGGCTGTATCTCCCACATGTCGGGGCACGACTTAGAGGCATAGCCGAATGGTAGGTTTGTCGCAAGACGGGTAATCTTCACACAATCCCATGTACTGAATAGGTAAGGGATAAAGAGTTGGCTTACAATCGCCACTTCACACAAATACAAGTTAAACATACATCATCCAAATTACAAACAAGGTTCGACTATGGAACCAAAATAAAAGGAAGACAACCCCAAATGCTAGATCCCCGATCGTCCCAACTGGGCTCCACTACTGATCAACAAGAAACGAAACACGACAACGAAAAGATCTTTATAGTGCTCCCACCTGCACTGTCATCATCGGCACCTGCAACTATTTGGAAGTATCTATGAGTAACGAGGACTCAGCAATCTCACAACCGCAAGATCAAGACTATTTAAGCTTATGGGTAGGGGAAGGTAGTGAGGTGGAGCTGCAGCAAGCACTAAGCATATATGGTTGCTAACATACGCAAATAAGAGCGAGAAGAGAAGCAACGCAATGATCGAGAAGCTAGAAGTTGAAGCAACACAACGCAACATGATGGAATACACGGCATGATATGCCAGACATGATATGCAATGCATATGCGTTCTCCGGAAGGGAAAGAAATAACAAGGCATCAACTTGGCAAACCAAGTATGCCGCTGGAAAGATGAGGTGATTTCGATTACAATCGATATAAGGATCACCGGAGATGGATGCACGGCTTGCAAATGGCAAGAAAAACAAGAGTGGTGCAAAACTATGATTAACAGCATGATGGCACTTAGAATTCAACAAGAAACTAAGCTACTGCACTCCAACATATCAACAAGGCATATATCCGTGATGTACAATAGATGCTTGACAAAACATGAACACCGAGCTACGGATAAATCACAATAGGACAGGTTCAGACAAGCATGGCAACAGTGCAAAAGATATCAGCTTCACAGACTTGGTGAAAAATACTAACATGTCAAAAACAACATCAGGAAGCACAATTTAGAGCAACCAAACAACATGCTACAAGAACATATCATAGTAAGGAAAGGCATGGCACGATTCTACTAGAAGCATAGAACAAAAGTCCCTTACTGATCATGAGCCAAAAAAGGCACAGAAGATATGATGGCACCCATGTAAACATAGCAAGTTTTATTAACAGTTTCAGACTTGGCAGAAAAACAGAGCATGGCATAAACAGAATTATGATAGCAACTTTGCGAGCTCATGCCACTCACCACAAAGCATTGCATGATAATATAAGCATACCAATAGCAAGATGACATGTTCATGAATATAACCATGGCAAGAGAAAGTTCATAGGATGCATGGATCACTAGCAACAACCATGACAATGTTGATTAACATATTAACATTCTGCCAGGAACATTTTATAGCACAAGTAGAGCAAGAAACTGACATGCTAGACAACTCCATAATATCAAACAGGGGCGTGGATGGATAGAGAACAACCACATGTTCAAAACATCATTACTTAAGTATCCCAAAATAAGCATGGATCTCACAGTAGCATCACGTTTACATGGCATCAAAATAATAGCAGGAAAAGACATAGCAAAATCCTAAGTCCCTGAAAACGGCAACATTGTGGAGCCTACTTTGCAAGCTTGTTCTAGTCACCACAAATATAAAAAATACAAGACAATCAACCCTGTAACGATGGCATGTTGTTGTTCAGAACACATGTAGACCTCAAGCTCATATGACACACACATCAAATGCAACAAAAATGACAAATCAACATGATCTGATAACCAGCATCTGACATGTTATAGCACTCTTGCATCAATGAAAATGGCATCATAATGAACATGAACATGCATGGAAATGGTACTGGCATGTAAAGCTCAATGAGACGTACAATTTGGCATATCATATGCATGATTTGGATCACCGAACATGGAGATGTGACATGATGAAGAGGGCATCAAAATATTAGGGATATGGGACTTAGTAGAAATCGGACCTCAGGAAAAATGGACGGAGTGGAACGGGACGAGGAGATTCGGGACGTGGGCGCCTGTTTGGATGGGGGTGCTAGTGGATCTCATCCACCCAGCAGTGGATCCGGCTCCGTCGAGCGTTCCGCGACTCCGGCGAGGGCGCGGAAGCCGAGGCGACGCGGCAGCGAGGTCGTGGCGGCGTCTGACGGCGGCTCCAGCCAATGCGGGCAGCGATGAGCTAGGAGGCGGGCGCTGGCAGCGGGGTCCGGCCAGCAGCGGAGCTTGGCAAGCTTAGGCCATGGCGGGCGGCATGCCTGGTGATGGTCGGTGGCGGCGGAAGGTCGCCGGCGGGAGGCACGGGGAGGCGGAGCTCGGGTGGCGGCGCGATCCGGAATGGGCGGCGGGGACACGGGCAGTGCGCTGGTGCCGGCAAGGCAAGGCGCGGTGGCTCTAGCCGGCGGGCGTGCGGGGTAGCGCCGGTGAGGAGGCGGACGCCGGCGCGGCGGAGCTGGGTGGTGGGCGGCTCGGGCGGAGCTCGGGCCGGGCGGCGGCGCGGTCCGGCTCGTGCGTGCCCGATCCATGTCCCGCAGGCCGCGCGGTGGTGGGAGGTGGCGGCGACAGGTGGCGGCGCGCGGAAGGAGGAGGGCAGCGGCGGGGATGACGTGGCGCTCCACGATTGTCCAGGGCGACGTGGCGGTGGCGGTGGACATGTCCGGCGCGGCGCAGACGCGTCCGGACGCGCGGAGGAGGAGGAGGTTAGGGTTCATCCGTGAAAATTCGGAGGGGATCACATATTTATAGGTAGAGGGAGTTTGGTTTGTCCAAATGAGGTGTAGTTTTCGCCCACAGGATCGTGATCCGACGACGGAGGACATGGAAGTGGTTTAGGTGGGTTATTGGGCTGTTTTGGAGGGGTGTTGGGCTGCAACACACAAAGGGCTTTTGCGGTTACCCGGTTAACCGTTGGAGCATCAAACAGCCTCCAAATGGAATGAAATTTTACAGGCGGTCTACCGGTGATGTACCAAGGCCGCTTGACAAGTCTTGGCCAATTCCGAGAACGTTTAACATCCGCTCACGAAAAGAGACAAGAGGGGTGCACCGGGTGCAAGTGGGAGTGTCGGATTGTGAAACAGACAATGGGGAAAATGCTCGGATGCATGAGACGAACATGTATGCAAATGCGATGCACATGATGACATGATAAGAAATGCATGACACGAACAAATCACAAAACGAAAAACAAAACCCAACCACGAAGGAAAAATCATATCGCATCTCCGGAAAAGGCAAGAGTCGGAGTTACAAATATGGAAAGCAGTATCCGGGGCATGACAGGTTGAGCCCTCCGTGGACTCGCGCAACCGTTACCCTTTGTGGGTTGAAGTAACCATCAAAGTGGACGTATGATAGCACCACCTATCGGAACCACACCAAATATCTCTGTGTCTGCATTGCGTTTGCCTTCTCCAAACCCTTCCCTTTTACCTTCATATGCAATGCTTTACTTTTCACTGCTACACTCTTAGAATTGCATGTTTAGGTTGATTGCTTGACTTGTGCTAAGTTGCTAAAATTTGCCAAGACTTAAAATTGGGAAAGGCTAGATTTTGCCTTGCAATCTAGCCTTACTTTCAATCCTACAAGTGGTATCACAGCTTTGTTCACCATTTGCCTTGATATCCATAGCTTTCGTGATCATAGCCTTTGTTTCACAACCTAGGAGAGTATGGCGTCTAGCGAGGGAAATTACCGCCGTGATAGATAAAATCGGTGAGGCATAAGATGAATATGCATATTCTTGGTGATAACCCTGCCGTTTGGCCTATTGTGTGTATTGGCTTGCAAGGTGAATACTTCAAGGATGGAAGAGAACCGGATCGTGAAGCATCCGCAGAAGAATTGAAGTTGTTTCAATAAAATTCTCAAGCTTGCGACATTCTGTTTAACGGATTGTGCCCCTAAGAATTGAAAAAAATCAGCCGTCTTGAGAATGCAAAGGAAATTTGGGATACTTTGCTTGATATGCACGAAGGTACCGAGTCCGTCAAGGAATCCAAATTTGACTTGCTTCAAATTCAACTTGACAAGTTCAAAATGAAGGATGGTGAAGGAGTCGTTGAAATGTACTCTAGGCTTGATCTCATCACAAATGAGATTGCTGGCTTAGGAAGCGAAGAGATGACTGGCAGATTCATCATCAAGAAGATCCTAAGAGCCTTGGATGGAAAATATGATACCGTGTGCACCTTGATCCAAATGATGCCAAACTACAAAGATCTCAAGCCAACGGAAGTCATTGGTAGAATTGTTGCTCATGAGATGTCACTCAAGGATAAGGAAGAGCTTCACAACAAGTCCAGTGGTTCCTACAAAGCTTCATGTGATGCTCTAACAACATCAAGTGAGAAACAAGTCTTCAATGAAGAATTGAGTTTAATGGTGAATAACTTCAACAAGTTCTACAAGAGTAGAAGCAAAGAGAGAAGTTCCAAGTCTAGGTCCTACAATGAATAAAGATCTTCTAGTAGTGATCTCAATTGCTAAAATTGTGGAAGACATGGACACTACTCTATTGAGTGTACGGCTCCCTACAAAAGAAGAGAAGACTCACCTAAAAGAAGAATGAAAAGAGAGGAATCACCTCCAAGAGAGAGAAGGAGTAGAGATGATCGTTATGAACGAAGACCCTCTCATAGAAGCAAGGATTCAGAAAGAAAAGACAAGTCATCAAAGTAGCTACACAAGACAAACATCAAGCTCATGTCAGTGAATGGGTATCTGGTTCCGTCTCCGACAACTACTCCGAGAGAAGTTATCACTCCGACTCCGAATATACTTAACATGAAAGTGTTGCCGGTCTTGGACTTGTGTCATCCAACTCCTACGACATATTCGACTCACCAAATGAAGGAAATGGAAGATGCTTCATGGCTAAAGGCCCTAAGGTCTCACACTCCGAGCATGTTGATTTCAATAGTGATGAATATGTTTTTCTAGGTGATGATGATTTACTTGTTGACAACACTAGTGATGAATACTAGATGAAATTGCTATTAATCATGCTAATCGAGATAAAACAAATGACAATGATAAGAAGGAGATTGAACGTCTAACTAAAGAACTAAACACTCGTAAGTTAGCTCATGAAAGTACTTTAGAGGATCATTGAGAGCTTTTAAAAACGCATGAGAAGCTATGCTTTGAGAAGCTCAATTTAGAGCAAGAGCATGGGTTCTTAAAGGCAATCAATGATGATCTTCGAAATAAAAGTTCTTCCTACATTGCCAAGTGTTTATTTTTATCTACTTACATGACATAAGTAAAATCTAACAACAAGAGCAAGAAAGATTCTTCTTCTAGTAGTAACAATAATCATGCTAAATCCAATATTGTTTCTTCTAGTAGTTCTCTTTATTCCACTAATGATTCTCTTAGCCAAGTTACACTTGAGCAAGAAAATAGCTTATTGAAGGGAATTATCGAGAAAGGTGTTTACAAGAGCCTAGCCGAAAGTAAGAAATTTGAGGAAATTGTGCGCAAGCAATGAAGGCACCAGAAGAATCAAGGTGTTGGTTTTGAATGCAAGTTCAATGACAATGGAGTTGAGTGGGAAGAAAATCAATACCCCAAGACGAAGTTTGTTCCTCAACAAGAGAAGTATGACCCTAGTTCTTTCAAGGGAACACAAGCTCAAGTTGATCTTCCACCACAAGACCGCAAGCTAAAAGGCAAGGACAAGCTTCAAGAAGAGATTGATTCATTAGAAGAAGCTCCAAAGGCCTTGGTCAAGTGGGTTCCCAAGACTACTTCAAGTTCTACTTCATCAAGTACGACTACAACTCCAACGATTTCCATCAAGTTGATGTGGGTCATAAAGAAGAACTAGAGAGTTCTTGAGGGTGACTCCACCAACATACTTCACTTATATTCATTCTGGCAAGGACAAGTGCAATAAACTTCCATATCTTGCACTAGTTCAAGGAGTCACAAACCCTCTTGTTGGTAAGACGAGGGACAAGGTAACCTAATGCTTTCATGGAAATCATCATATGTGTATTTCACTCTATGTATGTGGGACTAACCCATGTAGGTATTGAAAGTGCAACTCACTCTAATGGATTACTCCAAATGATCTACATCAACATTGAGCGTCCACATCTTCAACATCTACATGAAGTCATCATCGACAAAACCCAAGGTTAGTTCACCCCTCTTTGGGGGGATATCACATCTAGGGGGAGATTTTCTCTAAGAATTCAGTTAAAGCAACTATAATGATGTGAACACAACAATGCTTTATGTAAAAGTGGTAACCCCACTTGTGCTTGAACGATGAGTATGACCTACGATCAAATGTTCTCAATTGACTCCTCAGTCAATATACTCATATATAGATGACCTAGTCATTGCCAATTGCTTGATAGATGGTAGAGTGTTTGTGCATGCTTTGCCACATACTTTATTTGCTATCTTATTGTGTGAGCATGTTCGTTGCATAATTTTCTTCATTTGAGGACATCCATTTGTTGCTTTGATTGTTTGGTTATTCCTGTTGCCAAGTGGATGGACAAGAATGCCTATGTACTCCCTGATACGGAGCATCCTACTATCATCCCCATCTACACTACCACAAGACCTCGACCTCGAGAATACACCATTGGACACAAGGTGAACTCATTCCTAAGTCTTCTCCCTTTCCATTCTTCCGAGACATGGTTGCTACCTAATGCAAAGACACTACATGTGCTCAGGAACCAAGGACGCAAGGAGAAGGAACAGGAAGCATCAAGACTTGTGCAGAGTTTCTGCCAGGCCCGGACCTTCCGGCCACAGCCCGGAACCTCCGGCCCTCACCACTCCAGACGATGCCCGGGCGTGCCAACTCTCTGACCAGCCCGGAACCTTGCCCGGACCTTCCGGTCCCCGGACCTTCTGGCTGACCCGAACCTTCCGGCCCCTGGACTCCAGCACTGTTCGCGCCGTGCCATCTCTCGGCTTACATCGGAACCCGCCCGGAACTTCTGGAGCCCGGACCTTCTGTCCCTGCCTGGAACTTCTGGCCTGCCTGCGCGCAGAGTCTCTGGGCCGAGGCCCATGTACCTGTTTCGCCCCTCACTTACCCCTTCATGGCCCTAGACTATATATACTCCTCCACCCCCACCATTTTAGGGTTAGCGTTGTGATAGCTCATTTGAGAGATAGAGCTACGCTCATCCATATTGGATCTCCTCCTTGCGAGAGACTGCGGCCTCTTCGGAGAAGATCCCTTTGGATTCAAGCCCCCTTTCTAAGGGAAGATCCCCCCGTGGATTCAAGACCTCCTCACGGAGAAGACCGGCTACCCTTGTATCGTCCTTAGTTGTCCATGGATCATGTATCTTCTCTTATGTATTCGAGGATCTAGCGCATGTGTGATCATTCTTGTTGGTTTGAGTGTTCTCTTGTGTTCCTCCCGTGTTTTTTCCCTCGTGTTCTCCGTGTTCATCGCTGGATTTGCTCCTTTCATGAAAGATCGGGCTGTAGGGTTCCTACCCTACATCATCTTGGTATGTCACGCCCCCGATTCAATCATACACTAATCATACACGCAAACGAGTATGATCAAGATCATGGACTCACGGGAAGATATCACAACACAACTCTACAAATAAAATAAGTCATACAAGCATCATATTACAGCCAGGGGCCTCGAGGGCTCGAATACAAGAGCTCGATCATAGACGAGTCAGCGGAAGCAAAAATATCTGAGTACAGACATAAGTTAAACAAGTTTGCCTTAAGAAGGCTAGCACAAACTGGGATACAGGTGGAAAGAGACGCAAGCCTCCTATCTGGGATCCTCCTAAACTACTCCTGGTCGTCGTCAGCGGGCCGCACATAGTAGTAGGCACCTCCAGAGTAGTAGTAGTCGTCATCGTCGACGGTGGCGTCTGGCTCCTGGGCTCCAACGTCTGGTCGCAGCAATCGGGTATAGGCAAGGGAAAAAGGGGGGAGAAAAGCAACCGTGAGTACTCCTCCAAAGTACTCACAAGCAAGGAGCTACACTACAAATGTATGCATTGGTATCAAATGGAAAAGGGGGTATCATATGTGGACTGAACTGCAGAATGCCGGAATAAGAGGGGGATAGCTAGTCCTATCGAAGACTACGCTTCTGGTAACCTCCATCTTGCAGCAGGAGAAGAGAGTAGATGGTAAGTTCACCAAGTAGCATCGTGTAGCATAATACTAACAGATGATCCTCCCCTCATCACCCTGTGAGAGAGCGATCATCGGTTGTATCTGGCACTTGGAAGGGTGTGTTTTATTGAGTATCCGGTTCTAGTTGTCATAAGGTCAAGGTACAACTCCAAGTCGTCCTGTTACCGAAGATCACGGCTATTCGAATACATTAACTTCCTAGCAGGGGTGCACCACATAACCCAACACGCTCGATCCCATTTGGCCGGACACACTTTCCTGGGTCATGCCTGGCCTCGGAAGATCAACACGTCGCAGCCCTACCTAGGCACAACAGAGAGGTCAGCACGCCGGTCTAAATCCTATGGCGCAGGGATCTGGGCCCATCGCCCATTGCACACCTGCACGTTGCGAGGGCGACCGGAAGCAGAACTAGCCCCCTTAATACAAGAGCAGGCTTACGTTCCAATCCGGCGCGCGCCGCTCAGTCGCTGATGTCACGAAGGCTTCGGCTGATACCACGACGTTGAGTGCCCATAACTGTCCCCGCGTAGATGGTTAGTGCGTATAGGCCAGTAGCCAGACTCAGATCAAATACCAAGATCTCGTTAAACGTGTTATCTTGAAATAACTGTGAACGCCGACCAGGGCCAGGCCCACCTCTCTCCTAGGTGGTCTCAACCTGCCCTGTCGCTTGGCCACAAAGATCCACACAGAGGGCCGTTGGGACAAAGGTCCTTTCAGCCCCCAATCTGTGAATCACTCGCGGGTGCTCCACAAGCCAACCCGTCTTTAGTCACCACATGTATCATGTATAAAGTATACAGTATATACCCATGATCACCTCCCGAGTGATCACGGCCCGATAGTATAGCACAGCAGACGGACAAGAATGTAGGGCCACTGATGGAAAACTAGCATCCTATACTAAGCATTAGGATTGCAGGTAAAGGTAACAACAAGATAGGATTAATTGAAATCAGTAACATGCTACACTACTCTAATGCAAGCATTATAGAGGAGAGTAGGCGATATCTGGTGATCAAGGGGGGGCTTGCCTGGTTGCTCTGGCAAGAGAGAGGGGTCGTCAACACCGTAGTCATACTGGCTAGCAACAACGTCAGTCTCGGTGTCTAGCGAGAGAAGAGGGGGAAGAAACAATAAATATAATGCAAACAAATGCATGACGATGCATGACATGACAAGTAGCGGTGCTACGGGTGCCCTAACGCGGTATGAGGTGGTACCGGTGAAGGGGGGAAACATCCGGGAAAAGATCCCCGGTGTTTCGTGTTTTCGAACATCTGAACCGGAGAGGGAAAGTTGCGTGTTCGCTATGCTAGGGATGTGTGGCGGACGAACGGGTTGTGTATTCGAGTTCGTCTCGTCGTTCTGAGCAACTTTCATGTACACAGTTTTCCCATCAGAGTTACGGATTATTTTCTATGATTTTTCAAAGTTTTAACAAATTATTCCGAAATTATTATTAATTCGAAATAAAAGGGGAAATTGCTATGTGCACCCAGCAGGGCCACAGGAGGCTGACAGTGGGGTCAACAGTGCAGTCAACAGTCTGTTGACTGGTCAAAACTGTAGATGGGGCCCAGGTGTCATTCACACATATCTTGCATTTTCTTTTTAAGTGGATATTTAGAGGGGGGGTCCACCTGTCATTTGCACTATACCTAACCACTGATCAGACTAACTAGTAGGAGTACTAGTTAGCTAACAGAGAGCCGGCCGGCCACCACACACAGAACACACACACACACACAATGCCAGGGTTAAGAAAAGATAGCATTTTGTGATTTTTGTAGGATTTAAACCATGCATCAAATGAAGTTGGTCCAGTGGAGTAATATGAAGTTTGTCAAGTGTACATTCTACTCATATTTATTTTTGGCCTGTTAGTAGTTGTTTAACCGGACTTTAGGGGCTGCCGAGGGGGTTACTCGATGTAATATTTGTAAAGCTAACCATAGTAGCGGCTACAGTAGTTAGTAGTAATAGTAGGTTCAGTAGAGCAGCAGCGTAGTAGTAGGATGCAGCAGCAGGTCCATCATCGGTTAGCAGCACTGCGGGCAGTAGCAGGTGATGGCGAGGCCACGCACGGGCACGCGGTCAAGGTTGCGTTGGGCGCGGCTGCAGCGGTCAGCGGCAGGGTGAGGCACTGCGTGCGGACGAGCAGCAGCAGGTCAGCGGCGCGGCAGAGAAAGCAGCAGCGGCAGCAGAAGGCCATAGTGGGCGGGCGGCGCGGCGCGGTACCGGCGACTGCGGGTGCGAGCAGGGCAGGGCCGGTGTGCGCGGGTGTGTGCGCCGACGTGCAGGGGATGAGTGACGCGACGGTCAGAGTGACGGCAAGGATGGACCTGGGGCTAGAGGGCGCTGCAAGGCGAGCGGATGGGCTCGTCGGCCTCCTGGCAGTGCGAGGAGCACACCGCGAACACTGGTTTGGGCAGAGGAGCACGGGGTACTCGACCCCCGTCGGCCACGGCAGACGGCGGAGTTCGGTGCTCGCGGACACAATGATTCGGCATGAATCTGAGGGGGAAGCAAAGGGGAAAGGAAGAAGGGCTCACAGTGAGCCTGTAGATGAGCAAGGTGGGCTCGGGGAGGGCTCGATGTAGCCGGAATCGATGATGAAGTTCATTGGAGCCGAGGAAGAAGACGACATCATAGGGCTTGATGCAGGGGCTCCCAGCTCCAATAGGTTGATGTGGATGACGAAGCAGTCAATGACGGAGCCGGCGGACGCGGTGGCTTGGTGTGGGGTGCTCTATGGCTACGCGTGCGGTATGGCGGCGACGACGGCAGAAGCGTCCATGGCGGGTGAAGATGCAACAACTCGTGGGGGAGGGGAAGAAGATCTCGGAAGTATCCAACGCATCGACGCTGGCGTCCTTATCCACCCCGCTGCATCTGTAGCAACGTGGGCGACGAGCTGGCGTGGCTGGGACGGCTTCCAGCGCTCGGTCGTGTTCTACAGGTGGAGGAGAGAGGAGGATGGCGTCGCTAGTTGGGTTGGCCGACTCCTATGGACTAGGGCCCAGTTGGACACTAGGATTTGTTCCTTTTCATATTTATTTATTTTCTTTTTTATCTTTATTTTTACTGTTTTATTTTACTTTAGTTTCATAAAACATAAAAGTTGTACCTATAATAGTATCACTAATTATACCTCTGCTGCAAAAAGGTTTAACCCCCAAATAATATAGTTTAGTATTTCATAAAATACAAGTGGCATTTATTTAATTGTTTTACCTCGTGTTTTAATTATTTTAGAGCAGTTAAACATTTTATAAAAAAATGTGGTTTCTCCACCATAATTACTTATTATTTATTTGTCACCGTTTGTACCTTTTAGTTTTGACTTTTGATTACTTTTCTAGTTTGACTTTATTTTAAAATTTCAATTCTGAATCGGTTTTGAACTACGCAAGATTATCAAAAGTAACCGAGGTGACGTAGCATCATTAGCAGAGGTTCACTATAGCTTAATTATCCAGGCGGCACAACTCTCCTCCACTACAAGAAATCTCATCCCGAGATTTAAGACGGGAAGTGATGGGGAAGGGATTTGATTACGAAACTCTAACGATTCTTCTCGGTCATAGTTGCTCTTCTCGAAGAGGTCGCTCAATTGCATTGATGTCTTCATTTCTCTGCTTCGAGTCATTATGATGAAGTCGTCATTCTTCCTTCGGGAACTCGATCGTACTTACGAAAAGATAAGGGGGTATTCCAGATGAACAGGCCGCTACAGTGTTGCTTACCTACTAGATAACATCAAGGAAGGTGGCGGAAAGTAACTCTCGAATTGAAACTGAAGAAATTATCGAGAGCAAAGTAAGGAGGTATCATGGGAAGTTTCGAGCGGGCAGGCAATCGTTCAATGCCTGAAATGGGGAGTGAAAGGGGTTCAAAGCAACGGGAATAAGTATTGTGTCTGATACCAGAATTGATGATCTCTCGGAAGGAGGCTCGTGAATTACATACAAGGCCACGCGCGAGGAACAACCTTGGGAACAGGGGGTACAAGAGAGTCAGGTTTCGATCCTGTGGAACTGTGGGTTATGGGCCCACCATGTGTGTTAAAAGTAGGAGGAGCGATGACATCTTGCACGGTCATGATAGCAAGGCATATTAGAGGGTAGCATGTCAGTTATGTCGGCAACAACATCGGTACCAAGGGCAAGGGACGAAGAGAACCATTTTCCTGCTCGTTGAACGAGGCGGACCAATAGGCAGAGTTCTCGTCCATCGGTGGTTACCGGGAAGTCATCAACAGTAGAAACAAGGTCTTACTGACAGAGTTGTACACCGAGGTGTTTACATAAGCAGTGAATTATTACTGCTTAGATCATATAGAGCACAAGAAAGGTTAAACAAGACAATGGAATGGAAAATGTGATTATCATTTTAAACAGAACAATGGAAAGGAAAATGTGTTTAAACACATATTTCAGGGGTATATCCTTCCCAAGAACAAGCAGAGTATGATATCCAAGACTGGATAGAAGGTAGAAAACCACTTAAGTAAGAGGGGGAGCTCACGATATTACCCATACAACGGTGTTTGGATAATTGTGCAGGAAACATTTAGCATTAGCTTCAATGTTCTTGTTGAAAATCGGAATACCATAGACATGCTTCGAGATAGCATTGACATGGTCAACAGGTGAAGATCAGACTCTGGAGAAACAAAGTATCCATCAGGAATAACTTGAAGAATAGGCCTTACAATTCCCTCATGGAAGAAGGGATAACTTTGCTGAAAAGGAATCAATAACAACAAGTCCTCCGGCCAGGTGTGATAGGCATGACATCACCTTACTGATATATAAGGACCAATGTAATAATTCATGGAAATATGTTCCGACCATCATATATGACCGAGATTCAGATCTGATTGGTGCCTGGATGCCTCAGACTCAGGATGCCTGAGAAGAAAAGGTACAACACATTTGATGAGACGACATTGTAAGATTCTCGGGAAATGTACTATGGAAGCGAGTTCCAAAACAAGAGTTCATCATTAAAACCAAGGTGAGGATGAAGAGGTGGCTGATGAACTCAGCGACAATTCATCGGGATTTTCAAAAGATGGATTTCCACACTTATGTAAACAAGGAGATAACATTTGTCGGATCAAATGATATAAGGATGTATGCTCGAGGAAAACACACACAATTAAGCATTGGTTGAAAAGTGGACCCAAAATATGGACTTAGGTAGCATGATCAATGTTAGGAAAGTGATTCAATAAGCAATAGTCTAAGAATGAAATATCGACCATTAACTTGAAAGCAATAGGGTTGCTAGAAGTTTTGAATTTACACGTCATAGTTCATTTGTCAGCATTCCGGTTATAAACAACACGGGGACCAAGAAAGAATGGTGATGGTGAGAAGTATCACTTGTATCAAGAATTCTTAAAGAGGTGGTGAAATTCTCACGACATCTTGACATAAAAGGTGGTAATATTCCAAGGTAAAGAAGAACAAATGCTGGATAGCAAGGAACTCATGGTATAACACAAAACACGAACAAAAGTTTGTGTTGGATGGAAGACAATAAAGTGGTCGATGATAACACAAATCATCGAGGCAAGGATGGTATTTCTCATCATGAATTCAATGGATATCCTGGAAAAGCTCGGAATACTGATGATGATTACAATACATTTGTTGAGAGATTTCACGAAGATGTAATCGATCGGTGATGACATCAAATCAAAGTAATGATGAAGCGAAAGGTTATTGGAACAACGGGTACGACACAAACTCAAAATCAAGCTTGTTGTTCAAGGCGAAATGATATGATGAGAAAAATCGACGTAAGCTTAGCACGTCATCAAAAATTGTGCTCTAGGAAGAAGGACCAGGTAGCACAATTAAGATTTAGCACGATAATGATATAGCAAGAAGGCTAGGGATGACGTGATCGAGTTCAAACTTGTAAGTAATGAAGGTTACCAAAAGCTGATTCATCACGGTGCGGACTTGAGTCAATTATAGATGTCTTTGAGTGTTTAATAACTCAGAGCCCGTGAAAAATTGGAATCAATGAGAATGTAGTACTTGATGAAGAACTCATAAGTTATGCAGTTCATGATAATCTCGAGATACCAGTGTGTAATACTCGGCGATGGATCAAAGTAGACGTTGGGCTGGGGTATTGACTTGCAGAAGACAAGTGCTTTAACTTGTCCGAGAAATGGGATCAAAGAGAAATCATGGTCGGAACCTCGATTGCATAGGATCAATTCACAGATACCAGATGATGTTATATTAACGAAATAGTTATTAATACAAGAAGCTTCCATGATAGGATATACATCGTGTCCATGGGCATGAACACAAAGTTCAAGGTCGACTCCCACTTCTTCAATGTATAGCCTCCCATTCACCTCTCGTTTTTCGAAAATGACATTAGTTGTTGAAAGTTTTACCTGGTGCTATACCAGATAAGTATGACCCATGAAATCTTTCGGGTTCACACAGATTAAGGCAGGCATAGGTTCAACCCATTGAGGCATCTTAGGAACCGATACCACAAACTTTGGAGTAAATAGTACAATCTTGATAGTAGAGTATGGTTATCAAAGCAGAGGATAAAAATTCCCAAAGGCATTATATATCAGGGAAACAACTTCTCGAGGTTTGTGTATATGAAGGACACTGTCGAATGATATTTCAACAAAGGATCTGACGGTCCATAGCGAAGCTGATGTGAGTATCGGCACACAACCAGAGGAAGAAACAATGCGAAGGCATTGGATTATAGAAGCAATTGGCTAAATCAAAGCCCTCATGCAAAGGAATTATGATTTCCAAATCAGACGACCAGAAGCAAATGGTCTGATTAAGGATGGATAAGTTGAATTAGCTTAGGGGTAAAATCGACAACAATTTGATTGGTTGAGATTTAGCTCATGTTTAAAATGACGTCTGAGCCAAAAGGATGAATTCTAGGATCTGATTAATGATTGCAACCATTCGCAACCATATTGGATCAAAGACTCAAAATGACAATGACAAGGGATGCCAATAATGATTACGAGACTTATGGGATTAACCATAATGCAAGCAAGCAAGAATTTCAAGGGCAATAAGCTGCTAAGGATTCTCAGAAGATCGAATATTGTTTCGATGACCTTAGTGAAACACATAAACAACTGGGGATGAGCAGATACTCTGTAGGTGCGAGAATTTATCCATAGGGGCATTCAGGCGGCAAAGAACTGCAAGGCGGTAGGCACAAATTATTCTCGGAACAATTGACAGAATTTCGGGGTATCTTGCAATAACAAGATCAGCTAGGAATAAAAGTAAGGACGGCTGGTGTATATATTTATCAATAGGGATAATTCGGTGGTAGGGAATTGCAAAGGCGATGGGCACAAAGTCTGAAGAGAACATCGGAGAGTATCTTCGAAATCTTCTGGTGCAGCATACGATCATCTGTGATAAGGGGCTCTCCGGGAGAAAGTAGTTACGAGAACCTAGAGTCAGATTTAGTAAAATCATTTAACCCGAATAGAAGAGAGATCAGAGTCCCAGAGTAAGGATCGAGGAGTAAAAAATCCTAATACCACCCAGATGGCGACGTGGGCCCGTAAGGCACATAGCCATGTTAGTAAAAAGTTTTGTAATGTCTGGACTCAACTTCGGCCAAGGAGTGTGGAAGGGGGATTCCTACAGGCAGTCGGCTCTGATACCAACTTGTGACGCCCCCGATTCAATCATACACTAATCATACACGCAAATGTGTATGATCAAGATCAGGGACTCACGGGAAGATATCACAACACAACTCTACAAATAAAATAAGTCATACAAGCATCATATTACAAGCCAGGGGCCTCGAGGGCTCGAATACAAGAGCTCGATCATAGACGAGTCAGCGGAAGCAAAAATATCTGAGTACAGACATAAGTTAAACAAGTTTGCCTTAAGAAGGCTAGCACAAACTAGGATACAGATCGAAAGAGGCGCAGGCCTCCTGCCTGGGATCCTCCTAAACTACTCCTGGTCGTTGTCAGCGGGCTGCACGTAGTAGTAGGCACCTCAAGGGTAGTAGTAGTCATCGTCGACGGTGGCATCTGGCTCCTGGGCTCCAACGTCTGGTCGCAGCAATCGGGTATAGGCAAGGGAAAAAGGGGGGAGAAAAGCAACCGTGAGTACTCATCCAAAGTACTCGCAAGCAAGGAGCTACACTACAAATGTATGTATTGGTATCAAATGGAAAAGGGGGTATCATATGTGGACTGAACAGCAGAATGCTAGAATAAGAGGGGGATAGCTAGTCCTATCGAAGACTACGCTTCTGGTAACCTCCATCTTGCAGCAGGAGAAGAGAGTAGATGGTAAGTTCACCAAGTAGCATCGTGTAGCATAATCCTAACCGATGATCCTCCCCTCATCGCCCTATGAGTGAGCAATCACCGGTTGTATCTGGCAGTTGGAAGGGTGTGTTTTATTGAGTATCCGGTTCTAGTTGTCATAAGGTCAAGGTACAACTCCAAGTCGTCCTGTTACCGAAGATCACGGCTATTCAAATAGATTAACTTCCTTGCAGGGGTGCACCACATAACCCAACACACTCGATCCCATTTGGCCAGACACACTTTCCTGGGTCATGCCCGGCCTCGGAAGATCAACACGTCATAGCCCTACCTAGGCACAACAGAGAGGTCAGCACGCCGATCTAAATCCTATGGCGCAGGGGTCTGGGCCCATTGCCCATTGCACACCTGCACGTTGCGAGGGCGGCCGAAAGCAGAACTAGCCCCCTTAATACAAGAGCAGGCTTACGTTACAATCCGACGCGCGCCGCTCAGTCGCTGACGTCACGAAGGCTTCAGCTGATACCACGACGTCGAGTGCCCATAATTGTCCCCACGTTGATGGTTAGTGTGTATAGGTCAGTAGCCAGACTCAGATCAAATACCAAGATCTCATTAAACGTGTTATCCTGAAATAACCGAGAACGCCGACCAGGGCCAGGCCCACCTCTCTCCTAGGTGGTCTCAACCTGCCCTGTCGCTTCGCCACAAAGATCCACATAGAGGACCGTTGTGACAAAGGTCCTTTCAGCCCCCAATCCGTAAATCACTCGCGGGTGCTCCACAAGCCGACCCGTCTTTGGTCACCACATGTATCATGTATAAAGTATACAATATATACCCATGATCACCTCCTAAGTGATCACGGCCCGATAGTATAGCACAGCAGACGGACAAGAATGTAGGGCCACTGATGGAAAACTAGCATCCTATACTAAGCATTAGGATTGCAGGTAAAGGTAACAACAGTAGTAGCAAGGACAGGCTATTCATCAGGATAGGATTAACGGAAAGCAGTAACATGCTACACTACTCTAATGCAAGCAGTATAGAGGAGAGTAGGCGATATCTGGTGATCAAGGGGGGGCTTGCCTGGTTGCTCTGGCAAGAGAGAGGGGTCGTCAACACCGTAGTCGTATTGGGTAGCAGCGGCGTCAGTCTCGGTGTCTAGCGAGAGAAGAGGGGGAAGAAACAACAAATATAATGCAAACAAATGCATGACGATGCATGACATGACAAGTAGCGGTGCTAGGGGTGCCCTAACGCGGTATGAGGAGGTACCGGTGAAGGGGGGAAACATCCGGGAAAAGATCCCCGGTGTTTTGCGTTTTCAGACATATGAACCGGAGAGGGAAAGTTGTGTGTTCGCTATGCTAGGGATGCATGCCGGACGAACGGGCTGCGTATTCGAGTTCGTCTCGTCGTTCTGAGCAACTTTCATGTACAAAGTTTTTTCATCAGAGTTACGGATTATTTTCTATGATTTTTCAAAGTTTTAACAATATTCCAAAATTGTTATTAATTCGAAATAAAAAGGGAAATTGCTATGTGCACCCAGCAGAGTGCATACAGCAGGGCCATCGGAGGCTGACAGTGGGGTCAACAGTGCAGTCAACAGTCAACTGTTGACTATTGACTGGTCAAAACTGTAGATGAGGCCCAGGTGTCATTCACACATATCTTGCATTTTCTTTTTAAGTGGATATTTAGAGGGGGGTCCACCTGTCATTTGCACTATACCTAACCACTGATTAGACTAACTAGTAGGAGTACTAGTTAGCTAACGGAGAGCCGGCCGGCCACCACACACAGAACACACACGCACACACAATGCCAGGGTTAAGAAAAGATAGCATTTTGTGATTTTTGTAGGATTTAAACCATGCATCAAATGAATTTGGTCCAGTGGAGTAATATGAAGTTTGTCAAGTGTACATTCTACTCATATTTATTTTTGGTCTGTTAGTAGTTGTTTAACCGGAGTTTAGGGGCTGCCGATGGGGTTACTTGATGTAATATTTGTAAAGCTAACCATAGTAGCAGCTACAGTAGTTAGTAGTAATAGTTGGTTCGGTAGAGCAGCAGTGTAGTAGTATGATGCAGCAGCAGGTCCATCAGCGGTTAGCAGCGCTGCTGGCAGCAGCAGGTCCATCAGCGGTTAGCAGCGCTGCTGGCAGCAGCAGGCGATGGCGAGGCCACGCACGGGCGCGCGGGCAAGGGTGTTTCGGGCGCGGCTGCGGCGGTTAATGGCAGGTGAGGCGCTGCGTGCGGACGAGCAGCAGCAGGTCAGCAGGGCGGCAGAGAAAGCAGCAGCGGCAGCAGAAGGCCATAGTGGGCCGGCGGCGCCGCGCGGTCCCGGCGACCGCGGGCGCGAGCAGAGGCAGGGGCTGGTGTGCGCGGGTGTGTGCACCGACGTGCAGGCGATGAGCGACGCGACGGTCAGAGTGACGGCAATGGTTGACCCGGGGCTAGAGGGCGCTGCAAGGCGAGCGGATGGGCTCGTCGGCCTCCTGGCAGTGCCAGGAGCACACCGCGAACACTGGTTCGGGCAGAGGAGCACGGGGTACTCGACCCCCGTCGGCCACGACGGACGGCGGAGTTCGGTGCTCGCGGACACAATGATTCGGCATGAATCCGAGGGGGAAGCAAAGGGGAAAGGAAGAAGGGCTCACAGTGAGCCTGTAGATGAGCAAGGTGGGCTCGGGGAGGGCTCGACGTAGCCGAAATCGATGACGAAGTTCGTTGGGGCCGAGGAAGAAGACGACATCATAGGGCTTGATGCAGGGGCTCCCAGCTCCAATAGGTTGATGTGGATGACGAAGCAGTCAACGACGGAGCCGGCGGACGCGGTGGCTTGGTGCGGGGTGCTCTGTGGCTACGCGTGCGGCATGGCAGCGACGACGACAGAAGCGTCCATGGCGGGAGAAGATGCAACAACTCATGGGGGAGGGGAAGAAGATCTCAGAAGTATCCAACGCGTCGACGCTGGCGTTCTTATCCACCCCGCCGCATCTGTAGCGACGCGGGCGACGAGCTGGCATGGCTGGGACGGCTTCCAGCGCTCGGTCGTGTTCGACAGGTGGAGGAGAGAGGAGGAGGGCGTCGCTAGCTGGGTTGGCCGACTCCTATGGACTAGGGCCCAGTTGGACACTAGGATTTGTTCCTTTTTGTATTTATTTATTTTCCTTTTTTATCTTTCTTTTTACAGTTTTATTTTATTTTAGTTTCATAAAACATAAAAGTTGTACCTATAATAGTATCACTAATTATACCTCTGCTGCAAAAAGGTTTAACCCCCAAATAATATAGTTTAGTATTTTATAAAATACAAGCGGCATTTATTTAATTGTTTTACCTAGTGTTTTAATTATTTTAGAGCAGTTAAACATTTTATAAAAAAATGTGGTTTCTCCACCATAATTACTTATTATTTATTTGTCACCATTTGTACCTCTTAGTTTTGACTTTTGATTATTTTCTAGTTTGACTTTATTTTAAAATTTGAATTCTGAATCGGTTTTGAACTACGCAAGATTATCAAAAGTAACCGAGGTGACGTAGCATCATTAGCAGAGGTTCACTATTTCTTAATTATCCGGGCGTCACATGGTATCTAGAGCCACGTTGATCATGATTTCGGAGCCTCCCCTCTTCGTTTTCTAGCCTAATTTTGTTGTGTTCTTCCCTAATTTTGAAAATCCCCACAAAAAATAGCCTCAATTTTTTTGTGATTTGTTGGTTTGACGATGTTTTGTTGATTTTGAAACATGGATTCGTTGTGTATCAAGTGGATCTAGCATTCCCCATCTTTTCCCCCATTTCTATCCACAAAATCTTCCCAATTTTGACCCGGGAAATCGAGTTTTTCCGCCCCCGTTCTCAGATCTGGAATTTAGGGTTCGTCCCGGAAGAAATTCCACGACCCCCAGAACTTCCGGACTCCACCAAAACTTCCGGGCGAAACAAAGAGTTTACCCAAAATCCCCTGGCTTCCCCGAGACTTTTTTCGCGACCCCCGGAACTTCCGGCCTAACCCGAAACATTGCATAGAATTTCAGCATGAGCCTTCTTCACTGTTTTCATCACAACTTTTCACTCCGAACTCTAATTTGAGTGTTCTTTGGCTCGTTTTGAAGCTATCGACGTGCCCGAGGACCTCACCTTGGATTCACCACCTTTTGACCCCATCAAATTTTTGGAACTTTGGCATCTTTTCCTAGGGCTTCCACCACATCATCCGCTACACCACCACCGACTTCCGCAACCTAACCAATTTTGTTCCCCATTGCATTAGTGGTTTCTTGAGGGGTGATTTGAGTTTCCTAAGGTGTCTAAGCTACTTAGGGACGGTCTCTTCTTCATCAACCACCACCACCACCATAACTCCCGCATAGGCTTGACCACCATACACTTCCGCCACCCAACTTAACCCAATTTTGTTTGTGTTGTGAGTTGTGTCTCCTAAGGTGTTTCGGCTACTTAGGGACCGTGCTTCCAACTCCGACACCGTGTATAGTACACCACCTTACCCTCCATTTCCGCATTGCGTACTCCACAGCCCATCATTGCCATTCCGCAATTCCATTGAGGTTCCACAAAACCATCACCACATCCCGATACCACCATTTGACATTTGAGATTTTGAGTTCATGGTTTTTCCGTTTCCTAAGGTGTTTCGGCTACTTAGGGACGAGTCTCCATCATATTGGTATCTCCATCAAGATCACCACCACTCATCATCGCCACGAGGTCGTCATCGACATTGACCACTTCACCGTCATTCCGTCTGTGGCTTACAAATGAGAAACCTTCGACGGTAACCTCCATATCATCTTGGTATCATGGTATCCCTCCATTGTATATTCCCTTGCCATTGCATTGATAACCCCTAGCCCATTTTTGTGTCACTTGCCTATCGAGACTAGCCATTTGAGTATTGCCGGCAACGTTACTTGTGCACATTAGTGGTCTACACCTTCCATTACATACATACCATACCATATCTGTATCATATTGGTATCATCATATCATCTCTTGTGCCTCAAGTTTGTTCCCGCATATACACAATAGCTATCTTGGTTTGTGCATTTCGCAAAGTGGCCATACAAAAAAAAGAATAAGCTTTTAAGCAAAATAGAAAGAGCAAAGAAGCTTGTAAGCAATAGCCATAGCATCATACCACATTGCATATAAGATCATCTTGGATCATAGCACCGGAACATCATACATATATAGCATACTTGGGATAGAAAGTTCATACATTTTGCATCTTATAGGTTGTGCACAAGTGTCGTATCCGCCTATTGAGCAATCGTGCTAGCGTCTCTCTTGAGTTGTGCAACACGAGTGTTATCCATGGATTCCACATTTTGTGCTCATCCTTGGTTGCACGACCCCATTTATCTATCCGTGTGTGTGTTTCCGTGTGCCACATATTGCTATTGGTCTACTTGTTTCACTTGCAAATTTGTGGATCTTTTTCAACATTATTGACTCTTGATAACATTTTACATCAAATTTTTGTGCCACTATCCTCACCGAGCTCCACCATAAGCCTTATTTGTGTAGGTGTGAGAAACTGACAAGAGTTGGTACCAATTGTGTTATTTCTTTGTCCACATTGGAGTGATCATTGATCCACTTTCAACTTCGGTCAAGGTACATTTGGTATTCGTTCTTATATTTCTACCACTCACATTTTTCTCTTGGAGTGATGGATAGGCAAGGCATTTCATCTCTGGTCTTCGACAACAACAACGGCGTGAACAACTACATCACCAAAGCGTCAATCTTCGATCTACAACGACAAATGCAAGGCACTGAATCAAGATTGCGAGAGCGCATCGAGAACCTCTCCATCGACATTCGTCACTCCAATGCAAGGAAAATGGACTACATCGACAACAAGCTTAATGCAGAAAAGGAGGAGCAAGATGCAAGGATGGAGGAGATTCGGAGCTTATTGATCAACCATTCTTCCCCTTCATCATCCTCAAGGCAGCAATGTTCAAGTCAATCATCTTCGAAGCGCAAAAATGATGCGAGCACAAGTCGTCCACATCCACATCTCTATGGAGACCACCATCACGTTCATGAACCACATCGTCATGAAGGGCAAGTCACCCCCAAGCAACATGTGCACGACGACTATGAACGACATCTACTACGAGCTCAAGTGCAACAACACCAACATCATCATGACGATGCTCACCAAGCGCAAATGAACAAGTCCCAACAAGCCCTACTTCACGCCAAGTCCAAACTTCATGAGCACAAGAGAAGACCGCAAGACGAGCACCACCAAGACGGAGCTATGGCTACAACAACCACTTCGGCATCTTTGCCAAGTGCTATCAATGCATCTTCGCCTTCGGACGTATGACATCTTCGCCTACTTCCCGTGAGTTCGCCTACATCGACATCATCAAGTACAAGGCGACCACCTACAAGCGAGGGCGACACTTCCATCTTCGGAAGCCCTCCAAGGAAGATGGCTGAGCATGGGACATTCCCTTCGGTCATGGAGACAAGCTACGAGGTGCCACATCATATGGGCCTCCAACAACAAGACGGTGACAAGAAGGTCGAGCAAGGGCCATCCCCTTCGACCATGGCGATGAGCACGAACCTCTTCAACAACATGAAGATGGCGCCCATATTGGACTAATACTTCGAGTCAAGCTACGAGACCGCACATGAGACCTTATCTTTGGTCTTGGAGGAGAATGATGATGTGCCATCTTCGGCCTTCATCCATGGCTACGACCATGACATGATTGAGCATGGAGACATTTTCACCAACATCTCTCTGACAACGACATGTGACGAGATGCCCCAATTGCCATGTGAGGAAAGCCATCACCACATAAGTGACATGAGTGACTCCACCACACGTGACATTGAGAGCATTTCCTATGAGAGGATGAGTGTGACCACCACTAGCCCCATACTTGAGAGCATTCCACACATCCTATGTGAGGTTGAGAACCATTTCAGTGACTCCACCAACCATATGAGTGAGAGCGTCCGAGAGGGAGTGAGTGAGCCACAAGACTTAGTAAGTGAGGTAGTTGACACGGCACATGAGGCCACTTTGATTTCTAATGACTTAACCTCTACTCCTAGTGTGTTTTCTTCTTTGGTGCTAGGTCTCCTGCATGACGACACACCTACCCTCGACGAGTCCATACCTCCAATGGAGATGATGATGGACATGGTGGACGATGCTACATCCCCCACATGGTTCCATCACGATGAAGATGGCCATGACATGGTCTTCGACACCTCACCTACAACACATGAGCGATGCTCCATAGGTAACATAGGTGATGGTGGTTCTCTTGTCCCACTAGTGGACTATTTTACGAATGATTGCTTGCATGATGTTGACACACCTATACCCATGCTTCATGCTAGTGCGGCTTCTTCATATCATGACTTACCTATTTATGATCAATATGATGATGAGCATGTTGTTTTGCCTAGTTGTGATGCTATGCTCCATAGGATATCACGTGAAAATTCTATTGGTCACATCATGTTTGACAATCTATTGAACTTGTCATATGCTATGAGTGAGATCTCACATATTGCATCATTTAAATCTCAACATAGTAACTATGCATGCCCCATTACAATAAATCCCATTTGCACTTATGGCATATATGATGAGATGATGGTCATTGGCTTTTGCTTTTCATGTGATGATATTGCCATGCTTCCTTTACAAGATCTGTGCAATTCATCTACTATGCCATGCCATGATCACAATGTTCTAAATATGCATTTTTTTGGATGTCGTCAATATTCTCCGGGTGATGTTTCCATTAATGCTCATGAGGAGACCCCCATAGTTTCCTCATACATATTAGGAGATTTTAATGCATTCCATACTTTGCATGATTCTCATATTTGCTTACACCATATGCATTCCACGCATAACAATGCTATAGATATTTCCCATGATGCATTACACAATTTGAGTCTCCATTATGCTATACATAATAACAAACCTATCATGATGGATGACATGTTTCTATATCACACAGCTCATTTATTTGAGCACTGGCTATTTTTGTGTGCATCTACCACGCACACACAATTTTCCCTTTGTCTTTATTTTGTGTAGGTACTCACGTATACTCGTCAACCTCTCAATCCCAAGATTTGACGAAACAAGCTCTTGAGAGCATAGATGACTTGGGATCTCGTGAACTACCCTTCCCACCGCTCTCTTCGCGCAACGACTACGCGCATCTCTCTCACTTGGATCTCACACGGCTATGGGCTATATACCTCTTGTCGCTTCATGCTCATTTTACCGTGTTCACTTTTCATGCTATGCTTGCTTCTATGCCTTTGCCATGCAATTGTGACCCTTGCTTGCATCTACCCATGATTCACCATTATTCTACTCCTATGTGTATTTGCATGCTTGGTGGAGATCCTTGTTGCTATTGCCATGTTTATCATGTGCCTCATGCTATTGATGCTATTTTTCTCATATCCTCCTTTCATGCTTGTGTTATGTCATGTGAATTATTCATGCACACTATTTGCACCCATGACATGCTTGCCATGATTCCTTCTAGTATGTTGCATCTTCGCACTACTAGCTTGCTTGACTTGATCACCATGATTTCTTGCTTTGTCGCATCACCCACGTTCAACTCTTACTCGTTTTCTTGGGTTGATGAAATATATGCTCGTGCCTCTCATATGATATATTTTGTTGCATCTATGATTATTGATCTTGGAGACTTGGACACTTTACTTGTGATGCATGCTTGCTTGATTGCGCCTATTCTATTTGGATGTTCTTGCATCATATGCCTCCATACTATGAAATGCTCCCTTGCCCTTTCTTATGATGAGCATGATGCATACACTTGTTGGGTATATTACCACACGAATGATAGGGTTTGCACTTCCGCTAACCTCATTTGTTTTTCCAAGTGGTTGTCATGTTCTTTCATTTGGGAAGATTCACAAGGCGGTGCCGTTATGCGATAACTTGGTCATGCGAAGGCATACAAGATGTGCAACATCAACATTTCCAAGAATACCCTAAAGGTGAACTCCTTCCCTTTGAGACATCCTCAAATACGCATATTGGATGGGTCACTCTTTCATTGTTGTCTCCTTCTTGTTGTCCACATGATACATCTCGCGAACGGAGGAGCGACATTGGAGATTGGCTCCATGGACATTCAAGTTGAGGAGTGCTCGGACTTAGTGGATTCACCACCGGACCACAACTTCTACCACAACATTGAGCTATGGTACAACACCACCCATAACAACTTTGCATCTTATGCATGGATTGACTCATATTATAATTGCCTTGTTGCATATATTTCCATGTCATCCATGATATATGAGCTTGTACATTTTCTTAGCAAATTTGTTGTGATCTACCTTGATGGCATATTCATACATCATGATCATATTGCCTACCATCAATTGCATGATAACTCATTCATATTGAGCATCCATTGCGATATTCATGCTATTGATAAATCGTCTCACTATGACATCATTTTTCACCATGGTTGCATTGATCATATTCGCAACACATATGTGTGCACAATGATTGAATTTCCGACCATGAATGCTTTGCATATCTTTATAGATAATCTTGATAAGCTTCATGCACCTTGTCATGATCAATCTTGTTGCACGGACTCATTCTTACATGATGGACACTTTGTGTGCGCTAACCATTGTGTTTCTGAGTGTTGTTTGTGTTTGCTATTTTTGCATGTATACCACTCCGGCGACACCTTGGAGTACTTGGATTGCGCAATGTCTTCAACTCCGTCCAACTAAAAGTCCATCCACAACAACCGTTTCCATGGTGATGAGGATCACGATCCGAGGCCGGATCTTTCCCAAGGGAGGGGAGATGATGCGGAGCATCCTACTATCATCCCCATCTACACTATGATGAGACCTCGACCTCGAGCATACACCATTGGACACAAGGTGAACTCATTCCTAAGTGTTTTCCCTTTCCATTCTTCCGAGACATGGTTGCTACCTAATGCAAAGACACTACATATGCTCAGGAACCAAGGACGCAAGGAGAAGGAACAGGAAGCATCAAGACTTGTGCAGAGTTTCTGCCAGGCCCGGACCTTTCGGCCACAACCCGGAACCTCCGGCCCCCGGACCTTCCGGCCAGCCCAGAACCTCCGACCCTCACCACTCCAGATGATGCCTGGGCGTGCCAACTCTCTGACCAGCCCGGAACCTTGCCCGGACCATCCCGTCCCCGGACCTTCCGGCTGACCCGGACCTTCCGGCCCCCGTACTCCAGCACCGTTCACGCCGTGCCAACTCTCAGCTTACACCGGAACCCACCCGGAACTTCCGGAGCCCGGACCTTCCGTCCCTGCCTGGAACTTTTGGCCTGCCTGCGCGCAGAGTCTCTGGGCCGAGGCCCATGTACCTGTTTCGCCCCTCACTTACCCCTTCATGGACCTAGACTATATATACTCCTCCACCCCCACCATTTTAGGGTTAGCGTTGTGATAGCTCATTTGAGAGATAGAGCTACGCTCATCCACATCGGATCTCCTCCGTGCGAGAGACTGCGGCCTCTTCAGAGAAGATCCCTTTGGATTCAAGCCCCCTTTCTAAATGAAGAACGCCCCCCCCCCCCCCCCCCGTGGATTCAAGACCTCCTCATGGAGAAGACCAGCTACCCTTGTATCATCCTTAGTTGTCCGTGGATCATGTATCTTCTCTTATGTATTCGAGGATCTAGCGCATGTGTGATCATTCTTGTTGGTTTGAGTGTTCTCTTGTGTTCCCCTCGTGTTCTTCCCTTGTTTCCCTCCTCGTGTTCTTCGTGTTCATCGCGGGATTCGCTCCTTTCGTGAAAGATCAGGCTATAGGGTTCCTACCCTACATCACTCCCTCTAGCTATCTATGCTCTTCTCGTCTCAAACTCTATTCATGCTACATCACAAAGCTTGAACAAGTCGAATTCGGACCCTCCGGGTGAGGAGCACTCGGAGCCACCGATCCGCCAAGGTCTTAAACTTCCAAAACCTCTTAATGCATCTCGGTCAGACCAACTCATGACACTCGGTCTCAATGAATTCATTAAGCTAATCTAGGTTTTCTTCTCGGTACAACCCGTTTGAACAATTCGGTCACACCGAGTTGCTGTAACTGCTAGCAGTTTTGCATCTCGATGCCACCGAGTTGTTCCACTCGGTCACACCGGTAGTGACTGGGTATATATACCGTGGGTTGAAATTTTGGAAATTCCTCCAAACCACTTGTCCGCATCTCCTTGCTTTGCCGCCCCCTTGTTCTCCGGATCGTTTTCGTCGTCGCCAGCATCCTCCTGCCGCTGGCATCCATCACCGTCGACGGAAATCTCATCGCCATCGCCGTCGACGAACTCGACCCCTTTGCGCTTTCTCTTAATCCGATTCTTGCACAAAGTTCATTCCCATTGTTCTTACCACGAATGAGATCAATCTATCCACTGAAAAGTTCATTAGAATAGATTTTATGCAAAAACTTACGGTTAAGTTTCCGCCAAACTCATCTCGGACTGAACGATCTGAGGTTGTCGGTCTCACTGATTTGGCTCAGGCCATTGCACAAGTACAACTCGGTCTGACCGAAGCATACTAATCAGTGTGACCGAAATCAATTACTCTATGAAACCCTAGCATCTCGGAGTCACCGAACTATATTTCGGTCTGACCGAAATTGCAAGTTTAGATTATGTTAATGCTTCGGTGTCACCGAGTTTGTCATATTGGTAGCTCCAAAATGCTTTCTGCAGAAAACTAAAGTTAAGTTTTGTCTCAATATTTTCTTAAAATAGTTGTGCTTTGTGATGCTCATCCACTCTACTTTGTGATGCTCATCCGCTCTACTTTGTGATGCTCATCCACTCTACCTATACCTATCTATTCACAGGGTCAGTTTTAGAGATGTCAGAGGGCAGTGATAGTCAGAACAGGTTTGAGGAGCGGGTGAATCTTAGTAAGGGCACTAGTGTAACACCCACAATGCGGCTATATCTCCCACGTGTCGGGGCATGACTTAGAGGCATAGCCGCATGGTAGTTTTGTCGAAAGATGGGTAATCTTCACACAATCCCATGTACTGAATAAGAAAGGGATAAAGAGTTGGCTTACAATCGCCACTTCTCACAAATAACATGTTAAACATACATCATCCAGAGTACAAACAAGGTCCGACTACGGAACCAAAATAAAAGAAGACAACCCCAATTGCTAGATCCCCGATCGTCCCAACTGGGCTCCACTACTGGTCAACAGGAAACAAAACAAAACAACGATCAAGATCTTCATCGAGCTCCCACTTGAGGTCGGTTGCATCACCTGCACTGGTATCATTGGCACCTGAAATTGGATGGAAGTATCTGTGAGTCACGAGACTCAGCAATCTCACATCCGCGAGATCAATACTATTTAAGCTTATGGGTAGGATAGGGTAATGAGGTGGAGCTGCAGCAAGCACTAAGCATATATGGTGGCTAACATACGCAAATAAGAGCGAGAAGAGAAGCAATGCAATGGCCGAGAAGCTAGAAGTGATCAAGAAGTGATCATGAAACTACTTACGTTCAAGCATAACACAAGACCGGGTTCACTTCCCGGACTCCGCTGGAAGGAGACCATCACGGCTACACACGCGATTGATTCATTTTAATTAAGTTAAGTGACAAGTTCTCTACAACCAGATATTAACAAATTTCCATCTGCCCATAACCGCGGGCACGGCTTTCGAAAGTTCAAAACCATGCAGGGGTGTCCCAACTTAGCCCATCACAAGCTCTCATGGTCAACGACGGATATTCCTTCTCCTAGGAAGACCAGATCAGTCTCGGAATCTCGGTTACAAGACATGTCGACAATGGTAAAACAAGACCAGCAAAGCCTCCCGATGTGCTGACAATCCCGTTAGGAGCTGCACATATCACGTTCTCAGGGAAACACCAGAAGAGACATCCTACGGGTAAAACTAAACCTCAAGTTTCCCCGAGGTGGCCCCGCAGTCTACTCGGTTCAGACCAACACTTAGTAAAGCACTGGCCCGGGGGGTTAAAATAAAGATGACCCTCGGGTTGGCCGACCCAAGGGAAGGGTAATAGGTTGTTAGGAAAATGTAAAACCAAGCTTGGGCCTTGCTGGAGGAGTTTTATTCAAAGCGAACTGTCAAGGGGTTCCCATAACACCCAACCGCGTAAGGAACACAAAATCAAGGAACATAACGCCGGTATGACGGAAACTAGGGCGGCAAGAGTGGAACAAAACACCAGGAATAAGGCCGACCCTTCCACCCTTTACCAAGTATACAGATGCATTAATTAAAATAATATATATTGTGATATCCCAACATATCCTTGTTCCAACATGGCAAACTTCAGCTTCACCTGCAACTAACAACGCTATAAGAGGGGCTGAGCAAAAGCGGTAACTTAGCCAAATGACGGTTTCCTAGGAAAGGTTGGTTAGAGGCTTGACATGGGAATATGGGAGGCATGATATAGCAAGTGGTAGGTAGCATGGCATAGTAATAGAGCGAGAAACTAGCAAGCAAAGATAGAAGTGATTTCGAGGGTATGGTCATCTTGCCTGAGATCCCGCAAGGAAGAAGAACGAGTCCATGAAGAAGACAAACGGACGTAGTCGAACGGATCCTCACAAACGCGACATTATCGGAACTAACCCAAAGAAGCAACACCGAAAAGAAGCAAACAACTTGGTAAACAACCATCACATAATCATGGCATGATGCACAACCAAGTATGATGCATGTCCGGTTTAAAGATGCATGGCATGGCAAAGTGCAACAAACAACACTACAAATTAAGTGGAGCTCGCATATTGACGAAACACCACATGACTTATTTTGTTCTCTCTCGTTTAGGTACCCAACAATATTAAATGTTGTTAAACATGGCAAGAGGTGAAGCATAATAAAACTAACTATCTAGTCAAGTTTAAATGAGGCCGGAAATAACAAACAACAATTCCAGAAAATCCTCATGAGCATATATTAGATCTGGTACTGTTTTGACCTAAAGCATATTTTAGAGTTATTAAGTATGCAAAGTAATGCCACCATGTTAAACTAGGCATTTTCTACCCCATTTATAAAGTTTATTAAATTTGGAGCTACGGTTATTAAGTTATGAAATAAACCAATTTAGTATGGCAATAGGCAAATTATGCAAACATTATTTTAAACATTTTAAACATGGATGAAAGTTGCATATTGTTAATCTACACAAAATTCTAAGCATTTTGTATATGAAGTTTAATTAATTCCCATGCATGGTTATTTAATTATGAGAAATGCAAGAAAATGGCATTCTTCTATAATTATGCAATTCAGTGGAAAAAGACAAATTCACAGAGATGGAAAAAACTGTAGTGGGCCGAAACTGATGGATCTGGGCTAGATGGGAGCTGCTCACATTGGGCCTCGGCCCGGGATCGTTGGAGAGGTACACTGGAAGGAGGCGATGGGCCTTGCACGAGATGCGGCCCAGGCGCGCAGTCCCTCGCGGGTGAGGCGCAGTCAACGCGGGCGTCGACCGCGTCGTCCTCCTCTCGAACAGAGGCGACAACGGGACTTGGAGGCGACAAAAGTGCAGGCGGGCACGGACTCCAGTGCATGGGGAGGCGACGTGGGGAACCGGCGAGGACCAAGGCGAAGCAGGGGAGGTCCGGCAGGGGCGCGAGTCTCCCGGACGGCGGATCTGGCCGGGAACGGGCTTGGACGGCGGCTTTAGGCGAAGCAGGGCACAACGACCTGAAGGAGACGGCGTCGATGGCAGGGGACGGCCGGGAACAAGGGTCTCCGGCCCGGATCTGGTCGACCGCGTCCCATTCCAAGGGTGCAGAGGCGGGGCACGGGACTACGGGGTTCAAGGTGGCGGCGACGAGCTCCTTCAGCGGCCAAGGCGTTGGGGCGGAGCTCTTGTACGTTCCTGGTACAGAGACGGAGAGGGAGTTGAGAGAGAGGAGGTGAAGGGAACAGGAAGGAGGAAGGGTAGGGGCGACGGGGATGGCCTGGTGGCTGCTTCTACTGCTGGCGGGGAAGCACCGTCGAGGAGGAGGCGCTCGGGCGTCAACTTGGGGCCGAGCTCCTCTCGATCTGAATCAAGGAGGGA
Source organism: Triticum aestivum (assembly GCF_018294505.1). Classification (NCBI taxonomy): domain Eukaryota; kingdom Viridiplantae; phylum Streptophyta; class Magnoliopsida; order Poales; family Poaceae; genus Triticum; species Triticum aestivum. The sequence continues at coordinate 320,824,671 of NC_057809.1, read as the reverse complement.
GCGGGAGGCATGGAGCTGTGGGAGGCTCGCTCGGTAAGAGGAGAAGGAGGCTGCGATCTGGTCAGCGTAGAATAAGAGGAGCATGCATGTGCGTGGATCGGGAGGGAAGGCGATGGTTGGTCTGGTGTTGACAACGAGGTGAATTTTTGGATCGGGGAGGATCCCGAGGTGGGAGATGCTGGCGGCGGCTGCGGGGAGGGACAAACCTCCTAGGTTTTAGGGTTAGCTAGATTAGGTATAGGGTTGGTTTATAAATAGGGAAAGACAGGTTTAGGGTAGATTTGGACCCTCTAATTAAATCGGATAGTCGCGAATAAATAGGTAGGGAGTCCAAATAAGAAAATGGAGATATTTTAGGGATGTTTGGGGATGATCCGGACCCAATGGTGACTACTCTCCGGGTTGGGTTCGGGACAACTTTCGGACGCGCACTCGAGGGGGGGTCGATGCACTGTGCAAGGAGGGGGTTCGGGGCCTTGCGGTTGGTAGTGGGCTGTGTAGATGGTCTAAGGAGGAAAGAGAGGGAAATCCTGGCAATAGTTTTTGGAGGCCGAAAACGTCTGACGTTAGACTGGCTATAATGCTGCTATAGTTATCCGTTGGGGCGTCAAACAGACTCCAAATGGGATGAAATTTGGCAGGCGTTCTACCGGCAACATAACAACACCGCATGCCAACTTTCATCCCATTCCGAGAACATTTTCTAGCGACTTATAAAACAATATTTCGGACATGCCGCGGGCACGTGCAAGTGTGTCTGGGCTTAGAACGGACAACGAAAGGAACTGGGAGAAACCTGGACGGATGAAAGTTTTGAAAACATACAGATGCAATGCGGATGATGGCATGGCAAGATGCCACATGCAAGCGAAATAAAAGGTAACAACAGCGAAAAACTGAAAGAAACCTGGCGCATCAGGCTCGGGGCGTTACAACTAGTCCCTCCAATAGCAGTTATGAAGATGGTAGCAGAAAAACTCCAAGAAACTTTCCTAAGGACAACAATGCGACCAAGGGCCCCTTTCTGGTTTGGCGGGGGGATGGCACGTTGCACAAACAGTAGAGGAGCAAGCAACAACACGACAAAGATCACGTGGGTAGTCTTTACTGTCGGTGTTCTAGGAGCGGGGGTCCCCAGACTTGCCTGCCTACGGCTCGCAGCATGGCTCCACCAGCGGCCCCGTACAACCCATCTTCAGCAGCAAACTTTCAAGACCCTCGCGAGGGGCCAGGCCTCGCGAAGTGGACGACGCACGACCTCCTCAGGGGCAGCCTCACCAGGCTAGCTCGCGAGGGGTGGAGAGATCAAGCCAAGGGACACCGCACGAGGTTCCTGTGACACAAGCCATGACGATTGGAACCAGGCGTGCGCCAGCGCGTGCAGTATCCTCATTTCCTCTTTGGTGCCAAAGGGTCAAGCACAGACGAGGAGTCCTAAGGCATCAGGGAAAGGTTTTCATATCGGTGCAACAAGACCAAGACTAGAAGGACGGCAAGACGGAGGTCACCGTGGAGCCCAAGATGGCATCACCACCATAGCCTTTGGTAGGCGAAGACTATTTTTGTCAGGATAGCTTGTACTAGTTGTCTCCCTTCTCGTTAAATATTTGAGAAGAGGACCAGGGCCTCTATAACTAGGACTAGCCACCATCATGGAGGGGGAGATTCCAATCTTCAACCACACAAGCACACCAAGCACAAGAACACCTCTCCTCGCGAGGTTGTTATTCCCTTGTACTGTTCCTCCTCATCCTAAGAGGCAATCCCCCACACCACACTAGAGTAGGGTATTACACCACAACGGTGGCCCAAACCAGTATAAATCTTGTGTCTCGTATTCTTTGGGTTCGTCGAGCTAGGCCGTGAGATCGTAGAGTGTGCGAGCTAGAGAGGGGGAGAGATCTTCATGCGCACCCCAGTGTTCGAACCTCAAGGGTTTTGACGGAACCCGAAATCTGACATTTGGCGTGCCACGTAGGGGTGCGCCAAAGCTTCCCCCTTCGTCGATCTGCGCTTCACCGCTTCGCCAAGTTCATGGCTGACGCTCGCCAGGCCCGTGCTGAGCGTCGGGCCGCTCTCGCCACCCGTGTCGCTTAGACCGCCCCTGTGAGCAGAACTCCCTGTCGTTCTCTGTCACACGCCGCCAACGCAGCCACCGGCCCGGCGGCAAACAAGCAGCAAGCCTCTTCACTGCACGCCTCTGTGCGGTGAGATGATTGCACCGCCACCCCGTCGCTAGCTCCGGCCGTCTCATCATCTCACGCTCGCCGCGCCCCCACGGATGCGCAGGCCGCGCTTCTCATGGCACGTGAGCTCCTGCGCTACTGCCCGGTCGACAACCTCTACGAGGACTGGTTGGACCTCATCGCCGAGCTCGTCAGCGGCGCGGGGGGCTCTCCTGCACCATCCCTCTTGCTGCCTCGCCCGCCCCCGGCTGCGGCCGATGTGGCTCACAGAGTGCCTCCACCCCCTCAGCACCAAGATGGCGCCCTCGCGCCGAGGCGCGCAGCTCAGGGAGCGCCTCAGCCACCCCCGCGTCAAGACGGCGTCCTCGCTCCAAGATGCGTGGCCCAGCGGCATGATCCTCCATACCGTATGCCCGCGCGCGATGAAAGAAGTTGCCAGGAGGTCCCCCGTCCTCAAGAAGATGCTCCACCGCTCCCAGCAGCACCACGTCAGGATCGCTTGCTGCGGCAGGGCCATGTGCCACTGCCGTGGCAGCACATGGACACCAAGGTCAAGCTCTACCTCCACAACGAGCCCCGGTGGACACGGCAGGCTGCTGTGCCTTCACTCCTGAGCTGCATAGCGTCGTATGGCTGGGCAACTTCAAGCCGGATCTGCCTCCTCACTGCGACGGCACCCCCCACCCTGTGGAGTTTCTGCAGCTCTACGAGCTGAGGATGGAAGCGGCCAACGGTGACAAAAAGGTCATGGCGAACTGGTTTCCCATGGCTCTCAAGGACGGCGCCCGCTCATGGCTCCTGAACCTGCCCCTGAGCTCGATTTCCTCCTGGGATGAGATGCATAGCCACTTCATCGCCAACTTCCAAGGCACTCGCGACCGCCCCACGTTTGTGGGTGACCTGCGCCGCATCAAGCAACAACCAGGAGAAACCCTACAGAAGTACATCCAGTGCTTCAACAGTGCACATATCAAGATCCCCAACGTGACGGACGACGCCATCATCTCAGCATTTTCCGACGGCGTCCGCGATGTCAAGATCAAGGAGGAGCTCGCCATCCATCAGGAGCTGTGCACGACCTTGGAGCTGTTCAACATAGCAACCAAGTGTGTGAGGGCCGAGGAGGGGCGTCTCTCCCTTCTCGAGCTCTCCGTCGTGGATCTAGAGGAGAAGAAGGCCAAGGTCAAGGACGTTAAGCGCAAGGGGGTGGTCATGCTCGCAGCAGAACCGGATACCAAGCACGGCCGAGATCTTCCCGATTCGTCCAAGGGAAGTAGTATGTTCTGCGCCTTCCACAACGTGTGCACACACAACACCAACAATTTTCAAGAGCTCGGGGCCATCCGAGATGGACGCTTCGGTCGACGCCCCAAGGGCAACGACCGGGACTACGACCGAGGAGGCGGCCGAGGAGGCAGACAAGGTGGAGGACATTGGGATGACCGTGGGACCCGCCAAGAGTGGCACGACCAACCTCGTGAGGATCGTTGGCAGGACCAGCCTCGTGAGGGCACCTGGAGGGACCAGCCTCGTGAGGATCGCCCTCAGGGCAACCCTGGTCTCCCTCCACTGCCGCCGCCAAGAAGGAACGTCAACCATCAACGGGACGAAGGGGCTGGGGGCTTCTAGGAGCCGCATGCCATCGCCTGCATTTTGGGTGGCGCTCCGGCCCCAACCTCCCAGTGCATCTTCAAGCAGTTCTCCCGCCAAGTGAATGCAGCCCTCCCCAAGCTCGAGGCTACGCGCTCGCTCAGGTGATCCAAGTACGCCATCACCTTTGGCTTGGCGGACCAGCTCAGATGCGTGGCAACCACTGGCGTCCTCCCGATGCTCTCTTCACCCATCATCAGCAATGTCCAAGTCACCAAGACCCTCATCGACGGCGGCGCAGGACTTAGTGTCCTGTCCGTCAAAATGTTTGACATCCTTCAAGTGCCATACGATCAGCTCCAGCCCACCAAGCCTTTCTCAGGAGTGACAGACGGCTCCACCACCCCGATAGGTAATGTTCGCCTCCCTGTCACCTTCAGTCAGCATGACAACTACCACACAGAGCTTGCCGACTTCGATGTCGCCCACATCCGTCTGCCGTACAATGCCATCCTCGGGTACCCAGCACTAGCTAAATTCATGGCAGTCACCCACCATGGCAACAACGTCCTCAAGATGCCGGGAAGTGGCGGAATCATCATGGTCCCCTGCGAAGAAAGAGACACGGTGTGATCCCTCGAGCGCGCCTTCCAAGCTGCATCAATCGAAGACCCGGACACCGCAGGTGCGTAGTACCCTCCTGAAGCCAACCCCAAGAACAAAAAGCAGCTACTCCGCACTGGGCCTCAGGGGAGCGGCAGCTCCAGCGGCGCCACTTCAGGATCTGTGCCAGTGCCTGGTGCACCTCCTTCCCTCGCATAGGGAGGCACGCCCAGCGCCCTCCTCGGGCAGGGCTTGGGGGCTGTCTTCTGGAGGGCTTTGGACCTGGCCAACATCACGAGGGAGGCGCTCGGGCACCACGTGGAAGCGTGCTTTGCGGCATGTTTCCCTCAGGAGGACACCGGCCGAGGAGCGCCCGGCGCTCAGGAGTTCATCACCAAGGCAACTCAAGAGCTTCAGGAAGCAAGAGCAATACGCGGCGACCGCCGCCCACCTAGCGTTGCTCCCCACCCAGGCGAGGGTGGTGAGTTGCACGTCTGCATCGACATCCCAGGGCTCAAAAGGGCTGCATCTCAGGAGCGCTTCTGGCATTCACGTGCTGGCCGGTGTGAGGGCCCGCCTCACAGCTACGTTCGCATGCCGTTTGGCCTGCGGAGTGTGGCCGCCGCCTTCCAGCGCAATCTGCGGATCGTCCTGGCAGGTCAGGAGGCCAGGCACGACGCGATCCTAGCGGAGAAGGAGACGGTCCTCCGGAGGCCACCTAAGCCTCCAAAACCTCCCGAGGCTTAGGGTCTCGGTGGCTCGTGAGAAGCGACTTCTTCGCTACGTGTCTTCAGCTACCCCAACACTCCTTCGACAACCAAACCAGGTGACATCTTTCCAAGTTCATTTAGCTGGGAGCACCCCTTGGGCTGTATCATCCCCAGGCCGTGTGGGTCCATCCGTGCGGCATGTATCTGAATGCATCTTTAGTTCACTCTGCTGGGAGCGCCCCTCGGGCTGCATCGACCCTAGGCCGCTCGGGTCCAACCCAGTGGGATGTATTGTCTTCGCATTTACCTGAGCTAGTTGCTTTTCATGCATAATCTATCTATGGTTATCACCTACTTGATTGTTAGCCACCAAGGGAGCCGCGCCGATGGTCCTTCTTCAGGATCCTTCGCATAAGAAGGCTAGGCACAGCGTCTGTGCTCGGGCCCGTCCCTGCAGCGTCGATAAATCCAACGGCTAAGCTCTATCTGCGGGCCGGCCCCATTCACGTCACCTCGTGGGGTCGTTGGTGCTTGGCCTTCTCGTGCGATAGCCTCAGGAAATCCACTCGGCGCAGGTTGTCTAACCATCTCATAGTAACGCCGCAGCCATCAAGAACCAAGACCAGGCGCAACCTGCCTTGAGGTAGGGCCTCGTGAGCCCCGCGCTGGCTCACGAGTGCCCAAGTACACCTCGTCTAGACCTGCCGTGCAAGCCACGTGTTAGGGCGGGGCTGTACATGCCCCGGCGGGCTCTCCGCAGTAGGGAGTCCCCCCTACATGCCAACAACGGACCAGCAATCACCACGGCGGCTTGCTCCCCTCCTCGTGCTAACCTGCAAGAACTTCCTGAGGACTACAGCATGCGGTACCGCGTACTCTCTCTCTTCTCCCATGCATTTCGCTTGTGTGTTGAAAGGGGGGCCTCTTGAGCATCGCGACTCAGAAAGCTCTTACTGGCTCTCCAGCCCTCTCCCCCTGGCCTTGACCATGGCATCGCGACCTGGCATACCAGCGGCGGCTGAGCTTGCTCGAGGGCCGGTACCTAAGGACATAGATCACCAGGAAGAGCATGAAGAAGAGGAGGAGGCCCACACGAGCCTAACCTAACTACCCGGCAGCAGCCGACACCCAAGGCTGGCGCAACGCAAGAAAACGGCTCTCTGGAACACCAAAGATAAGTATCGTACACAGACCGACCCAGTGCTACGGCATGAGATTCTCGCCTTGTCGCTGCCCTGCTGCGGCAATGTCGCCACCCTTTCCCATCCTCAGGTAGCTGCTTGTGCTCTAAAGGGGACCTCTTGAGCATCGCGCCTCAGGAGCTCTTACTAGACCTCGGGCCGCTCACCTCCTGGCCTGACCACGACATCGCGACCTAGCATACCTGCGACGGCTGCAGCCTGCTTGGGGACCGGGACCTGTCAGCGTAGAGCACCAAGCTGCCATGGGATTGGAAAGGGGAGACCAAGCCTCAGCAGGACATTACAGACGCTTTACACACCCCCGCGGGGTCCGTTTCGATTCCTCACAGGGAACAAAAGGAAGGGAATTCCTAGGAGCTCTATCTACACGTGTCGGACGACGCCGACGCCACCATCAACAGTGGGCCACGGGAGGCCAGCGCCAACCCCATCAAGATCAATGATTGCGGCGGCCAGACGTGTGGCTTTGCTCTAGGCCCGACGAGAGCTCGGGGCACGTAGCTGTCGTCGCTTCTCTCCGGAGACTCGGCAAGCTCAGGAGAGTCGCTGGACCACCAGGAGTCACCGCTGTCGCTGTAGGAGCTGTGGGAGGGGCCGGCGGTAGGCCCGGCGCCAGCAGCTGCGCTGTCCTGGCGACCCCCTTCAGGGCAGCACTCCAAGCGGCGGCCTTCCTTGTCGAAGACCTTGAAGAACAGCGTGGAGGCGCCATCATACTCGAAGTGGATGGCGAGGGCGCCTTCCGCCCGGCAGACTCGGGTGACCTCGCCCCAGCCTTGAGTCATGAAGATCCTCCCGGAGGCGACGACTTCAACCTCTGCTCCAATCGCTGATAACCCACAAGTATAGGGGATTGCAATAGTTTTCGAGGGTAGATTATTCAACCCAAATTTATTGATTCGACACAAGGGGAGCCAAAGAATATTCTCAAGTATTAGCAGTTGAGTTCTCAATTCAACCACACCTGGATAACTTAATATCTACAGCAAAGTATTTTTTAGCTAAGTAATATGATAGTAGTGGTAACGGTGGTAAAAGGTAATGGTAGCAAAAGTAATATTTTTGGTATTTTTAGTGATGATAACAATAGAAACTAAAAATAAATAAGCGAAGACCAATATATGGAAAGCTCATAGGCAATGGATCGGTGATGGAGAATTATGCCGGATGCGGTTCATCATGTAACAGTCATAACCTAGGGTGACATAGAACTAGCTCCAGTTCATCAATGTAATGTAGGCATGTATTGCGAATATAGTCATACGTGCTTATGGAAAAGAACTTGCATGACATCTTTTATCCTACCCTCCCGTGGCAGCGGGGTCCTATTGGAAACTAAGGGATATTAAGTCCTCCTTTTAATAGAGTACCGGAACAAAGCATTAACACATAGTGAATACATGAACTCCTCAAACTACGGTCATCACCGGTAAGTATCCCGATTATTGTCACTTCGGGATTAACGGACCATAACACATAATAGGTGACTATAGACTTGCAAGATAGGATCAAGAACTCTCATATATTGATGAAAACATAATAGGTTCAGATCTGAAATCATGGCACTCGGGCCCTAGTGACAAGCATTAAGCATAGCAAAGTCATAGCAACATCAATCTCAGAACATAGTAGGGATCAAACCCTAACAAAACTAACTCGATTACATGATAAGTCTCATCCAACTCATCACCGTCTAGCAAGCCTACGATGGAATTACTCATGCATGGCGGTGAGCATCATGAAATTGGTGATGGAGGAAGGTTGATGATGACGATGGCCACGGATTCCCCTCTTCGGAGCCCCGAATGGACTCCAGATCAGCCCTCCCGAGAGAGTTTAGGGCTTGGCAGTAGCTCCGTCTCGTAAAACACGATGGATCCTTCTCCCTAGTTTTTTTCTCCCTGAAAATTAATATATGGAGTCCAGGTTGTGGTCGGTGGAGCGTCAGGGGGCCCACGAGGCAGGGGGCGCGCCCCCACCCTCGTGGACAGGTGGGGGGGCCCTGACATGGATCTTCCTTCCAATATTTATTATATATTCCAAAATAATTCTCCGTTGATTTTCAGGTCATTCCAAGAACTTTTATTTCTGCACAAAAAGAACACCATGGCAATTCTGCTGAAAACAACGTCAGTCCGGTTTAGTTCCATTCAAATCATGCAAGTTAGAGTCCAAAACAAGGGAAAAAGTGTTTGGAAAAGTAGATATGATGGAGATGTATCAGTCGCCGGGTCGTCACAATCGGCTTGCTGCAGCCAACGCTCGAGAGGGCCCCTCGGCGGCATCTCGACGGTGAAGAACTGCGGAAGGCGAATCCAAGTGCTCAGAGGCATCGCCACCCACACCATGAACTCGCGCGAGGAGTCCGCAGCATGGACCCCTGGGGCGACGGCTTGCGCCTCCGTGGAACGACAGCCATGGCCCTGGCGCGGGTGGCGGTGCTCGTCGCCCCTCCCTCCGGAACCCTCGGCGAGAGCATACAAGGGCAATGGGTACCCAGGAGGTGGCCTCTCGTACCACGGCCGCGACACTACCGGCCTCACGACCATCTCGTGACCATGGGACCACCTCTTCTTCTGCGGGAGTAGCTCGGTCTCGTTGAGGGGACTCTTGCCCTTCTCCGCGACCGAGAACCTCCATATCAGCACCATGACTACACCAGCGAGCAATGGAGCAAGGAAGGAGAAGAGGCAGGAGAAGCATGGAAGAGAAGGGTGACGGGGGCTCCGCCCCCACTTCCCATTTATAGCCAAGGGGAGGCCAACCGCCGGCCTCCATGATCCAAGGTAATAATGATCTTTTTCTGCATGCAGCAAGGACCTGTCAAGTCGGGCAGTTGCCGAGGCTGCATGGGGAAGTGGAGACGCCCAAGTCCAATCAGTCACCATGTGCCAACCGCGGCCATAGGCTCATGGGGCCCGCGGTGCTCCGTCCTTGCCCTTTGGATCCGCCTCGAAGCCAAGCCCGAGCGCACCTTGGGCCCGGGGGCTACTATCGGCATTCTAGGAATGGGGGTCCCCAGATTTGCATGCCCGTGGCCCGCAGCATGGCTCCACCAGCGGCCCCGTACGACCCATCTTCACCAGCAAACAATCAAGACCCTCGCGAGGGGCCAGACCTCATGAGGCGGACGACGCAAGACCTCCTCAGGGGCGGCCTCACCAGGCTGGCTCGCGAGGGGCTGAGAGATCATGGCAAGGGACAACTCATGAGGTTCCTGTGACAGAAGCCATGACGACTGGAACCAGGCGGGTGCTAGCGCGTGCAATGTCCTCGTTTCGCCTTTGGTGCTAAAGGGGCAAGCGCAGACGAGGAGTCTCGAGGCATCAGGCAAAGGTTTCCATATAGGTGCAACAAGACAAAGACCAGCAGGACGGCAAGTCGGAGGTCACCTGGAGCCCAAGACGGCGTCACCACTAGAGCCTTTGGCAGGCGAAGACTACTTTTGTCAGGATAGCTTGTACTAGTTGTGTCCCTTTGAATTTGGTCGTTGTGGGATCCCTTCCCGCTCATTATTTGGAGGGGGAGATTTTTTATGTTCAACCACACAAGCACACCAAGCACAAGAACAACTCTCCTCGCGAGGTTGTTCTTCCCTTGTAGTGTTCGTCCTCAGCCTAAGAGGCAACCACCACACCACACTGGAGTAGGGTATTACACCACAACAATAGCCCAAACCAGTATAAATCTTGTGTCTCGTGTTCGTTGGCTTCATCGAGCTAGACCGTGAGATCGTAGAGTGTGCGAGCTAGAGAGGGGGAGAGATCTTCGTGCGCACCCTAGTGACCGAACCTCAAGGGTTTTGCCAGAACCCGAAATCCGACATTTACCTAGGTTCGGGCTGCCGTGAGGCATAAAACCCTACTCCTGCTATGGTGGATATATGGTGGAAAATGGTGGTGAGCACAGCCCGCTTGCCCGACAGGGTTTTCCTAGGGGCGAGAGCGACTGTGCGCGTATGAGTGTGTGTGGGCGTGGTTTAGCCAACCAACTCTCCAACCCTTTCTACGGTTGCCTTGGGCCTCCTTTTACAGGTCAAGGGGTCACCACAATGGGAAATCGGTCATTATGCAATGATTAGATAGCAAACAATGCTATCATACTAAGTCTACAGGCTGACAGAGCGCATTAAATGCGCCGCTCAAAATCACATCGTCGCTCGCCCGGCAGGCCCTGCCGGGCTGTTTTGCCAGCTTTGTGCCTGCTTACTGGACATGTCTCAGGACAGGTGTCATTTGGAGGTGTTTCCTTTAGAAAGTGGCTATCATTTGGCAAATAGCAGCCACTTTGTCACTTTGGGGCTTGACACCGCACTGATCGACGACGTGCGTCGTGATGAGGTCATGCGGTGGAGTGGTTCTGTCTCCGTATGCCGTGGCAGGCCTGCTGAAACGGTCCAAAGGCCTCCTTTTGGGGGCTAACTTCATCCTTGTCAAGCTCGCCTGCCCGTCAAGGGCGATTTTTCCCTTAGCGATATCTTGCTTCCCTGGCTCTTCTTGGTCTTCCTGATTTGTACGTGGATCCTTCAAAGGACTGGTTCCTTATGGTCCAATCTGACCTTGGTGCTATGATCTTGTTCTCGTGCATGTGCACAGCTTGGGCAATGGACCCAGGGTTTGTTGCACCAACATAAGCCCCAGGGCCTACCCCGAACACGTTGTTGGGCGTCGTCAGGGTAGGCCCTAATCAGTGCATAGGCAGGGGTGTAGAAGTGGTCGGCCCCTTTGAGATATTCTTTGCTTCTCCATTATCTTCAGTCCGGGCCAGTTTCCAGTTTTCCTGCTCGTCGCCTAAAGCCAATCATGGTGGGGACACTCTTGTAATGGCCCGTGAATGACTTTAACGCGCAGGGGAGTAACTGCCAATTCACTCTTCCCACCATGCCCTTATCCTCAACCAGGTATGTTGCATGCATCACGCGGGGTAGGTAACGGAAGCGCATGCTGCAGGAGAGCATCAAAGAAGGGGCCCGGTCTTCTTGAACTAGTGGAGGAGGACGGTGGTTACCCGTTGAGGGATCAACTCTCTTCCCAGACCCGCCTATAAAAGGAGGGGTGGGGGAGGAGTGGAGGCATTCATCCTCGCATCCCTTTACCTCCCTCTTCTGCCTTCTGCTAGTTATGCTGAGAAGGAGAACCCGGGGCCAGGCCCTGGGCCCTAGTTTAGAGCTTCGCATGGGCCTCAGGGGGGACACGAGGGGCAGCACGGCAATACCACTAGATGTGGCGACTCTAGTGTGCTCGTCGCCGGGTCTCTCGTAGATTCAATCCTAGTGAAAGGCGACACAAATGACACCACGCCGAGGTCAATAATGAGCACGAGGCGCAGTAGTCGGTCGTGGCCTATTCCTCCTTCTCTCACGCCTCCGGGGAGGGGTCACAGAATGGGTTTTCCATCAGTAAAGGCAGACCCGGCCCCCTATGGGCACCATCATCTTGTCGTGTAGGAGGGCTCTTTGCTCCCATACACGTCTCTTGAATGTGCAGTGGCTTTTGATGTCACGGCTATTGGGGACGACCATGCTCTCTGTGGGATTACCTGGAAAGCATGGTGCCTGACGTGGCCACCATGACGGGGTCTTCGGATTGCCGTGATATGAAAGGCGGTGACAACCAACGACGCGTTAAGAACAGGGACGACCGTTCTGACGTGTCGTGTTTGCCGGTGACTCCGTCTCTCCTATCTGGGCCTCCGGCAGCGTCACCATCTGCACCTGCCCTCTGGTTTCTTCCTCCTAGCTAGGAAGTGGCACCATCCTGATCCTGGGGAGGCGTTGGATCCCAGCCGGGCACGCCTCTCGGTCCTTCCCTATAATTTCCCGAAGGAGATGGACAAGGGCAAAGGCATCACGGGGCAGTTATCATTTTTCAATCTCCAACCTGTAGGCACTTGCCAAATTTTAGTTCAAATAATGTAATCTCTTTAATCCATGTATTTGTCCTGTAAGGTATGTACTTGTTTGATCAACATACTAATGAAAAAGATGAGCCTTGTCGGGGACTCGTGCATGTATATGTTCATGCAGAGGCGGAGTGCCTCTTTATGTTTAAATAAACGAGTTTCCCCCTGCAGGCCATCCTGCCAGTACCCTCTACTTTGTTGCCGGGGAGTCAAGCCTATCGGACACAAATTGTGATGAGGGACCAACCCCCCGCCCATCCTTTTTAACAAAGGCCACTACGACCATCCTGACCGAAGCAGCGTTCGAGTCAAGGGATGGGAGTACCTAAGTTTCAAAAAGCGGTGAGTTTCTCTTATGCACAAGTTCTTATAGAAGACGTATGGACAAGAGATAGAACTTACCTGTTTGGCTTGCCGGAGATCACAGTGTTGCCTCATCTTTCCAGCTTCCCTTAGAGGCCAAGTTCCCGGCATGCGATGCTCATGAAATGCTTATGCATGCATGCAACTTGTCGGGGGGCCCACCGCTTCTTTTATTTCTCTGTTGCTCAGGGTCTGCACCTGGCTCTGTACAAGGGGTTACATGCAGCCGCGCCTTATGGGTAGAACTTGCAGAGATGCTCAATATTCTGTGAGTTCTGAAATTTAATGCCATCTCAGGTCTCCAGATAGACTGCGCCAGGTCTGTTGACTCGAAATACCAGGTAAGGGCCTTCCCACTTTGGCGTCAACTTGTTTGTACCATTGGCGGACTAAATGCCCCTAAGGACAAGGTCTCCTGCATGAAAACACCGGGCATGAACCCTCCCGCTATGATAGCGACGCAGGACTTTCTGATAGAGTGCAACTCGCGTAGTAGCTCGGACATGGTTCTCCTCGAGAAGTACAGCGTCATCATGCGGGTGCTGATCTTGCACTACTTCATCGTAGGCAAGCACTCGAGGTGACCCGTAAATGAGTTCCATGGGGATAACTGATTCTGCCACATAGACTAGGGAGAAGGGAGTCTACCCGGTAGCTCGATTTGGTGTCATTCTGAGGGACCAAAGAACTACCGTCAGCTCATCGATCCATCGCCTGCCGCACTTCTGCAGCATATCAAATGTTCTCGTCTTGTGTCCTCACAACACTTCAGCGTTCGCCCTCTCAGCTTGTCCATTGCTTCTGGGATGTGCCACAGAGGCAAATGAAACCTTGCTTCCGAGGGCATGAATGTATTGTATGAAGGCGCGGTTGTGAACTGGGTGCCGTTGTTAGTGATGATCCGGGCAGGGACCCTAAAGCGACACACCAATCCTTTCAAGAACTTGATAGCTTACCGAGCATTCACCTTTCTCATGGCATCTACTTCCGGCCACTTTCTAAACTTGTCGATGGGAACGAACAAGAATTCAAAGCCCCCGGTAGCTCAAGGGAAAGGGCCAAGGATATCGAGCCCCCAGACCAAAAACGGCCATGACAAAGGGATTGTCTAAAGAGCTTGTGCAGGCAGATGTTCTTGGAATGGAACTGGCAGGCTTCATACTTAGTGACTAGCTCGACCGCATCTTGGAGGGTTGTGGGCCAATAGAATCCTTGCTGGAATGCTTTCCCAACTAATGCCCTTGATCCAATGTGGGAGCCGCACATGCCTTTCTGTATTTCTATCAACAGTTCTTTTCCTTCTTCCCGGGAGATGCACTTCAATTTCACACTGCCTCCTTCTGTATAGAGTGTCATCGAAAAACTGATACATACTGGCTTTCCAGGCTACTCTTTCAGCTTCCTCTTGCTAATAAGGAGTTCTCCAGTTTATAGGAAATGGACTATGTGTAGCACCTCCTCATCTGCAGGAGTGCGTCCCTTGACCGCAGGGACCAGTGGCCCGGCAGGAGGGCGCAGCACGGCAATCGATTGGGAGTTGTTTCCATCAGGGTCCCTACCAGGAGCCCCGAGAGGCTCTACCGGGAGAGGCTTTCCGAAGTCCAACTTCCCCCTTTTTCGGGCCATTATTTCCGGGGAAACGGAGGGCTGAGTACGATGGAGAACAAAATTGCATGGTTCCACAGGAAGTTTTTTGCGTAGCACACTTTGACAGATGATCAGCTACGTCATTTTCCACATAGGGTACGTGCTCTGTTTGCAATCCGTCAAAGTGCTCCTCCAATCTTCTCACTTCCTCAATGTATGCCTCCATCAATGGACTTTGGTATTATTTGTTGACTTGTCTCAACACAAGTTGTGAATCTCGTCGAATGATCAGCCTCTTAATTCCCAATTCTGTGGCAATCGTGAGCCCGACAAGGAGCCTTTCGTACTCTGCTGTATTTTTGGTTGCTTCCTCTCAGGAAAAATGCATCTGGACGACATACTTCAAGTGTTCCCAGTGGGAGCAACAAGAAGCATGCTAGCCCCTGCACCTTGTAGGGAGAATGCACCATCAAAATACATAATCCATTTTGGGGCGCTTCCTTGCCGGGGACAACTATTTCTAGCACTTCTTCATGAGGGGTTGGCATCCATTCTGCAATAAACTCTTCCAATGCCCTACTCTGAATTGTTGGTGTGCTCTCAAACTTCAGGCTAAAGATGGATAACTCGAAAGCCCACTCCACTATCTTGCCGGTAGCGTCTGGGTTTCGGAGTATCCTTTGCAACGGAAAGTAGGTGACAACCATAATCTCATGGGCTTGGAAGTAGTGGCGCAGTTTCCTTGAGGCCATGATGAGGCCAAAAATCAACTTTTGCACACCAGAGTACCTCAATCTAGCCCCCTATAATAGGGAACTAATGAAGTACACTGGGCGCTGCAACACTTTCTTCCTTGCCGCGTCATTGGGGTTGCCCTTGCCGTCATGCTCCTCTTTGTCCTGATCCTCATCCGGTCTTGTCGGGCATTGCTCACTCTCTGATTCCTCTACTTCCGGCTGTGCCACTAGGGCCACGCTGACCACTTGATTAGTAGCCACTAAGTACAGCAGCAACACCTCTTGTGGTCTAGGAGCGACCAGGATGGGCACAGAGGATAACTAGGTCCTCAAATCTTGTAATGCTGCATTTGCTTCCGGGGTCTCCTTCATGGGGCCTTCCTTCTGTTCGATTACAGGTTCTGGCAAAACACTTGAGGTTCGAACTCTAGGTGCGCACGAAGATCTCTCTCCCCCTAGTTCATGCTCTCGTCACGATCTCAAAGCCTAGCTCGCCGAACCTGAGAAACAAGAGACAAAAGATTTTATACTAGTTCGGGCCACCGTTGCGGTGTAATAACCTACTCTAGTGTGGTGTGGTGGATTTCCTTGTAGGCTGGGGATGAACAAGTACAAGGGAAGAGCAGCCTCTTGAGAAGTGGTGTTCTTGAGCTCGATGAGCTTGTGTGTTGCACTGGTGGAATGGATCCAGTCCCAGATGAGTCCTCCCTCCTAAGGTGGTGGCTAGTCCTATTTATAGAGGCCCGGGTCCTCTTCTCAAATATTAGGCGGGAAGGGATCCCACAACGGCTAATTTGAAGGGGGCAGCTAGTGCAAGTTATCCTGACAAAAGGTGGTCTTCGCCTGCCAAAGGCTCTGGTGGTGACGCCGTCGTGCGGTCCGTGATGACCTCCGTCCTGCCGTCCTGCTGGTCTTGGTCTGGTTGCATCGATATGGAAACCTTTTCCTGATGCCTCGGGACTCCTCGCCTGCGCCTGCCTCTCTAGCACCAAAGAGGCAACCGGTACTATGCACGCGCTGGCACTCGCCTGGCCTTGGTCATCATGGATCAAGTCATAGAAACCTCATGAGGCGCCCCTCGCCTTGATCTCTCCGCTCCTCGTGAGCCAGCCTAGTGAGGCTCCCCCTCAGGAGGTCTGTGTCGTCCGCCTCGCGAGGCTTGGCACCTCGCGAGGGTCTTGAGTATTTCTTGATGAAGATGGTCCGTACCAGGCTGCTGGTGGAGCCACGTCCTGGGCCGCAGGCAGGCAAGTCTTGGTACCCCCGTTCCCAAGACACCGACAGTAGCCCCTATGCCCAAGGCACGCTTCTACTTGGCTTCGCGACGAAGCCAAGGGTCAAGTGCGGAGCACCGCGGGCCCCAATAGCCTGTGGCCTCGATTAATGCGTGGCGACTGACGGGACGTGGGTGCCTCCACTTGCCCATGCATCCTCGATTTCCGCCTGGCTAGGCAACCACTGCTGTCCTCGTAGCTCCGCCTCCTTTATAGGCAACACTGTCCGCCGCTCCCTCATCTTCCGGAAGGCAGCGGATCTCTTCCCCCTGTCCAATCTGACACCAACTCCTCCCGCTGCCATGGCACCAAGCCGAAAGAAGAACGGAAGGAAGGAGTCCCGTACCTCGGGCCCCGCAATGCTGGTCTTTGAGCCTGCCATCGAGCGGTCGGTGGTGCTCAACCAAGAGGTGATGGGCAAGGTGCGCCCGGTGCTTGCCACCGATTTCAATGAGTGGGGGTGACTGTTGCCTGGCCTGCTTCCCGTGCCGAAGTTGAGAGGACGGCCACCGAGGTCCCCATCCATCTTCACGCACACTGGGCAGGCTTGATTTCCCCCTTCTCCAATTTTCTTCAATGCGGTGCTCTCGCATTACCATATCAATGCGCTGCATCTCGATCCCCAATCCATCATCCTCCTTGCTGTCTTCGCCTTCGTCTGCGAAGCCATTGTGGGCATTGCCCCTTCCGTGGCTCTACTTCGCCACTTCTTCTCGCTACACCTGACAGATCCTCTCCAGCACTCAGGGTGTGTATCCCTTTAGGCCGTCGCAATGACGACTAGCTTGGGGATCAACTTCTAGCTCTTGCTGATCGTCGGAGGCTTCAGGAAGAGGTGGGTGTTTGTGGACGTTGGCGTGCGCAGCCCCCTGCTGCTGCTCCCCCGGGTTCTAGCCGCTCCGAGCTCCAGTTGGGGGTATGTGAAGCTCACCGATTTGCGGCTCACCCAGGTCTGGCTCCGGCTTGCCAGGCTGATGGACCTCGGAGTGACGACACCCATGGTTGTGAAGGAGTTCATCCGGTGTCGCATCGCACCGCTTCAGCGCCACTCTCGGCAAATGTGGACCTTCTCTGGCTACGAGGACCGCATGAGGCTTCAGGCTCTCTCTCTTCCTTGTGAGGCGCGGCGCACAGTGCTCGAGCTCCTAACGGGTGACCCGATGCCAGCCAACCTACTGGAGGAGGGCTGTCTTTTATACTGCTGCTCGAACAAGGTGAAGTTCGTGAAGCAGATGCCCCTCTTCGACGAATGGGGTCCACCCCCAGTTGGCCTTCAAGGGCCTTGCGAGAGCCCTGTCTTCGGGCCCCCCCTGCCAGCCGCGAGCTCGATGCCCGACCCAGGAGCGGCCACAGGGGGGTGGTCGCTGTCGAGCATTGGCGGCGTTGCTGCTGAGGAAATGGCACCACTCGGGTTCATGAGGTGCCGTCCCTCGGGACCCTGGAGAGCTGTCGTGAGGAAGCAGCCTGGGGGACGAAGCAGTCTGATGCTCCTAAGGCCGGAGACCCCGAGGCCCTAGTGGACCACCATGAGGCGAGTACGTAGGTCTCCGCGCAGTCCAGCACCCCTGGTGACCGTGCCCAGGGCTTCGGCCGCCTCCGACAAAACTTCGCGGCGCTCAGAAAGAGGAAGGGGTCTCCAAGCTGCAGTGGTGACGCCTTCCCGCCATTGAAGCAGAGGAATTACATTGCTATTGACGAGTGAGTACCTTATCTTTGTAATTTCTCGAGTACCGCTTCCCCTCCTGACTGTGGTTCCTCAGGGTACCTTCTACTAAGGCGACTAACTCTCCCGAGAAGCAACCTCCTCCTGCCTCGAGTCCTCAGTTGACCTTGAGCGCCCAAGCCAGCCTGCTGCACTTGGCATGAAGTCGTCTGGAGAGGCAAGCATGCCGTCTTGGCGTCTCGACCCCGCGTTCTTTCCATCCGTCCTTCGCAGCCTTGCCTGGGATGCGGAAAGTGTGCCAAGGGCTCCTCCTTTGGTTATTGACCGCGGCTGGATGGCCTCGGCTCTAGCCTCTCCTTTGGGTAACGAGCCTCCGCCCCTACAGGCCCCTGACGGGGCCCGAAGGGCGACTGGAAAGACGCCGGCCTCCAGGCCCCTGCTAGGAGGAGGCGAGCCACCTCAAACCTCTTCAACGACTCCCGGCATGGAGGATGGACCCGGTCGTGCATTCGGGCTTGCGCGCAGGCGGGGTGCCGTCCGTCACGAGCTCTTCCGAGAAGCGATCGGTGCGCTGAGCCTGCTTGGGGAAGAGCTCGTGGACGTCGATGACTACCTTGAAACTGAGGATCTTCAGCTAGCTGATGAATGGCGTCAATTGAAGGTGGCCATCAACCTCGGGCGCCTCCAGCGTGACCGCGCCAATGCAAAAGCCGAGGCATCCCTCGTAATCTCGCGTGAGGCCAGTGGCCGAGCCTTGAAGGAGATCAGGGAGGCAGACCACTGCCGCAAGGTTGCCGAGAAGCGCGGGCAGGAGCTCCAGGCCCTGAATGCCTCTCTGGAGCGGCAGGTGGAGGCGCGTAGAGCTACCTTGGCGTCGACGAAGGGGGCGTTGTCCGACGATGAGGAGATCTTGAAGCGCGAGGAAGTGCTAATGTTGGAGGCCACAGAGCGCAACCTCGAGCTTGAGCAGTTGGAGATAAGGGAGCGTTAGGTTGCTCAGGCGAAAATGCCGCTAACACGCGAGAGGCCATGATCTAGGAGGAAGTGGATCGCAGGGTGGCGGAGGCTCGCGCTAATCTTGCCAATAGGTATGACCTGAAGCTAAAGCTCGTGGAAGCTGAATGTAACACCCACGATGCGGCTATGTCTCCCACGTGTCGGAGCATGACTTAGAGGCATAACCGCATAGTAGGCATGTCGCAAGAGGGGTAATCTTTACACACCCCATGTACTGAATAAGAGAGGGGATAAAGAGTTGGCTTACAATTGCCACTTCACACAATACATAAATATAGCATTACATCATCCAGAATACAATCAAGGTCTGACTACGGAACCAAATAAAGAAAGACAACCCCAAATGCATAGATCTCCGATCGCCCCAACTGGGCTCCTCTACTGATCGTCCGGAAAAGACACATAGTAATGTCCCGAACCCTCGTCGAACTCCCACTTGAGTTCGGTCGCGTCCCCTGCACTGGCATCATCGGCACCTGCATCTGGTTTTTGGATGTAATCTGTGAGTCACGGGGACTCAGCAATCTCACACCCTCGCGATCTAGACTATTTTAGCTTATGGGTAGGAAAAAGGTAGTGAGGTGGTTCTGCAGCAAGCACTAGCATATATGGTGGCTAACTTACGCAAAAGAGAGCAAGAAGAGAAGCAAAGCACGGTCGAGAAGCTATAAAGTTCAAGAAGTGACCCTGAAACTACTTATGTTCAAGCATAACACGAGGCCGTGTTCTCTTCCTGGACTCCGCCGAAAAGAGACCATCATGGCTACACACGATGTTGATTCATTTTAATTAAGTTAAATGTCAAGTTTTCTACAATCGGATATTAACAAATTCCCATCTGCCCATAACCACGTGCACGACTTTCAAAAGTTCAAAACCCTGCAGGGGTGTCCCAACTTAGCCCATCACAAGCTCTCACGGTCAACGGAGGATATTCCTTCTCCTAGGACGACCCGATTAGACTCGGAATCCCGAATACAAGACGTCTCGACAATGGTAAAGCAAGACCAGCACAACCACCCGAATGTGCCGACAAATCCTGATAGGAGCTGCATATATCTCGTTCTCAGGGCACACCGGATAAGCAATCCATCCAACTAAAACCAACCCTCAAGTTTCCCTCAGGTGGCGCTGCAAGGGGCTCTAGTTTGAACTAACACTCAGAGGAGCACTCGCCCGGGGGGGGGGTTTAAAATAAAGATGACACTTGAATCCGCGAAAACCAAGGGAAAAAGGCTTAGGTGGCAAATGGTAAAACCAAGTTTGGGCCTTGCTGGAGGAGTTTTATTCAAG
This sequence comes from Triticum aestivum, assembly GCF_018294505.1. Taxonomy (NCBI): domain Eukaryota; kingdom Viridiplantae; phylum Streptophyta; class Magnoliopsida; order Poales; family Poaceae; genus Triticum; species Triticum aestivum. The sequence goes on along the minus strand of NC_057809.1, from coordinate 320,804,548 downwards.
GCGAACAATCACGGTGTTCCCATTATAACCCAACCGCGTAAGGAACGCAAAATCAAGGAACATAACACCGGTATGACGGAAACTAGGGCGGCAAGAGTGGAACAAAACACCAGGCATAAGGTCAAGCCTTCCACCATTTACCAAGTATATAGATGCATTAATGTAAACAAGATAATAATGATATCCCAACAATAAACATGTTCCAACAAGGAACAAACTCCATCTTCAGTTGCAACTAGCAACGCTATAAAAGGGGTTGAGCAAAGCGGTAACATAGCCAAACAATGGTTTGCTAGGAAATGTGGGTTAGAGGCTTGACATGGCAATATGGGAGGCATGATATAGCAAGTGGTAGGTATCGCGGCATAGCAATAGAGCGAACAACTAGCAAGCAAAGATAGAAGTGATTTCGAGGGTATGGTCATCTTGCCTGCAAAGTTCTCCGAGTTGACGAAAGCTTGATCCTCGAAAGCGTACTCAACGGGTTCCTCGATCACGTAATCGTCTCCGGGCTCTACCCAACGCAAGAACACAAGCAAAGGAAAGAACAATCAACCACGGTGCAATGCGCAAGCAACATGATGCAAACCATGGTATGATATGCGGGATGTGATATGCAATGCATATGCGAGCTCCAGAAGGAAAAGATTGAACCATGACTCAACTTGGCAAACCAAGTGCCCCGCCAGAAAGATGAGTTGATTTCGGTCGAAATCGATATAAAGATCACCAGAATCGGATGCACGGTTCGGAAATGGCAAGCAAAACAATAATGGCACAATTCTGCGATTAACAGCACAAAGCCATCTAGAATGCAACAATAAAGTAAGCTACTGCATTCTAACATAGCAAAAAATCACATGGCAGTGATCTACTGAAGATTCTTGACAAAAGATGAACACTGAGCTATGGCTAAATCACACAAGAGCAGGTTCATACAAGCATGGCAATAGTGCAAAAGATATCAGGTTCACAGATTTAGTGAAAATAGTAACATGCCAGGAATTCACATCAGGAAGCAATATTTAGAGCAAACAATCAACATGCTACAGGAACAGATCATAGCAAACAAAGGCATGGCGTGAATCTACTCAAAGCATATAACAAAAGTCCCTTACTGACCATAAGCCAAAAAGGATCAGAAGATATGTTGGCACCCATGTAATTATAGCAAGTTTTGTTAACAGATTCAGACTTGGCAGAAAAACTGAGCATGGCATAAACAGAATTATGAAGGGATCTTTGCGAGCTCGATTCACTTACCACAAGGCATTGCATGACAAGTTAAGCATACTACCAGCAAGAAGACATTTTCAAGAAGCTAACCATGGCAAGAACAATCTCATAGCACGCATGGATCAACTACAACAACCTTGGCCAAATTGATTAACACATAAACAATCAGCTAGGAACATTTTATAACTAAAGTAGAGCAAGATTTAAACATGCTAGGGCACTCCATAATTGTAAACAGGGGCATGGATGGATAGAGCACAACCATATGTCCAAATCATCCTTACTGAACATACTCAAAAGAAGCATGGATCTCACTGTACCAACATGAATACAAGGCATAAAAATAATAGCAGAGCAAAGAGTGAAATTCCAAGTCTCTGAAATCAGCAATATTACAATAGCTACTTTGCATGCTTGTGCTAGTCACCACATTGATCACAAAAATACATGGTATACACCCCTGTAAACATGGCATGGCATAGTCCAAAACACATGTAAATCTCATGCTCATATGTAGCACACAATAAATGTGGCAAAAATGACAAATGCTCATAATCTGCTAAGTAACAGGAGCTAACATTTTACAGCACTCTTCCACCCATGATTTGGCATCAAGATGGACTCAAACAAGCATGGCACAATGGAACAAAATGCAGAGCACATCATGATGAACATTTTGATATATCACGCATGCAAAACGGAGCAGTACACATGAAGTTATGGCATGTTGAACAGAGCAATAAAACATCACAGATCTGGGACTTAGTGGAAAATTAGACCTATGAAAGTCAACGGGACAAGGACGTGCGGGACGAGGAGATCCAGGACGAGGCCGCACGTTTGGATGGAGGGCATGGTGGATCTCGTCCACTCTTCGGGATCTCGCCGGAGTTCTCGCCGGAGTGGAGGAAGACGGCGGCCGGAGACGTGGGGGCTCGTCGGAGTTGCAGCTAAACCTGGGAATGGTTATTCAAAAACCAGGTGAAATGGTTCGGTTTTTTACTTTGGGTTTGATTAGTTCAGGTTTTATTGGGCCGAGTCTTTTTTAGTTTGGTTTTGGTTTGGGTATGTGGAGAAACTAGTTTGGGTATAGTTGGTTATGGGTTTAAATAGTTTGGTTATTAACGGCTATAAACTATGGGTTCAAACCAGTTTCCGGGCATTGGTTATGTGCAATAACAAACGACGCACCAACAATGAGTAGTTTTGATCCGCGTGCACGCTGCGATGCACTTTGTAATTCTGTGTTTTGGGGAAACACCACATGCAAATCAGACATGTCTGCTTGTGCTTTGGCTAAGGAATTGGGTTTAATACACTTATTAGTGAGCTTTTCAGTCGTGGGCATTGTCTTTTGCCTCTTGCTATCTGCCGACTGTATCTCAAGGATAACTTTGTTCCCAAACTGTTGTAGATGCACTTATGTCTGTTCTATCTCATTTACTTCTTAACATGTCAATTTGTGTAATCAAATGTACATTGAGTCAAACCTATAGTTATTTATTGGGTTTAAACCCATGGTTATGTATTGGGTTTAAATTGGTTTGGGTGGAAAAAATAGTGGTTTTAGTTTTGGTTGGGCTGAAAATGATATTAAACGGTTATGGTTCAAGTATGGTTTTGAGAATACGTATACGGGTATGGATTAAGTATGGTTTAAGTATGAAACCATTCTCAGATTTAGTTGCAGCGGACGGTCGCCGGAGTTGATGGTTGGCTAGCTCGCGGAAGAGGCGGCGCGGGCACATGCGGGAGGCGAGGCGGCGAGGCGCGGCCGCTGGCGGTGGCGGCGGAGTGCGAGCTCGGCCGGGCGGCTCGGGGCGCCGACGGAGACCTGCGGGGCGGCGCGGCTTCGGGCCACCGGGACGGGCGAGTGGCGGTGGAGAGAGGGCCCGACACGGCCCGGTTCGGCCCCGGGGCGGGCGGGATCTGGGCCCCGGGTGGCCGGCACAGTGGGAGGCGGCTGGAGAGGCGCGGGGCGCCACGTGGCGGCGGATGAGTGGACGAGAGGGGCGGGGTGCTGAGGTGGCGGCCTCTCATTGGCCGGAGCGACGTGGCGGCGGTGGTGGACAAGTCTGGCGCGGCGCGTGGAGGAGGAGGTTAGGGTTTGTACTGCGCGAAAAATGGAAGGGGAGGTATTTATATAGGTAGAGGGAGTTAGGAATGTCCAAATGTGGTGCGGTTTTCGGCCACACGATCGTGATCGAACGGCCGAGAGGATGAAGGTGGTTTGGATGGGTTATTTAGCCACTTAGGAGGGGTGTTGGTCTGCAACACACACGAGGCCTTTACGGTTCCCCGGTTAACCGTTGGAGTATCAAACGGACTCCAAATGGCACAAAACTTGACAGGCGGTCTGCTGGTGGTGTACCAAGGCCGCTTGGCAAATCTCAGTCCATTCCGAGAAAGTTTAACACCCGCTCACGAAAAGAGACAAAAGGGGCGCCAGAGGATGTAGGAGTGTCGGATTGCAAAATGAACAACGGGGAAAAAAATGCTCGGATGCATGAGACGAACATGTATGCAAATGCGATGCACATGATGACATGATATGAGATGCATGACATGAACAAAATGCAAAATGCAAAACGAAAACAAAACCCAACCACGAACGGAATATCGCATCTCCGGAAAAGGCAAGAGTTGAAGTACAAATATGGAAAGTTGTATCCGGGGCGTTACAACACTCCACCACTACGAGAGGATCTCGTCCCGAGATCTAGGATGGCACCGGAGGGAAAAAGGAAGAGGAATATAAGAGGTAAAACTAAGTTGCTTCTTTGACAAACGAGTGAAACCAAAGAACCTTGAAAGGTTAAACCATTTCTATAAAAGAACACAATGAAGATGAACGAAGTTGATAATCTCCGTTAGAAAAGAGGAATGAGGAAGAACAAATTCAGACAACACTCCAGTTAAAAGAGATGCAAAACTCGATAAGATGAAAATAACTTGAGCAGAGGGCACAACACTCCGGTTAAATGGATAAGAACGAAAAGAACATGATCCTCACAATTTGAGATGATGAGAGAAAAGAGCAACATCACAATGCCTCTGGAAGAAAGGAAGACTGGAAATAAATGAACGGACAGAAACAAGATTTTGAGAGAGCATGTTTGCAACAAATGCTAGAACGGAGTTGTTGGAAAACCAACAACGAAACGAATAAGCTTCATGTGGGATTATGGAGGACATCTCAAAATTATGAGGTGACAACCTGCCACTCACCGGAAAGATTTGATTGGGAGCTAGAAAAGATAAAAGCTGCTTCCACCGAAGTGATAAGAAAACTTGGATCATAGGTAATCACCACAAGGCGCAACATTCCCAATGGCAGGCTTTAGGTGAAAACTATACCAAGCTAACTCTAAGGAAGAAAATGATGGTTTTAAATATCTCATTCATGACAAGTTTTGAATCATGAAACATGAAAGAAAATTGTCAAGAATGGCATATCACCATCCCAAAAGATAAGGTAGAAAGAATTGCACTTAGAAATGCAAGATGAGGAATACTTGAGCTCCTTTGAAAAGAATCTCGATGAACACTTCGAGAAGGAATTAAATCCTTGCTGAACCATCATGTAGAACCTCCATGAAGAACTCCGATAATAAAAGAATTATCAAACGAAAGGAAAGAGAAGTTAAAAACACAAGGTGAAACCTTGCAATGATTAGAAGAAGCTTTGAAATGATATAATTGAGAGAACATGGAACTCCGGGAGAGTATGAAGCACTTGAACCGAGAATTTAATCATCGTGAACAAACTCTGGATGAAGGGATTAACATATGGATGAAACAAGAATAAGAATTACATTATGCGTATCCTTCACCAATTAAATTGATGACTAGCAACGGATTTGGCATACTACTTATTCTCGTAGAAAAGATTAAGATAGATATAGTGCAAACTTGAGAAGGTCTTCAATGAATCACCAGTCGGGATTGGAAAGAATGAATGAATCTGTATGATAACGAAGGAAGACAAATCTTGGACGAACCACCGTAAGAATTGAAAATGAACGAAGAAAAGATAAACAACCACCGGGAAGAATTAGCAAATGAATCAAGATGCTTGAGAGAATTTAGATACAAGTGAACGAAGAAATCCCGAGCTGATTAGAGAAATTTGAATGATGCACTGGTAAGATTTAGAGAAAGAGAGTTGAAAGCTAAGAATGAATAATTCTTAGATGATTGCTTCCGGAGAATCAGACTGAAAAGACTCCTGAATTGCTTCAGATGGGTGAAAAGAATTCTCACAATCGAAAACAAATGTGAGAGGATGTCATAAAGCTAGCACCATGAATCTTGAAGAGAATGCAGCAAGATTTAAGAGAAACTCTTCTTCGGTCTTCACAAACCCGAGAATGATGACGAGAAACACCACCATGAATCATTGAGACACTCCGGAATAATGAAGAATAGAAAGGTTGAACCAACGATGAAAAAAATAGAAAGATCTTGGAGAAACCAACTGACGGATGATAATTCATTCTTACGTCAAACTTTGAAAGATTTGAGAATAGCTCCAGTAAAATTAGAAGAGTCGGGTAAGATCCTAGAAAAAGACCTGTGGGTAAGGGCCCACTCAAAAGAAACACCGTTGAACGATTACTTGAAAAGGAGATTGCACCAGTTGAATAAAATGGCTTGAATGAGATAATAACCTCGAAATAGGTTGAACCGATCTTGACTGAAAGATGAGCCTTTTGAGATATCTTCAGCACTCCGGAAAAATGAATACAAGCGGGGAATGATTATGAGGTGCACCGGGATGGAAAAGCATTTGAAACAAGGAAATGAATATGATCAATACTAAAAACTTGAATTTATCGCATCGGAGAAGAAAGAACGAAGAATGATAAACTTGAATCTTCATTAGTATCTTCCTAAGAATCACCGGATAAGAATATTGACGGAAAAGAATGGAGAGACTTCACATCCATAAGATGGATACTCGATTAAGATATATGAGTCCTTGAAGAAACAAGGGCGGGAGGGCGGGACAAACAAAGACAACTTGGGATGTATGAAGCAAACACCATTGCAAAGAACTGAGAATTGATCTCGCGAATGTTGACATGATCGGATCCACTTGAAGAGGAGCACGTCGGTTGGAAAAGAATTGACATGACAATTTCGATGATCAAGAAGGATTAGTATTCACATAGAAATGTGAGAACATCACTTATGAAAGGTATGGAATCAACATTTGTCATTGAAGCAACTCGAATACCACAATCAATACAAAAGCAAATGATTGGCTTGCAAAATAAGCCGGAAACAAACATATGATAGACCCCATATCGTATCATGTGTCTGTTAGAAAGATATCCTACGATATACTTGAATTCCCACTAATGAAACTCCCGAATTTTTCTGGTTATGCAATCAGGTGTTGGGGATACAGGGGAAGCATAATATCTCACCCAAAACTAGCAAATCCTACATCCAGCTGTATCCATCATTCAACACGTAACCAAGAAACCTTCGGAAATCATTTACCTCAACCTTCGAAAAGCATCCGTTGTACGAGTTATGGCAATACTCCCGAACTCTCGGCCCAATACTGGGTGGCGTCGAGGTTATCTCACCAACAGCTGCATAAAGGAGGTTTTCGATGCCGGCGAAACTCAGGTATTCCAGAACTGCAACGATAAAATTGTGACGACAACACCTCGGAGCTCAACTCCCCGGGACACTGCCACAACCCCTAAATGTCAGGAGGCACCAAGAACAATGTTCTCGTCACAAAACCATCAGAATGATTCCAAGATACCTGCGTGATCCTAAAATTTTTTAGTGAAATTTGAGAAGAGAAGAGTCAAAACTCTATGTCAGGAGGCCTCACCAGAGCGACGAAGGGACTGAGGAGTAAAAATAATCCTACTCTCCGATATATATATAATCCTATAAGACTCAAAACATTTTTCTAGACTCAACAACGTCAGTGATTCGATCAAGCACGGGGCTCCTAAGTCGGGGAAGGCTCTGATTACCAACTTGTAACACCCATGATGCGGCTATATCTCCCACGTGTCGGAGCAAGATTTAGAGGCATAACCGCATAGTAGGCATGTAACACCCACGATGCGGCTATATCTCCCACGTGTCGGAGCATGACTTAGAGGCATAACCGCATTGTAGGCATGTCGCAAGAGGGGTAATCTTTACACATCCCATGTACTGAATAAGAAAGAGGTACAGAGTTGGCTTACAATCGCCACTTCACACAATACATAAATATAGCATTACATCATCCAGATACAATCAAGGTCCGACTACAGAACCAAAATAAAGACAACCCCAAATGCATGAGATCCCCGATCGCCCCAACTTGGCTCCACTACTGATCGTCTGGAAAGGAAATGTAGTAACGGCCTGAGTCCTCGTCGAACTCCCACTTGAGTTCAGTCGCATCTCCTGGAATGGCATCATCTGCACCTGCATCTGGTTTTGGAAGTAATATGTGAGTCACGGGGACTCAGCAATCTCACACCCTCGCGATCAAGACTATTTAAGCTTATGTATAGGGAAAAGGTATTTGAGTTGGAGCTGCAGCAAGAACTAGCATATATGGTGGCTAACATACGCAAATGAGAGCGAGAAGAGAAGGCAAGGCACGCTCGAGAAACTATGATCAAGAAGTGATCCTAGAACTACTTACGTTCAAGCATAACACGAGACCGTGTTCTCTTCCCAGACTCAGCCGAAAAGAGACCATCACGGCTACACACGCTGTTGATTCATTTTAATTAAATTAAGTTTTAGGTTCTCTACAACCGGACATTAACAAATTCCCATCTGCCCATAACCGCGGGCACGGCTTGCGAAAGTTCAAATCCCTATAAGGGTGTTCCAACTTAGCCCATCACAAGCTCTCACTGTCAACGAACGATATTCCTTCTCCCAGGACGGCCCGATCAGATTCGGAATCCCGGTTACAAGACATTTCAACAATGGTAAAACAAGACCAGCTAAGCCGCCCGAATGTGCCAACAAATCCTAGAAGGAGCTGCACATATCTCGTTCTCAGGGCACACCGGATGAGCCAGACGTCGGGTTGGCATAGACCCTAGTTGCCCAGGGGGCACCGGACATCGCTCAGGTTGGGCCAACACTTAGAGAAGCACTGGCCCCGGGGGGGGTTTAAAATAAAGATGACCCATGAGTCCAGAAAACCCAAGTGAAAAGGCTAGGTGACAAATGGTAAAACCAAGGTTGGGCCTTCCTGGAGGAGTTTTATTCAAGGCGAACTGTCAAGGGGTTCCCATTATAACCCAACCGCGTAAGGAACGCAAAATCAAGGAACATAACACTGGCATGACGGAAACTAGGGTGGCAAGAGTGGAACAAAACACCAGGCATTAGGCCGAGCCTTCCACCCTTTACCAAGTATATAGATGCATTAAAGTAAACAAGATATAATAATGATATCCAACAATAAACATGTTCCAACAAGGAACAAACTCCAATCTTCACCTGCAACTAGCAATGCTATAAGAGGGGCTGAGCAAAGCGGTAAAATAGCCAAACAACGGTTTGCTAGGACAAGGTGGGTTAGAGGTTTGACATGGAAATATGGGAGGCATGACAAAGCAAGTGGTAGGTATCGCAGCATAGGCATAGCAATAGAGCGAGCAACTAGCAAGCAAAGATAGAAGTGATTTCGAGGGTATGGTCATCTTGCCTGCAAAGTTCTCCGAGTTAACGTAAGCTTGATCCTCATAAACATACTCAACGGGTTCCTCGGTCACGTACTCGTCTCCTGGCTCTATCCAAAGTAAGGACACAAGCAAGGGAAACACAATCAACCGTGGTGCAATGCGCAAGCAGCATGTTGCAAAACATGGCATGCTATGCGGGATATGATATGCAATGCATATGCGTGCTTCGGAAGGAAAAGATTGAACCAGGCCTCAACATGGCAAACAAAGTGCGCCTCTCGTAAGATGAGTTGATTTCGGTCGAAATCGATATAAAGATCACCAGAATCGGATACACGGTTTGCAAATGGCAAGCAAAACAATAATGACACTATTCTGTGATTAACAGCACGATGCCATCTAAAATGCATCAAGAAAATAAGCTACTGCACTCTAACATAGCAACAAATCACATGGCAGTGATCCACTCAAGATGCTTGACAAAAGATGAACACTGAGCTACGTCTAAATCACACAATATCAGGTTCAAAAGACTTACTGAAAATAACATGTCAAGATTTAACATCAGGAAGCAATGTTTAGAGCAAGATAACAACATGTTACAGAAACATATCATGGCAAAGCAAGGCATGACATGAAACTACTCAAAGCATATAACAAAAGTCCCTTACTGACCATAAGCCAAAAGGGATCATAAAATATGATGGCACCCATGTAAACATAGCAAGTTTCGTTACCAGATTCAGACTTAGCAGAAAACTAGACATGGCAAAAACATAGTTACGTAGGCATGTTTGCAAGCTCGATGCACTCACCACAAGGCATTGCATGACAAACTAAGCATACACCCAGCAAGAAGACATGATCAAGAAGCTAACCATGGCAAGAACAATCTCATAGCCTGCATGGATCAACTAAAACAACCTTGGCAAAATTGATTAACACGTAAACAATCTGCCAGGAACATTTTATAGCAAAAGTAGAGCAAGATTGAGTCATGCTACGGTACTCCATAATTGCAAAAAAGACATGGATGGATAGAACATAACTATATCTCAAAATCATCCTTACTGAACATGCTCAAAAGAGGCATGGATCAATCTGTAGCAACATGAATACATGGTATAAAAATAACATCAGGAAAATGACTTGGAAGAATTCTAAGTCCCTAAAATCAGCAACATCACAAGAGCTACTTTGCATGCTTGTGCTAGTCACCACATTGATCACAAAAGTAAATGGCATAAACCCCTGTAAAGATGGCATGGCATAGCCCAAAACACATGTAGGGATCAAATTCATAGGAGGCACACAATAATCATGGCAAAAATGACAAATGTCCATAATCTGATAAGAAACAGAAACTAACATTACATAGCACTCCTGCAACAGCATTTAGGGCATCAAGATGAACTCAAACAAGCATGGTACAATGGAACAAAACGAATAGCACATCCGGACGAACAATTCGATATATTACACGCCCAAAACGGAGCTACGGATGCACAGATACGGCATTATGAAATGCCTAGAAAATATAGGGACTTAGGGGAAAAATCACCTCCCAGATCTGGATCTAGGGTTTCGGGCGCGCTTTCGGAGGATCGCCGGAATCTTCACCTGTGGAGGCCGGGACTCGCCGGGGAGGAGGGAGATGGCCGGAGTCGAGGGGAGAGGTCGCTGGAGCGCTCGTTGGCGCGGAGGGAGTTGCGGTGGCCGGCGAGGCCGGTGGCGACGTCGCCGGAGCTTGGCGGGGCAGCGCGAAGGTGGTGGCGGCCGGTAGCAGGGTCGCCGGAGCCGGGCGGCGAGGCGGAAGCCGGCGGGCGCGTCGGGCGGTGGAGCTTGGAGCGGGAGGCGGCGGCACGCGAGCGGGCCGGGAGGGTCGGCCGCAGGCCCGGCGGGCCGGCGCAGTAGGTGGTGGCGGCGCCCATGTGGCGGGTGCGGGTTGGTCCGGGCGGCGGTGCGGACACGCCCGACCGTCACGGACATGTCCGGCGGCGGCGGGGAGGTTGGATCTAGGGTTTGGGACGAAAATTTCGGGGAAGAAGACATATTTATAGGTAGAGGGAGCTAGGAGAGTCCAAATAGAGTGCGGTTTTCGTCCGCGCGATCGTGAACGAATGACCGAGAGGATGGAGGTGGTTTAGATGGGTTTTGAGCCACTTTGGAGGGTGTTGGGCTGCAATAGACACGAGGCCTTTACGGTTCCTCGTTTAACCGTTGGAGTATCAAACGAAGTCCAAATGGCACAAAAGTTGAGAGACGGTCTACCGGTGGTATACCAAGGCCGCTTGGGAAGTCTCGGTCCAATCCGAGAACGTTTAATACCCGCACACGAAAAGATACAAAAGGGGACACCGGGGGACGTAGGAGTGCCGGAATGCAAAACGGACAACGGGGAGAATGCTCGGATGGATGAGACGAACACATATCCAAATGCGATGCACATGATGACATGATATGAGATGCATGACATGGACAAAAAGCAAAACGGAGACAAAACCCAACCACAAGGGAATATCGTAACTTAGTGCCGAAAATGGCAGGAGTTGGAATACAAATATGGCAAGTTACATACGGGGCGTTACAACACTCCACCACTACGAAAGGATCTCGTCCCGAGATCTAGGACTGGAAAAACTCCGGATATTTGGAATGGAGGTGGTCCTCGCGTTCCCGGGTGGCTTCACGGTCGGAATGATGTGACCACTTCACTTTCAGGAATTTGATAGACTTGTTGCGAGTCTTGCGCTCAGTTTCTTAAAGAATAGCAACGGGATGCTCATGATAAGACATGTCTTATTGGAGATCAATCTCTTCAAAGTTGATGGTGCGGTCAGGAGTCTTGAAACACTTGCGAAGCTGAGACACGTGAAACACGTCGTGCACGTTTGCAAAGTTGGATGGAAGCTCGAGTTGATCGAAGAGATTGCCTCTTTTGCCAATGATATTGAAAGGACCCATGTATCTAGGGGCAAGCTTCCCTTTGATACCGAAGCGACGAGTACCTTTCATTGGAGAGATGCGGAGGTAGACATGGTCTCCGATCTCGAAAGCCATGTCAAGATGCTTGCTATCATAGTAACTCTTCTGGCGCGATTGCGTGGCTTTGAGGTTTTCATGAATGACTTTGCACATTTCTTCAGCCTCTGTGATCAAGTCATTGCCAAGAAGTTGGCGTTCACCAGTCTCTGACCAGTTAAGGGGAGTACGACACTTTCTGCCATAGAGAATCTCGAATGGGGCCTTGCCTGAACTCGCTTGGAAGCTGTTGTTGTAGGAGAACTCGGCATATGGAAGACAATCTTCCCACTTCATACCAAAAGAAATGACACATGCCCTGAGCATATCTTCAAGAATTTGATTGACTCGCTCGACTTGGCCACTAGTTTGAGGAAGAAATGTTGTGCTGAAGCGAATGGTTGTGCCCATGGCCTTCTGAAAAGAGTCCCAGAACTTAGAAATAAAGATGCTTCCACAATCCGAGGATATCAACTACGGAATGCCGTGCAGAGAGACAATCCTGGAGGTATATAGCTCTACCAACTCAGCTGTTGTGATAGATTCTTTGATAGGAAGAAAATGAGCCACTTTAGTGAGCTTGTCGATGACAACGAAGATAGCATCATTTCCATGCTTGGACTTGGGAAAACCAGTCATGAAGTCCATCTCAATATGGTCAAACTTCCATTCTGGAATGGCAAGAGGTTGGAGGAGGCCAGCTGGTTGTTGGTGTTCTGCTTTCACTCTTCTGCAGACGTCACATTCATTCATGAACTGAGCAATCTCACGCTTCTTTCGAGTCCACCAATACGACTGCTTGAGGTCATGGTACATCTTTGTACTTCCAGGATTAATAGAAAGGAGTGAATTGTGAGCTTCATTCATAATGACTTTACGAAGGTCACCCTTAGGAACAACAGTGCGATCCTCGAAGAATAAAGTATCTTTGTCATCAAGGCGATAACACTTGTAGTTCGGTTGGCTCTTGGCAATCCCAATCTTCACTTCTTCACCATGGCATCAAGAAGTTGAGCCTCACGAATCTGATCTTCCAAAGTAGGAGAGACATGGAGGTTGGCAAGGAATCCTTGAGGAACAACTTGGAGATTAAGTTTGCGGAAAGCTTCACAGAGATCCGGTTGGCAGGGCCTGAGAATCAAACTGTTGCAGTAAGCCTTTCTGCTCAAAGCGTTAGCAATGACATTGGCCTTGCCTAGGGTATACTCTATACTCGGATTATACTCTTGAATCATTTCGACCCAATGAGTCTGCCTGAGGTTGAGGTTGGGCTGAGTGAAGATGTACTTGAGACTCTTATGATCAGTGAAGATGTCCACTTTTCTTCCCAACAAGAGATGTCTCCATGTTAAAAGAGCATGGACAACTGCCGCTAACTCGAGGTCATGAGTGGGGTAGTTCTTTTCGTTGGGCTTCAACTGGCGAGAGGCATAGGCCACAACTTTCTTCTCTTGGATTAACACAGCATCGAGACCTTGCAGGGAGGCATCACAGAAAACCTAAAATGGTTTGGATTCATTAGGAGGAGTCAGAACTGGAGCTGTGACTAACTTATCTTTGAGGGTGTTGAAATCGATGTCACATTCAGGTGTCCAGACATACTTCACATGCTTCTGGAGGAGGTTGGAAAGAGGCTTCACGATCTTAGAGAAATTCTCAACGAATCTTCGACAATAGCTTGCGAGCCCAAGGAAGCTGCGGAGCTGCTTCACATTCTGAGGCGGTTCCCAATTCACAATTGCAGACACCTTCTCAGGATTAACAGCTATGCCCTTGGCGGAGATGATATGCCCAAGGTAGAGAACCTCATCGAGCCAAAACTTGCACTTTGAAACCTTCGCATAGAACTGATGTTCTTTGAGTTTATCTAGCACCAATCTCAAGTGCTTGGCATGATCCTCCTTGTTCTTGGAAAAGAACAAAATGTCATCGAGATAGACCAAGACGAAGTCATCTGTGTAGGGGTTGAAGATGAAGTTCATCATGCGAGAGAATGTTGGAGGAGCGTTGACAAGGCCAAAAGACATGACAGTGTATTCATAAGAACCATAGCTTGTTCTGAATGCTGTCTTGGGGATGTCTTGTTCATGAATGCGAATCTGATGATAGCCCATATGGAGGTCAAGCTTGGAGAATACTTGAGCACCTTTCGTTCTTCGAAAAGCTCATTTATGTTGGGAAGTGGGTACTTGTTCTTTATGGTGTTCTTGTTCAATGGACGGTAGTCGACACAAAGTCGGTTCGTGCCATCCTTCTTCTTGACAAAAAGAACACCACAACCCCAAGGAGAAGAACTTGGTCGGATCAGACCCATACGCTCATGTATATCGAGTTGTTTCTTCAGCTCCTTCAACTCTTCTGGTCCAAGCTTGTAAGGACGTTTGCAAACAGGTTCCGTGCCAGGCTCAAGATCAATGATGAATTCAACTGGCTAGTGAGGAGGCATTCCTGGAAGCTCTTCTGGAAAGACGTCCTGATATTCACAAACGACTGGAATCTAAGGGATGGCATCCAACTCGCCCTTCTCATTGAGAGAAAACAGTCGAATGGTATCATCACGACCGGCAAAGACAATCACATCCTCAGACGAGTGTGTCAATTGAATCTGCCTGGTAGCACAATCAAGCTAAGCCCTGTGCTTAGAAAGCCAGTCCATGCCGAGAATTAGATCAATATCCGAGTTACCAAGAACAATTGGAGAGGATAGAAACTTATAGTCGCCCAACATGATAGAAACATCCGGAACCATAGAGCTTGCCTTCATGAATTTACCCAGAGAGACAACTGATAACTTCCTAGGCAAATCTTGGAAAGGCAACTCATGCTTAGATGCAAATGGTCTTGAAATGAAACAATGCGATGCACTAGTATCAAAAAGGACTTTTGCAGGAATATCGTTAACAGGAAGGTTACCCATGATCACATATGACGAGTCCTCTGCCTGAGCTGCGTTCATCAAGTTGACCTTTGCAGACTTGGGATTATTCTTGACCACTACATTGCTAGCAGATCTCACGGGAGGAGGCGACAGAAGACGCCTCTGGTTGAAGCATTTGTTTGCATAGTGACCCTTCTGCTTACACTTGTTGCACGTGACCTCGGAGAACGGACGATGATACAGAGCACTTGACCTTGGAGCATGAGACGAAGCTTTGTTCTGAAAGCATGGGTTGGGTAGGTGGGAAGATCGATTGCCACCTTTGCTCTTCTGCTGATAAGGCTGACGAAATGGAGGAGGAGGAGGCAACCAGTACTTTTGCTGCTTAGCTACCACTTGAGTTGAAGAAGAAGAAAGAGTAGCATCCCTGACTCTCTTCTTGGAAGCATCGCACTTGACATGAGAAGCCTCTTGCTTTAATGCCATATTGTAGAACTCATCATACTTTTTCGGCTCAAAAACCACAAGGGCTAGTTGCAGATCTTCTCTGAGGCCACCTCTGAACTGATAAATTATGCTCTTCCCATCAGGGACGTCTTGCTTGGCGAAGCGAGCGAGCTTCTGGAACATGTTGTTGTATTGGTAAACAGATAAGCTGCCTTGCTTCAGATTGCGGAACTCCTCACGCTTACTCTCAACAACACTCTGAGGAATGTGGTGAGCTTTGAATTCTTGGCGGAAATCATCCCAGGTAATCACACGACCTCCTATGGAATCTTTGTATTGTTGATACCACCTAGCAACTTGGTCTTTGAGTTGGAACGAAGCAAACTTGACAAAGTCCTCAGGCCTGACGTTGTTGCACTCAAAATGTTTGCAGATATCCACGAGCCAATCATCAGCGTCTGTGGCCTCGACACAGTTACTGAAGGTCTTTGGCTGGTTTGTGAGGAACTGGTTGACGGTAGCAAACTAAGTTTGATTGTTGCCATGGCCTTGATTTCCTTGGTTGCGCTCTTGCAAGAGTTGCATAATCAACTGCGTGTTGGTGTTGGTAGTGGCCATCACAGCTTGCCATGCCTCCGGAGGTGGAGGTGGTGGCAGTGGTTCCGGATTCTGATGCGTTGGAGGAGCCATCCTGAAGAGGGTGACATCCGTTAGCATCTTGAAAGGCATATATTCAAGCTGAATCAAATGGATCGAAATTGCAACATGTAGCCTTAACATTCGAACAAGAATGAACGAATGAATTCCAAATTAAATGATCACACTTCCATAAATTGAGAAGCTACTTCGATAGAGCTAGATGAATAAACAACAAGGTACGGACATGAACAAATACTTGGTAAGGATGACCCAATCACAAACCAAATATCTACGGAACAAATACTAGAGCTACATGAATTCCCACCTATGAAACTCCTGAAACTTTCCGGTTATGCAATCAGGTGTTGGGGATACAGGGGAAGCATAATATCTCACCCAAAACTAGCAAATCCTACATCCAACTGTATCCATCCTTCAACACATAACCAAGAAACCTTCGGAAATCATTTACCTCAACCTTCGAAAAGCATCCGTTATACGAGTTATGGCAATACTCTCAAACTGCCGCACCAGTACTGGGTGGCGTCGAGGTTATCTCACCAACAACTGCATAAAAGAGATTTTCGATGTCGGCGAAACTTAGGTATTCCAGAACTACAACAATAAAATTGTGACGACAACACCTCGGAGCTCAACTCCCCGGGACACTGCCACAACCCCTAAATGTCAGGAGGCACCAAGAACAATGTTCTCGTCAAAAAACCATCGGAACGATTCCAAGATACCCGCGTGATCCTAATAAAAATTTAGTGAAATTTGGGAAGAGAAGAGTCAAAACTCTACGTCAGGATGCCTCACCAGAGCGACGAAGGGATTGAGGAATAAAAAGAATCCTACCCTCCAATATATATAATCCTAAAACACTCCAAACATTTTTCTAGACTCAACAACGCCAGCGATTCAATCAAACAGGGGGCTCCTAAGTCGGGGAAGGCTCTGATTACCAACTTGTAACACCCACGATGCGGCTATATCTCCCACGTGTCGGAGCACAACTTAGAGGCATAACGCATTGTAGGCATGTCGCAAGAGGGTTAATCTTTACACATCCCATGTACTGAATAAGAAAGAGGTACAAAGTTGGATTACAATCGCCACTTCACAAAATACAGAAATATAGCATTACATCATCTAGATACAATCAAGGTCCGACTACGGAACCAATAAAGACAACCCCAAATGCATAAGATCCCCGATCGCCCCAACTGGGCTCCACTACTTATCGTCTGGAAAGGAAACGTAGTAATGGCCTGAATCCTCGTCGAACTTCCACTTGAGTTCAGTCACATCCCCTAGAATGGCATCACGGACACCTGCATCTGGTTTTGGAAGTAATCTGTGAGTCACGGGGACTCAGCAATCTCACACCCTCGCGATCAAGACTATTTGAGCTTATGGGTAGGGAAAAGGTATGTGAGTTCGAGCTGCAGCAAGCACTAGCATATATGTTGGCTAACATACGCAAATGAGAGCGAGAAGAGAAGGCAAGGCACGATCTAGAAACTAAGATCAAGAAGTGATCCTAGAACTACTTACGTTCAAGCATAACACGAGACCGTGTTCTCTTCCCGGACTCCGCCGAAAAGAGACCATCACGGCTGCACACGCTGTTGATTCATTTTAATTAAATTAAGTTTCAGGTTTTCTACAACCGGACATTAACAAATTCCCATCTTCCCATAACCGCGGGCACGGCTTCCGAAAGTTCAAATCCCTGCAGGGTGTTCCAACTTAGCCCATCACAAGCTCTCACGATCAATGAAGGATATTCCTTCTCCCATGACGGCCCGATCAGACTCGGAATCCCGGTTACAAGACATTTCGACAATGGTAAAACAAGACCAGCAAAGCCGCCCGAATGTGCCGACAAATCCCGATAGGAGCTGCACATATCTCGTTCTCAAGGCACACCGGATGAGCGAGACGTTGGGTTGGCATAGACCCTGGTTGCCCAGGGGGCGCCGGACATCGCTCAGGTTGGACCAACACTTAGAGAAGCACTGGCCCGGGGGGGTTAAAATAAAGATGATCCTTGAGTCCGAAAACCCAAGGGAAAAGGCTAGGTGACAAATGGTAAAACCAAGGTTGGGAATTGCTGGAGGAGTTTTATTCAAGGCGAATTGTCAAGGGGTTCCCATTATAACCCAACCGCGTAAGGAACGCAAAATCAAGGAACATAACACCAGTATGACGGAAACTAGGGTGGAAAGAGTGGAACAAAACACCAGGCATAAGGTCGAGCCTTCCACCATTTACCAAGTATATAGATGCACTAAAGTAAACAAGATATAATAATGATATCCCAACAATAAACATGTTCCAACAAGGAATAAACTCCTTCTTCAGCTGCAACTAGCAACGCTATAAAAGGGGCTGAGCAAAGCGGTAATATAGCCAGACAACGGTTTGCTAGGAAAGGTGGCTTAGAGGCTTGACATCGCAATATGGGAGGCATGATATAGCAAGTGGTAGGTATCGCGGCATAGCAATAGAGCTAACAACTAGCAAGCAAAGATAGTAGTGATTTCGAGGGTATGGTCATCTTGCCTGCAAAGTACTCTGAGTTGACACAAGCTTGATCCTCGTAAGCGTACTCAACGGGTTCCTCGATCACGTAATCGTCTCCCGGCTCTACCCAACGCAAGAACACAAGCAAAGGAAACAACAATCAAGCACGGTGCAATGCGCAAGCAACATGATGCAAACCATGGTATGATATGCATGATGTGATATGCAAATGCATATGTGAGCTCCGGAAGGAAAAGATTGAACCAGGAATCAACATGACAAACCAAGTGCTCCGCTGGAAAGATGAGTTGATTTTGGTCGAAATCGATATAAAGATCATCGGAATCGGATGAACGGTATGGAAATGGCAAGCAAAACAATAATGGCACAATTCTGCGATTAACAGCATGAAGCCATCTAGAATGCAAGAAGAAAGTAAGCTACTGCATTCTAACATAGCAAAAAAACACATGGCACTGATCTACTCAAGATTCTTGACAAAAGATGAACACTGAGCTATGGCTAAATCACACAAGAGCAGGTTCAAACAAGCATGACAATAGTGCAAAAGATATCTGCTTCACAGACTTAGTGAAAAATTTAGTGAAATTTGAGAAGAGAAGAGTCAAAACTCCACGTCAGGAGGCCTCACCAGAGCGACGAAGGGACTGAGGAGTAAAAAGAATCCTACTCTCCCATATATATAATCCTATAAGAGTCAAAACATTTTTCTAGACTCAACAACGTTAGCAATTCGATCAAGCAGGGGGCTCCTAAGGGCCAGTTCTTTTGGTGGCTTCCAGAATAAGCTGCAATAAGCTGCCCCCTACCTAGCTTATTCTGGAAGCTAAACCAAACTTATTTTTTTAGAAGCCTAGTAGTTAAGACTTGACTAGTAGGCTTTTAAAAAGAAAATTTTGGTTGGGCTTCTAGAATAAGCTGGGTAGGGGGCAGCTTATTCTGGAAGCCCAAAAAAGCTAGCAAAAGAACTGGCCCTAAGTCGGGGAAGGCTCTGATTACCAACTTGTAACACCCATGATGCGGCTATATCTCCCACGTGTCGGAGCACGACTTAGAGGCATAACCGCATAGTAGGCATGTAACACCCATGATGCGGGTATATCTCCAACGTGTCGGAGCATGACTTAGAGGCATAACCGCATTGTAGGCATGTCGCAAGAGGGGTAATCTTTACACATCCCATGTACTGAATAAGAAAGAGGTACAGAGTTGGCTTACAATCGCCACTTCACACAATACATAAATATAGCATTACATCATCCAGATACAATCAAGGTCCGACTACGGAACCAAAATAAAGACAACCTCAAATGCATAAGATCCCCGATCGCCCTAAATGTGCTCCACTACTGATTGTCTGGAAAGTAAACGTAGTAACGACCTGAATCCTCGTCAAACTCCCACTTGAGTTCAGTCACATCTCCTGGAATGGCATCATCGGCACCTGCATCTGGTTTTGGAAGTAATATGTGAGTCACGGGGACTCAGCAATCTCACACCCTCGCGATCAAGACTATTTAAGCTTATGGGTAGGGAAAAGGTATGTGAGTCGGAGCTGCAGCAAGCACTAGCATATATGGTGGCTAACATACGCAAATGAGAGCGAGAAGAGAAGGCAAGGCACGGTCGAGAAACTATGATCAAGAAGTGATCCTAGAACTACTTACGTTCAAGCATAACACGAGACCGTGTTCTCTTCTCAGACTCTGCCGAAAAGATACCATCACGGCTACACACGTTGTTGATTCATTTTAATTAAATTAAGTTTCAGGTTCTATACAACCGAACATTAACAAATTCCCATCTGCCCATAACCGGGGGCATGACTTTCGAAAGTTCAAATCCCTGTAGGGGTGTTCCAACTTAGCCCATCACCAGCTCTCATGGTCAACGAAGGATATTCCGTCTCCCAGGATGGCCCGATCAGACTCGGAATCCCGGTTACAAGACATTTCGACAATGGTAAAACAAGACCAGCAAAGCAGCCCGAATGTGCCGACAAATCCCGATAGGAGCTGCACATATCTCGTTCTCAGGGCACACCGAATGAGCCAGATGTCGGGTTGGCATAGACCCTGGTTGCCCAGGGGGCACCGGACATCGCTCAGGTTGGACCAACACTTGGAGAAGCATTGGCCCGGGGGGTTAAAATAAAGATGACCCATGAGTCTGCGAAACCCAAGGGAAAAGGCTAGGTGACAAATGGTAAAACCAAGGTTGGGCCTTGCTGGAGGAGTTTTATTCAAGGCGAACTATCAAGGGGTTCCCATTATAACCCAACCGCGTAAGAAACGCAAAATCAAGGAACATAACACCGGCATGACGGAAACTAGGGCGGCGAGAGTGGAACAAAACACCAGGAATAAGGCCGAGCCTTCCACCCTTTAGCAAGTATATAGATGAATTAAAGTAAACAAGATATAACAATGATATCCCAACAATAAACATGTTCCAACAAGGAACAAACTCCAATCTTCACCTGCAACTAGCAACACTATAAGAGTGGCTGAGCAAAGCGGTAACATAGCCAAACAACGATTTGCTAGGACAAGGTGGGTTAGAGGTTTGAAATGGCAATATGGGAGGCATGATAAAGCAAGTGGTGGGTATCACAGCATAGGCATGGCAATAGAGCGAGCAACTAGCAAGCAAAGATAGAAGTGATTTTGAGGGTATGGTCATCTTGCCTGCAAAGTTCTCCGAGTTGACGTATGCTTGATCCTCGTAAGCCTACTCAATGGGTTCCTCGATCACGTAATCGTCACCCGGCTCTACCCAAAGCAAGAACACAAGCAAGGGAAACACAATCAACTGCGGTGCAATGCGCAAGCAACATGATGCAAAACATGGCATGCTATGCGGGATATGATATGCAATGCATATGCGTGCTTCGGAAGTTAAAGATTGAACCAGGCCTCAACTTGGCAAACCAAGTGCGCCTTTGGAAAGATGAGTTGATTTCAGTCGAAATCGATATAAAGATCACCGGAATCGGATGCACGGTTTGCAAATGGCAAGCAAAACAATAATGGCACTATTTTGCGATTAACAGCACGATGCCATCTAAAATGCATCAAGAAAATAAGCTACTGCACTCTAACATAGCAACAGAGCACATGGCATTGATCCACTCAAGATGCTTGACAAAAGATGAACACTGAGCTACATCTAAATCACACAATAGCAGGTTCAAACAAGCATGACAAAAGTGCAAAAGATATCAGGTTCACAGACTTAGTGAAAATAACATGTCAGCATTTAACATCAGGAAGCAATGTTTAGAGCAAGATAACAACATGTTACAGGAACATATCATGGCAAAGCAAGGCATGGCATGAAACTACTCAAAGCATATAACAAAAGTCCGTTACTGACCATAAGCCAAAAGGGAACAGAAAATATGATGGCACCCATGTAAACATAGCAAGTTTCGTTAACAAATTCAGACTTGGCAGAAAACTGGACATGCCAAAAACAGAGTTACGTAGGCATGTTTGCGAGCTCGATGCACTCACCACAATGCACTGCATGACAAACTAAGCATACACCTAGCAAAAAGACATGATCAAGAAACTAAACATGGCAAGAACAATCTCATAGCCTGCATGGAGCAACTACAACAACCTTGGCAAAATTGATTAACACGTAAACAATCTGCCAGGAACATTTTATAGCAAAAGTAGAGCAAGATTGAGTCATGCTAGCGTACTCCATAATTGCAAACAAATACATGGATGGATCTAACATAACAATATCTCAAAATCATCCTTACTGAACATGCTCAAAAGAGGCATGGATCACTCTCTAGCAACATGAATACATGGTATAAAAATAACATCAGGGAAATGACTTGGAAGAATTCTAAGTCCCTGAAATCAGCCACATCACGAGA
The DNA here is from genome assembly GCF_018294505.1 of Triticum aestivum. Taxonomy (NCBI): domain Eukaryota; kingdom Viridiplantae; phylum Streptophyta; class Magnoliopsida; order Poales; family Poaceae; genus Triticum; species Triticum aestivum. The sequence goes on along the minus strand of NC_057809.1, from coordinate 320,782,215 downwards.
GCTACTTTGCATGCTTGTGCTAGTCACCACATTGATCACAAAAATACATGGCGTACACCCCTGTAAAGATGGCATGGCATATCCCAAAACACATGTAGGGCTCAAATTCATAGGAGCTACATAATAATCATGGAAAAAATGACAAATGTCCATAATCTGATAAGAAACAGAAACTAACATTACATAGCACTCTTGCAACAACATTTAGGGCATCAAAATGAACTCAAACAAGCATGGTGCAATGGAACAAAATGAAGAGCACATCCAGACGAACAATTTGATATATTACACACCCAAAATGGAGCTACGGATGTAGAGACACGACATGATGACGATGCCTAGAAAATATATGGACTTGGGGGAAAAATCACCTCCCAGATCTGGATCTAGGGTTTCGGGCGCGTTTTCCGAGGATCGCCAAAATCTTCACCTGCGGTGGCCGGGACTCGCCGGGGAGGAGGGAGATGGCCGGAGTCGAGGGGAGAGGTCGCCGGAGCGCTCGTCGGCGTGAAGGGAGCTGTGGTGGCCAGCGAGGCCGGTGGCGACGTCTCCCGGAGCTTGGCGGGGCGACACAAAGGTGGCGGTGGCCGGCAGTAGGGTCACCGGAGCTAGGCAGCGAGGCGGCAGCCGGCAGGCGCGTCGGGCGATGGAGCTACAGGCGCGGGGCGGTGAGCTGCGTGTCGAGCGGCGGAGCTTGGAGCGGGAGGCGGCAGCGCGCGAGCGGGCCGGCGTGGTAGGTGGTGGCGGCGCCCACGTGGCGGCTGTGAATTCATCCATGCGGCGGTGTGGACACGTCCGGCCGTCTCGGACGTGTGCGGCAGCGGTGGGGAGGTTGGATCTAGGATTTGGGACAAAAATTTCGGGGAAGAGGACATATTTATAGGTAGAGGGAGCTAGGAGAGTCAAAATGGAGTGCGGTTTTCGACCATGCGATCGTGATCAAATGGCCGAGAGGATGGAGGGGGTTTAGATGGGTTTTGGGCCACTTTGGAGGGGTGTTGGGCTGCAACACACACAAGGCCTTTACGGTTCCTCGGTTAACCGTTGGAGTATCAAACGAAGTCCAAATGGCACGAAACTTGACAGCCGGTCTACCGGTGGTATACCACGGCCGCTTGGGAAGTCTTGGTCCAATCCGAGAACGTTTAACACTCACACACAAAAAGATACAAAAGGGGACACCGGAGGACGTAGGAGTGCCGGAATGCAAAACAGACAATGGGGAAAATGCTCGGATGCATGAGACGAACACGTATGCAAATGGGATGCACATGATGACATGATATGAGATGCATGACATGGACAAAAAGAAAAACGGAGACAAAACCCAACCACGAGGGAATATCATAACTTAGTGCCGAAAATGGCAAGAGTTGGAATACAAATATGGCAAGTTACATACGGGGCGTTACAAGGCATGTCGCAAGAGGGGTAATCTTTACACATCCCATGTACTGAATAAGAGAGGGGATAAAGAGTTGGCTTACAATCACCACTTCACACAATACATAAATATAGCATTACATCATCCAAAATATAATCAAGGTCTGACTACGGAACCAAATAAAGAAAGACAACCCCAAATGCATAGATCCCCGATCGCCCTAACTAGGCTCCTCTACTGATCGTCCGAAAAATAGACATAGTAACGTCTTGAACCCTCGTCGAACTCCCACTTGAGTTCGGTCGTGTCCCATGCACTGGCATCATCGGCACCTGCATCTAGTTTTTGGAAGTAATTTGTGAGTCACGGGGACTCAACAATCTCACACCCTCGCGATCAAGATTATTTAAGCTTATGGGTAGGAAAAAGGTTGTGACGTGGATCTGCAGCAAGCACTAGCATATATGGTGGCTAACTTACGCAAAAGAGAGCGAGAAGAGAAGCAAAGCACGGTCAAGAAGCTATAAGGATCAAGAAGTGACCCTGAAACTACTTACGTTCAAGCATAACATAAGACCATGTTCTCTTCCCGGACTCCGCCGAAAAGAGACCATCACGGCTACACATGCTATTGATTCATTTTAATTAAGTTAAGTGTCAAGTTGTCTACAACCGGATATTAACAAATTCACATCTGCTCATAAGCGCGGACACGGTTTTCGGAAGTTCAAAACCCTGCAGGGGTGTCCCAACTTAGCCCATCACAAGCTCTCACGTTCAACGAAGGATATTCCTTCTCCCAGGACGATCCGATTAGACTCGTAATCCCGGTTACAAGACATCTCGACAATGGTAAAACAAGACTAGCAAAGCCACCCGAATGTGCCGACAAATCCCGATTGGAGCTGCACATATCAGGTTCTCAGGACACACCGAATAAGCAATCTGTACAACTAAAACCAACCCTCAAGTTTCCCCGATGTGGCGCTACAAGGGGCTCTAGTTTGGACCAACACTCAGAGGAGCACTGGCCTGGGGGGTTTAAAATAAAGATGACCCTTTAGTCCGCAGAAATCAAGGGAAAAAGCTTAGGTGGCAAATGGTAAAACCAAGGTTTGGCCTTGCTGGAAGAGTTTTATTCAAGGCGAACTATCAAGGGGTTCCCATTATAACCCAACCGCGTAAGGAACACAATATCAAGGAACATAACACCGGTATGATGGAAACTAGGGGGGAAAGAGTGGAACAAGACAACAGGCATAAGGCCGAGCCTTCCACCGTTACCAAGTATATAGATGCATTAAAGTAAACAAGATATAATAATGATATCCCAACAATAAACATGTTCCAATAAGGAACAAACTCCATCTTCACCTGCAACTAGCAACACTATAAAAGGGGCTGAGCAAAGTGGTAACATAGCCAAACAAAGGTTTGCTAGGAAAGGTGGGTTAGAGGCTTGACATGGCAATACGGGTGGCATGATATAGCAAGTGGTAGGTATCGCGACATAGCTATAGAGCGAACATCTAGCAAGCAAAGATAGAAGTGATTTCGAGTGTATGGTCATCTTGCCTGCAAAGTTCTCCGAGTTGACGAAAGCTTGATCCTCGTAAGCATACTCAGCGGGTTCCTCGATCACGTAATCGTCTCCCGGCTCTACCCAAGGCAAGAACACAAGCAAAGGAAACACCAATTAACCACGGTGCAATGCGCAAGCAACATGATGCAAAACATGGTATGATATGCGGGATGTGATATGCAATGCATATGCGAGCTCCGGAAGTAAAATATTGAGCCAGGCCTCAACTTGGCAAACCAAGTGCGCGGCTGGAAAGATGAGTTGATTTCGGTCTGAATCGATATAAAGATCACCAGAATCGGATGCACGGTTTGGAAATGGCAAGCAAAACAATAATGGCAGAATTCTGTGATTAACAGCACGAAGCCATCTAGAATGCAACAAGAAATTAAGCTACTGCACTCTAACATATCAACAAATCACACGGCCATGATCTACTCAAGTGGCTTGACAAACGATGAACACTGAGCTATGGCTAAATCACACAAGAGCAGGTTCAAACAAGCATGAAAATACTAACATGCGAGGAATTCACATCAGGAAGCAATAGAGGAAGCAAACAACATGCTACAGGAACAGATCATAGCAACCAAAGGCATGGCATGAATCTACTCAAAGCATATAACAAAAGTCCCTTACTGACCATAAGCCAAAAAGGATCAGAAGATATGATGGCACCCATGTAAACATAGCAAGTTTCGTTAACAGACTCAGACAACAGAAAAACTGAGCATGGCATAAACAGAATTATGAAGGCATCTTTGCGAGCTCGATTCACTCACCACAAGGCATTGCATCACAAGCTAAGCATACTACCAACAAGAAGACATGTTCAAGAACCTAACCATGACAAGAACAATCTCATAGCATGCATGGATCAACTACAACAACCTTGGCAAAATTGATTAACATGTAAACAATCTGCCAGGAACATTTTATAACTAAAGTAGAGCAAGATTTAAACATGCTAGGGAACTCCATAATTGCAAACAGGGGCACGGATGGATAGATCACAACCATATGTCCAAATCAACCTTACTGAACATACTCAAAAGAAGCATGGATCTCACTGTAGCAACATGAATACAAGGCATAAAAATAACAGCAGAGCAAAGACTTAGTGAAACTCTAAGTCTCTGAAATCAGCAATATTACAAGAGATACTATGCATGCTTTTGCTAGTCACCACAGTGACCACAAAAATACATGGTATACACCCCTGTAAAGATGGCATGGCATAGTCCAAAACACATGTAGAGCTCATGCTCATATGCAGCATACAATAAATGTGGCAAAAATGACAAATGCTCATAATCTGCTAAGTAACAGGAGCTAACATTTTATAGCACTCTTGCACCCACGATTTGGCATCAAGATGGACTCAAACAAGCATGGCACAGTGGAACAAAATGAAGAGCGCATCATGATGAACATTTTGATATATCATGCATGCAAAACGGATCAGTACACATGAAGTTATGGCATGCTGAACAGAGCAATAAAACATCATAGATCTGGGACTTGGTGGAAAATTAGACCTACGAAAGTCAACGGGACGAGGACGTGCGGGACGAGGAGATCTAGGACCAGGGCGCGCATTTGGATGGAGGGCGTGGTTGATCTCGTCCATTCTCCGGGATCTCGCCGGAGTTCTCGATGGAGTGGAGGAAGACGGTGGCCGCAGACGTGGGGGCTCGCCAGAGTTGCAGCGGCTGGTCGCCGGAGTAGATGGTGGGCGAGCTCGCGGAAGAGGCGGCGCGGGCGCGCGCGGGAGGCGAAGCGGCAAGGCGCGGTCGCCGGCAGGAGCTCGAGCGGCGGCGGCGAAGTGCGTGCTCGGGGCGCCGACGGAGACCTGCGGGGCAGCGCGGCTTCAGGCCGCCGGGACGGGCGAGCGGCGGCAGAGAGAGGGCCCAGCGCAGCCCAGTTCGGCCCCGGGGCAGGCTGGATCTGGGCCCCGGGTGGCCAGCTCGGTGGGAGGTGGCTGGAGAGGCGCGGGGCACCACGTGGCAGTGGATGAGTGGAGGAGAGGGGCGGGGTGCTGAGGTGGCGACCTCTCACTGGCCGGAGCGACGTGGCGGCGACGGTGGACAAGTCCGGCACGACGCGCGGAGGAGGAGGTTAGGGATTGTACTGCCCGAAAAATGGAAGGGGAGGTGTTTATATAGGTAGAGGGAGTTAGGAATGTCCAAATGAGGTGTGGTTTTCGGCCGCGCGATCGTGATCGAACGGCTGAGAGGATGGAGGGGGTTTGGATGGGTTATTGGGCCACTTAGGAGTGGTGTTGGGCTGCAACACACACGAGGCCTTTACGGTTCCCCAGTTAACCGTTGGAGTATCAAACGGACTCCAAATGGCACGAAACTTGACAGGCAGTCTGCCGGTGGTGTACCAAGGCCACTTGGCAAATCTCGGTCCATTCCGAGGAAGTTTAACACCCACTCATGAAACAGGACAAAATGGGCGCCGGAGGAGTAGGAGTGTCGGATTGCAAAACGAACAACGGGGAAAAATGCTCGGATGAATGAGACGAACATGTATGCAAATGTGATGCACATGATGACATGATATGAGATGCATGACATGAACAAAATGCAAAACGAAAACAAAACCCAACCACGAAGGGAATATCGCGTCTCCGCAAAAGGCAAGAGTCGGAGTACAAATTTGGAAAGTTGTATCCAGGGCGTTACATCGAAGCTGAGGTTACGACCACTGCCCTCGGGTTGACGTTGGCTGGGGCGGATTAGCGCGAGAAGGCTGCTGCAACTGCCTTGATCTCCGTACAGGCCGAGTTGGCCTTTGCCCATGCTGAACTACTCCCGCTTCAGCAGCGACTTACCAGTGCTAAGTAACACATGTAGCAGAGCAGGGAGGAGGCGATCCGCCGACCGACGTTGCAGCGCGAACACGCCCCCATGCTCCATGAGCTCAGGGTGAGGGCCAATCGGGCGCTGGGCATCATCTGTGACGAATACGCCCCTCATCCTCATGCAGAAGACTATGTCGTCCATCTTTGCTTCTTCACCAATGTTGCGACGCGCCTGGAGGACCGGGCTGAGAGGGCTCGCGAGCTCGTTGATGAAAAGAGTTGTGGCCTCCTTGAGCGCGTGTTTTCCCGCATATTCAGCCATCTTCAGAATGGTGACCCCAACTACGTCTTTGCCGCCGCCATTGCCCCAGTGCCCGGAGCTATCCGGGACAACCTGGCGCATTGGGTGGATGATAACGTGGATGCTCTAGTAAGAGCTTTTGCTTCTAACGACGATGCAGTGGTAGTCGTGGAGGATGAAGGCGACGTGGTCGATGATGGTGAAAACGACGCTGGCGACGACGCCAGTAGCATGTCCGGGAGTGATTCGGAAGATGCTTCGGGCGACATGTCCGATTGAGCCCGCGCTCCTTGTCTTGAACCTGCGCGCAGAAAGCTTGGGCATGGTGTCACAGCCCTGGTTTAGCCTTTGCTTGACCTTGCTTGATCATCATGGCATCATGTGTAATTCTTGAAAAGTTGAAATGGGGGATGTTCAAACCCTAGCACCAGAACCAAATCAAATAGGTTCAACTTAAAAATATTTTCAGTGAATCCAAAATGCCCTCTGGAAATGTTCATGATTTTTGATAAAGGTGAAAACCTCTTACAAAAATGATGAACATATTTATAGGCCATTCCTGGATTTTTGAATTAACCCATAATGTATTTGAATTGGACATTTAAATTTTATAAATATTTTAAATGTCCAAATACTCATGAGCTGAAATGGTTACTGTTGGAAATATTCCAAATAGTGCCCACAAGCAAGCTCATGATTTTTGAAAATGCTCTGGCATTTTATTTTAAAGCCAAAACATTTGCAGAAAAAAGAAAGAGAAAACAGAAAAGAGAGAGAGAGAGTTAGAGCTTACCTATCGCCCTGGCCTGGCCCAGCTCGGCCCAGCCCACTGGCTGCTGCCAGTCATCCCCCTCCTCTCGCTAGGAGGACGAGAGGCGCGTGCCCGGCGCCTGCAGCCACATGCCGGCCACCTCCTTCTTCTGCCGACACCCATGACGCCGTCTACGAGTGCCATGCACTCTCCCTCGTCCCCCTCTCACTTTTCTCACTCTCCCACGGCTTCCTTCCCCTTCTCTGCTCTCTCCCCGAATGCGCCCGCCGCCGCCGACATGCAGCACCGCGGCCACCGCCTCCCCCTCACCTCTCCGACATGTCCAGAAGCTCCGCTGTGACGCCCTTGCCCTCCCCACCGAGCCATGCTTCGCCAGAGGCCCTGCATCGCCACCATCGGGTCGTCTTCAACCTCGGTACCCGCCGGACGCCGTTCATCGATTCGCCTCGCTCCGGTCGCCCCGAGCCCACTGATCTGCTCATCGACCTCCCTGTGAGCTCCGCCGCTTTTCCCCTCTTCTTTCCCACGCGTTTGCACCCTCTAGGCCATAGTTCCACCATGGCCAAAGCTCGTCTCCGCTCGAGCTTGTCGCCGGTGTCGCTCCGGTGACCATTTGGTCATCACGTGCTACCCAACATGCTTGCCGCATCGCGTAGTGCCTCGCTAGCGCCTCAGTTCCCGCGATTGCACGCCGTAGCCCAAACCCCGCACATGGCCGAACTCCGGCCGCCGCCTTGGAGCTCGCTGTCGTTGGCTCCGGCCATGATAGACCCGGCCTGCACCCCCACTAGATGCGCGCCTGCAAGAGCTCTCCAACGAGCCCAAGAACAGCCTCACCTGTGCCCTGTGGGCGTTTACCGAGCCGCGCCACCGTCTCGGGCCTTGCCGGTGTCGAGTCGCCGGCGGGTTTGACCCCGCTGACTGTTGACTAGGTGGGACCAGTTTGACTCCCCGGGTCATTGACGTGTGTGCCCTAGACCACTAATTAAACTAGGATTAGTATTAGTTTAACACTAACTAACTTTAGTTAGTTAACTAACTACTGGCCAGTGGGTCCCACTGGTCAGGTTTGACCTGGACCGCGTCTGTGGACCATATGACGTCAGCATGATGCAAGGCTGACGCGGTAATGCTTTTCTGTATTTTCAGAAAATCCACTAAACTTCCAAAAGTCATAAAAATTCAACTGTAACTCCAAATAAGATAAATTATATATGAAAAAATATCGAAAAAATTCAAGGAATCTGTTTATGGCATTTGCATGCACGTTTGAACAACCTAGGGTTGCTGTACAGGGCAATTTTCATAAATGACATTTAAATAAGCACATATGGAGTTTGAATTTGAACCCTTGGTTCAAACCAACTTCATTTAATATGGTTGCTAGTTGCATTAGCTCAATCAACATCATATTGCCATGAAATTATCATGCATCATAATTGTTGCACTGCATTGATTGTGTTCCTCTTTGTTTGCCGGTATTTGTCCCCTCTCGATAGACGTGGTTCCGACGACGAGTTCGATGACACTGATGAAGAACTATACTATCTTCAAAAGTGCCAGGCAAGAAAAAACCCCTTGTCCATTCCGATACAATCCCACTCTCTCACTCCTGCTCTCTTTTACTGCATTAGGACAACATGATTCCTCTGTTACTTGCTGCGGTAGTTGAACCCCTTATCCTCTGCATGACCTGTCATTGCCATAGTAAATAGATGAAACCTACTAGCATGAGTAGGAGTTGTTTGAGCCCTGATGTGCCTACTCATTCATGCTTGTTTGTCATGCCTTCTACTGCTTAGAGTTGAGTCAGGTCTGATTCATTGGGGATGAATTGGAGGTGTGTAAACATGTCCTACTGTTGAGAGCTAAGTGTGTGAACACGATTTGGTAAAGGTAGCAGTGAGAATCCATGTAGGAGTACATGGTGGGTTGTCTCATTGAAGCCGGCCTCAGGAACTGAGTTCTGTGTTTGTGATCCATGAAACAGTTACTACCATGCATTGGGCCCGAAACCAATGGACCCTCTAGGCTTCTTGATCACCCTTGTCCTCTGTCCAGGAGTTGCATCTAGTTTCTGGTGTTTATAGGATATGTGTTGGCGGCCGTGCGTAGCGCTGACCCTAGGGGTGGGCTATGATGCGGTAGATACACGGTGGCCGGGCATGCCGGGCGCCCGTTTGGTGTCCCGGAACCCTGTACACATCGTCCGGGACCGTATGTGGAAACCTCGGCCGGACTCCCTGTGGATGGAACCTGGATAGGCGACAAACCTGGACTAGAGACTTGAGTGTTTAGGTAGGTCATGGCCGACACCCTCGTTGGGCTTCCGCTTGAAGGTTGCCGAGTACATGTCATGTAAACGGCGGTAAGTGGTGAGAGCGTGTGTGAAGAAGTACACCCCTGTAGGGTTAACATCATCTATTCGAATAGCCGTGTCCGCGGTAATGGACTTCTGGGTTGCTATAACAGTTCATAGACAAGTGAAAGTGGATACTTTAAAACTCGCAAGATAAGTGTGAGTGCTATGGATCCATAGTGGTGTATTGAATGGTGAATATGTGGACTCCTGTGCACCACCTCAAAAGAGTTGCTTGCAGTCGTAGTTCAGGTTAGCCACTGAGTCAAAGCTGGCTTGCTGCAGTTAAACTCCACCACCCCTTTTATTGATACCGATGCATATGTAGATAGTTCTGATGTAAGTCTTGCTGGGTACATTTGTACTCACGTTTGCTTAATTTATGTTTTGCAGAGAGACTTCAGTCTCGTTAGTAGTTCCACGTGGACTCCGACGTTTAGCTTGATACCTCAGCTACGATCTTGTGCCCTCGGCAGGATCTGGTAGATAGTCAGGCTTCTTAGCCTTTTCATTTATAGATGTCTGTACTTAGACATGTTAAGCTTCCGCATGTGCTTGAATTGTATGCTATGATTGTTGGGTCATGAGACCCATGTTTGTAATTTCTCGCTCCTCGGAGCCTAATGAATAAATACTTGAGTTGTAGAGTTATGCTGTGATGCCATGTTGTATTTACACATATCAAGCATATTGTGTGTATGATTGAAATGCTTGGTATGTGTGGGATCCGACAATCTAGTTGTTTATCCTTGGCAGCCTCTCTTATGGGGAAATGTAGTCAAGTGCTTCCATGAGCCATAGTAGTCCGCTACAGCCCGGTTCACCGGAGTCCTGCTAGCCCAGCACTACTGCTCAGGACACTTGACTGGCCGGCATGTGTTTCACTTCGTTCCTATGTCTGTCCCTTCGGGGAAATGTCACGCGGTGACATCCGGAGTCCTACCTAGCCTGCTACAGCCCGGGTTCCCGGAGTCCTATTAGCCCAGTGCTACAGCCCGGATTCACACGCTGCTGACCGACATGCTCGATGTGATTCATGTATGCCTGTCCCCATAGGTTAGTGCCGCTTTGGGTTCACGACTTGCCATGTCGGCCCAGGTTCTCTGTCATATGGATGCTAGCGACACTATCATATACGTGAGCCAAAAAGGCGCAAACGGTCCCGGGCCATGGTAAGGCGACACCCGTGGGAATAGCGGTAGTGAGGTCGCAAAGTGATATGAGGTGTTACCGGCTAGACCAATGTGACTTGGAATCGGGGTCCTGACAGATTTGGTATCAGAGCCTGATTGCCTGTAGGATTACCAAGCCAAACTGGTCGAAGTCGAGTCTAGAAATGCTTTAGTTATGTAAGGGAATTGATTGTGGAAGGGAACATAATGCTCTTTTTACTCCTTTACCCTATGCCCTTCTGATCTGAGTCAACCTCTTCTTTTCTACGGGGATTAAGAACTAGGCCTTCTCATCTATCTATCAGGATGACGAGTTACTAATCCATAGACTTATAGAATTGATAGTTTCAAGCCTCAGTTCAGTTCCTACTACTTCTGTATGTTGACAGTTGATCTCGGAACCTTGATATTGTGTTGCTGAGTGGTTATGCCACTATTTTGCAGGATGTCTCAAATAATTTTGAGCATTTACAGCTGTTATGTTGTCCGAGTCATCCCAGGTTTCTAAGTAGTCTGATGCATTTGCAAACCCCTTCCTCCTATACCTGATGTCCATTGGGCCAGATTAATCACACTACCGGTCAGTTGAGGTACTCTATTGCCTCGACATATATGTTGGAATTATTATTATGACCCTAGGTGTCTTACGGGATCATCTAGTAACCTAGTCCTGTTTTGTGTCCCAGTGTGATGATTCTGGCCACCATTCTCGAAAGCATCCCGTGATGCCATTTAGTAGTAGGTATTCCATTCCTGGGTTCTTGAACCCGAGATTCACCCTACTTACCTCCTGTTGATAGTGTTTGCTCGTTCCTTTAGGATATTAGTAACCTTGCGATAGTCCTCGAGGTCCGTGGTATTTCCTTCTTCCAAATACCATGAAGCATTAAGGCAGAAGTTCTTTGAACCAAAATATCACAATCAGAGTACTCTTGAGGAGTCCTCCATTCATAATTGTGATTCTGCCAGTTCTACCTTTCTGCATGGGTTATCTGGAAGAAACCTATTGAACTTGGTTCGACATGTTAATCTATGCATCCACAACCCAGAAAGATATATGTCCTCTTGAGTTGTCCCTCTTCATTTGTATTCAGACCATCGTCTATCAATTGATAGTCAGGAGTAATTGTGCATCCATGTTATCAATGCTTATTATTCTTGTGGTCCGTTAAGCCATCCTATTTCAGAATGACTAGGAAAAACAAACTCCAGTACCTCATCCGTATCCAGGATTGGGTCAAAGTAGTTGTGTTCTGCAGATCAAATGCCCATCCAACTTTTGCTCTGTTCTACCCTGGAGTATTACCCCCTTTATGTCAGGATTGTCATGAGAATTGCACCATCTCTCATGAATTCTTGACGCAGTGATACTGCTTGCCATCATTTTTCATTCCTCGGTCCCGTGTTGTCGCAACCGAAATGCCGGCAAGTGAATCATGATGTGTGAAATCAATACTCCTAGCAACCGTGTTGCTCGGTAGTTAATGGACACTAAATCATTCTTAGCGTGTTGGTTATCGAAACACTATTCTAGGATTGATCATGCTACCTTGTCCTTATTTCCGGTGCACTCTTTGATCAATGAGTTAGGATTATTCAATCCCTTGCTTATTTATTCATATTGTCTTGCTTTGAAAAGCAAGATTGTTCTCGAGCTTAGTAACATATCGCTGGTTCGTGATGTTCCGAATATCTTCTCGGAAGTATTACCAGGTTGTCACCTCACCGCTATGTTGAGTTCATGATCATGCTGGTTTTTCCTCCAAACCACCCATTCTCCAAGAATCTGTGTTGGATACCCCTGAGTTAGTTGGTTAAGCTAAACAATAACTTGGAGAGTTGGAAGATAAAATCTTGTCTCACTTAGATCATGTTAAGGGATATCTTTGGTGTGTGTGTGTTGAAGAAAGATGACATCTTCATCGATTGATCCTCGTGATCAACTGTCGGTGATTTGAGTATGGGCTAGCGTCAAATCAAATCAGAACCAACGATAATTGTAATGTTGTCTTACTCGTGGTTGTTCCTTGAGCATACACCATTATATCTTTTGGGTCTGACTAATGCTAACACCTTGTTCACATGATTGTGGAGTTCCATTTATACAGAAACCTGGATGAATTATTGTTGAGCCCATCGACAACATCTTGGTCTCCTCCATGATTTGGTTGAACATTACACTAGTGTTGGAAACTTGTGTAAGCATTTTCTTCATGAACCGTTCGTGAAGCATATGTTTGGACGAAAGAAGTGAGTCCCTCTAATTCATGTGCACTTGATGCAAGTTGCCGCCATGAATTTGAGAAGGCTTGTTTTACCTCCTCTGGAATCATCCCAAGTTAGTCATGCACATGCGTAGTATTCTATGGTCTGATAGACTGATCATCTTCATTCCATACGTATCCCTAGCACACCAAGCCACTGATTCATTTGTTCAAGAAGAAGTAGTTCCTTCATAAGAACTAGTCATGACCTATGTTAGGACTTCGTTATCCTCGATGATGGTTCCCAATCTGAACTCGGTAGTGTTTTACTATAAGACTACTATGTGGTCATGCTTGTCTAGTACAACATGTTCACATGTGTTTAGCAGGACCAACTCATGTTCTGGAGCTTGCTATCGTAGTTCATTTCCCGAGAATCTCGCAACATCATCTCGTCGATTTGTGTTGCAAACTATCACTTTTCTTCCTAGATTCGATGAGTCTGGAATATCCTGATACCCACCAGATCTGAATCTTAGGCAGATATGATGGTTGGAACGTGTCCCAAGAATTATAATATTGTTCTCTCATTAACGCGGTAACGTGGATGTCGTGGCCAACCCACCTAGCCGGAAGGTCAATTATTGTAAAATCTTGGTTGAAGAAGTTGGTCACCTCCCCATAAGGATCTCGCAGGATCTGCCTCCGTAGTTATTCCTTATGGATTCTTAAGCTTCCGATTGTCCGACCTTTTACTTGATGTTCTAGTTATCAAACCATATCTACAAATGGGTTGCGCTAGCACATCAAGGAGAACATTAGAAGCGGAGTGCTAAATGTCTCTCGGTCGATCATCCAGATTTCGTTCCCTTGGCCTCGCTAATGTAAAATCTGAGGAAGGGGTGTCTTTCTATGCATCTGCATTGTCCATCACTATTTGTCAAGGTAGTAAGATGTGTTGCCAGGATCCTCGACACGGATGTTGGTAGAACCTTGATGAATATGGAAATGCTCAAGTTCCTGAGAACACACGCAAGCAAAAGCATCCCTTGCGTTGTCTTCAACAAGGTAGTCCACATCATCCATCCTAGTCCGAGTATGCCATTTCCTCGAGCTATTTCAAACGATCAGTTGTAAATTGCCTTAAGCTGGAATGAAGAGTTTCAATGATCTATGTATCAAAAGTAATTCTTTTTGCCACTTAAGGGAATATCTTTGCGAGTCACCTTCTTTAAGGTGTCTCATTGTGGTATCATGGCAACCCAACTCCTCGATACATTGACACCGTTCACCACCCTCCTAGGTGTGGGAATTCCGCTACTTATTTAAACTTTGTCATATGCTCATTTCCATCATTCTTGATGTGTGTATCGTGTCTCATCTCGACAGATGTCGCTATGTCTCATTCTGAGAGTTGATCGTCGGTTGCTCGATCTTCGAGAAGATCGATTCTTTGAGAGTTTCTTTTCTTTCTGTTATCGTGTTGGATGGAGTTCTCAGAGCAAGACATTGAGACAAAGATGGTGATCGTGTCAGTGTTCCTATGAAGTGCAACCTGGATCGTGAAGACCGTGTTAGCCTTGTGTCCCCTCTGTCTTCTTACCTCATGTCCTGAATCTCGGGACGAGATTCTTGTTTAGTGGGGGTGAGTTGTCACAGCCCTGGCTTAGCCTTTGCTTGACCTTGCTTGATCATCATACCATCATGTGTAATTCTTGAAAAGTTGAAATGGGGGCTGTTCAAACCCTAGCACCAGAACCAAATCAAATAGGTTCAACTTAAAAATATTTTCAGTGAATCCAAAATGCCCTCTGGAAATGTTCATGATTTTTGATAAAGGTGAAAACCTCTGACAAAAATGATGAACATATTTATAGGCCATTCCTAGATTTTTGAATTAACCCATAATGTATTTGAATTGGACATTTAAATTTTATAAATATTTTAAATGTCCAAATACTCATGAGCTGAAATGGTTACTGTTGGAAATATTCCAAACAGTGCCCACAAGCAAGCTCATGATTTTTGAAAATGCTCTGGCATTTTATTTTAAAGCCAAAACACTTGCAGAAAATAGAAAAAGAAAACAGAAAAGAGAGAGAGAGAGAGTTAGAGCTTACCTGTCGCCCTGGCCTGGCCCATCTCGGCCCAGCCCACTGGTTGCTACCAGTCATCCCCCTCCTGTCGCCAGGAGGACGAGAGGCGCGTGCCCGACGCCCGCAGCCACACGCCGGCCACCTCCTGCTTCTACCGACACCCAAGACGCCGTCTACGAGTGCCATGCACTCTCCCTCGTCCCCCTCTCACTTTTCTCACTCTCCCACGGCTTCCTCCCCCTTCTCTGCTCTCTCCCCGAACGCGCCCGCCGCCGCCGACGTGCACCACCGCGGCCACCGCCTCCCCCTCGCCTCTCCGACATGTCCAGAAGCTCTGCCGCGACGCCCTCGCCCTCCCCACCGAGCCATGCTTCGCCGGAGGCCCTGCATCGCCGCCATCGGGACGTCTTCAACCTCGGTACCCGCCGGACGCCGTTCATCGATTCGCCTCGCTCCGGTCGCCCCGAGCCCACTAATCTGCTCATCGACCTCCCTGTGAGCTTCACCGCTTTTCCCCTCATCTTTCCCACGCGTTTGCACCCTCTAGGCCATAGTTCCACCATGGCCGAAGCTCGTCTCCGCTCGAGCTTGTCGCCGGCGTCGCTCCGGCGACCATTTGGTCATCCCGTGCTACCCAACATGCTTGCCGCATCACGTAGTGCCTCGCTAGCGCCTCAGTTCCCGCGATTGCACGTTGTAGCCCAAACCCCGCACATGGCCGAACTCCGGCCACCGCCTTGGAGCTCGCCGTCGTTGGCTCTGGCCATGATAGACCCGGCCTCCACCCCCACTAGATGCGCGCCTGCAAGAGCTCTCCAACGAGCCCAAGAACGGCCTCACCTGTGCCCTGTGGGCGTTTACCGAGCCGCGCCACCGTCTCGGGCCTTGCCGATGTCGAGTCACCGGCGGGTTTGACCCCGCTGACCGTTGACTGGGTGGGACCAGTTTGACTCCCCGGGTCACTGACGTGTGTGCCCTAGACCACTAATTAAACTAGGATTAGTATTAGTTTAACACTAACTAACTTTAGTTAGTTAACTAACTACTGGCCAGTGTGTCCCACTGGTCAGGTTTGACCTGGACCGCGTCTGTGGACCATATGACGTCAGCATGATGCAAGGCTGACGCGGTAATGCTTTTCTATATTTTAAATAAATCTAAATGATTTATTTATTTTCAGAAAATCCACTAAACTTCCAAAAGTCATAAAAATTCAACCGTAACTCCAAATAAGATAAATTATATATGAAAAATAATCAGAAAAATTCAAGGAATCTGTTTATGGCATTTGCATGCACGTTTGAACAACCTAGGGTTGCTGTACAGGGCAATTTTCATAAATTACTTTTAAATAAGCACATATGGAGTTTGAATTTGAACCCTTGGTTCAAACCAACTTCATTCAATATGGTTGCTAGTTGCATTAGCTCAATCAACATCATATTGCCATGACATTATCATGCATCATAATTGTTGCACTGCATTGATTGTGTTCCTCTTTGTTTGTCGGTATTTGTCCCCTCTCGATAGACGTGGTTCCGACGACGAGTTCGATGACACCGATGAAGAACTATACTATCTTCAGAAGTGCCAGGCAAGCAAAACCCCCTTGTCCATTCTGATACAATCCCACTCTCTCGCTCCTGCTCTCTTTTACTGCATTAGGACAACAACGATTCAACTGTTACATGCTGCGGTAGTTGAACCCTTATCCTCTGCATGACCTGTCATTGCCACAGTAAATAGATGAAACCCACTAGCATGAGTAGGAGTTGTTTGAGCCCTGATGTGCCTACTCATTCATGCTTGTTTGTCATGCCTGCTACTGCTTAGAGTTGAGTCAGGTCTGATTCATCGGGGATGAATCAGAGGTGTGTAAACATGTCCTACTGTTGAGAGCTAAGTGTGTGAACACGATTTGGTAAAGGTAGCGGTGAGAGGCCATGTAGGAGTACATGGTGGGTTGTCTCATTGAAGCCGGCCTCAGGAACTGAGTTCTGTGTTTGTGATCCATGAAACAGTTACTACCACGCATTGGGCCCGAAACCAATGGACCCTCTCAGGCTTCTTGATCACCCTTGTCCTCTGTCCAGGAGTTGCAACTAGTTTCTGGTGTTTATAGGATATGTGTTGGCGGCCATGCGTAGCGCTGACCCTAGGGGTGGGCTATGATGCGGTAGATACACCGTGGCCGGGCATACCGGGCGCCCGTTTGGTGTCCCGGAACCCTGTACACATCGTCCGGGACCGTATGTGGAAACCTCGGCCGGACTCCCTGCGGATGGAACCTGGATAGGCGATAAACCTGGACTAGAGACTTGAGTGTTTAGGTAGGTCGTGGCCGACACCCTCGTTGGGCTTCCGCTTGAAGGTTGCCGAGTACATGTCGTGTAAACGGCGGTAAGTGGTGAGAGCGTGTGTGAAGAAGTACACCCCTGCAGGGTTAACATCATCTATTCGAATAGCCGTGTCCGCGGTAATGGACTTCTGGGTTGCTATACCAGTTCATAGACAAGTGAAAGTGGATACTTTAAAACTCGCAAGATAAGTGTGAGTGCTATGGATGGCCTTCTCGGAGGGAGACGGGAGCGGATCCATAGTGGTGTATTGAATGGTGAATATGTGGACTCCTGTGCACCACCTCAAAAGAGTTGCTTGCAGTCGTAGTTCAGGTTAGCCACTGAGTCAAAGCTGGCTTGCTGCAGTTAAACTCCACCACCCCTTTATTGATACCGATGCATATGTAGATAGTTCTGATGTAAGTCTTGCTGGGTACATTTGTACTCACGTTTGCTTAATTTATGTTTTGCAGAGAGACTTCAGTCTCATTAGTAGTTCCATGTGGACTCCGACGTTTAGCTTGATACCTCAGCTACGATCTTGTGCCCTCGACAGGATCTGGTAGATAGTCAGGCTTCTTAGCCTTTTTCATTTGTAGATGTCTGTACTCAGACATGTTAAGCTTCCGCATGTGCTTTGATTTGTATGCTATGATTGTTGGGTCATGAGACCCATGTTTGTAATATCTCGCTCCTCGGAGCCTAATGAATAAATACTTGAGTCGTAGAGTTATGTTGTGATGCCATGTTGTATTTACACATATCGAGCATATTGTGTGTATGATTGAAATGCTTGGTATGTGTGGGATCCGACAATCTAGTTGTTTATCCTTGGCAGCCTCTCTTATGGGGAAATGTAGTCAAGTGCTTCCATGAGACATAGTAGTCCGCTACAGCCCGGTTCACCGAAGTCCTGCTAGCCCAGCACTACTGCTCAGGACACTTGACTGGCCGGCATGTGTTTCACTTCGTTCCTATGTCTGTCCCTTCGGGGAAATGTCATGCGGTGACATCCGGAGTCCTGCCTAGCCTGCTACAGCCCGGGTTCCCGGAGTCCTGTTAGCCCAGTGCTACAGCCCGGATTCACACGCTGCTGACCGACATGCTCGATGTGATTCATGTATGCCTGTCCCCATAGGTTAGTGCCGCTTTGGGTTCACGACTAGCCATGTCGGCCCGGGTTCTCTGTCATATGGATGCTAGCGACACTATCATATACGTGAGCCAAAAGGCGCAAACGGTCCCGGGCCATGGTAAGGCGACACCCGTGGGAATAGCGTAGTGAGGCCGCAAAGTGATATGAGGTGTTACCGGCTAGACCAATGTGACTTGGAATCGGGGTCCTGACAGATTTGGTATCAGAGCCTGATTGCCTGTAGGATTACCAAGCCAAACTGGTCGAAGTCGAGTCTAGAAATGCTTTAGTTATGTAAGGGAATTGATTGTGGAAGGGAACATAAGGCTCTTTTTACTCCTTTACCCTATGCCCTTCTGATCTGAGTCAACCTCTTCTTTTCTACGGGGATTAAGAACTAGGCCTTCTCATCTATCTATCAGGATGACGAGTTACTAATCCATAGACTTATAGAATTGATAGTTTCAAGCCTTAGTTCCGTTCCTACTACTTCTGTATGTTGACAGTTGATCTCGGAACCTTGATATTGTGTTGTTGAGTGGTTATGCCACTATTTTGCAGGATGTCTCAAATAATTTTGAGCATTTACAGCTGTTATGTTGTCCGAGTCATCCCAGGTTTCTAAGTAGTCTGATGCATTTGCAAACCCCTTCCTCCTGTACCTGATGTCCATTGGGCCAGATTAATCACACTACCGGTCAGTTGAGGTACTCTATTGCCTCGACATATATGTTGGAATTATTATTATGACCCTAGGTGTCTTACGGGATCATCTAGTAACCTAGCCCTGTTTTGTGTCCCAGTGTGATGATTCTGGCCACCATTCTCGAAAGCATCCCGTGATGCCATTTAGTAGTAGGTATTCCATTCCTGGGTTCTTGAACCCGAGATTCACCCTACTTACCTCATGTTGATAGTGTTTGCTCGTTCCTTTAGGATATTAGTAACCTTGCGACAGTCCTCGAGGTCCGTGGTATTTCCTTCTTCCAAATACCATGAAGCATTAAGGCAGAAGTTCTTTGAACCAAAATATCACAATCAGAGTACTCTTGAGGAGTCCTCCATAATTGTGATTCTGCCGGTTCTACCTTTCTGCATGGGTTATCTGGAAGAAACCTATTGAACTTGGTTCGACATGTTAATCTATGCATCCACAACCCAGAAAGATATATGTCCTCTTGAGTTGTCCCTCTTCATTTGTATTCAGACCATCGTCTATCAATTGATAGTCAGGAGTAATTGTGCATCCATGTTATCAATGCTTATTATTCTTGTGGTCCGTTAAGCCATCCTATTTCAGAATGACTAGGAAAAACAAACTCCAGTACCTCATCCGTATCCAGGATTGGGTCAAAGTAGTTGTGTTCTGCAGATCAAATGCCCATCCAACTTTTGCTCTGTTCTACCCTGGAGTATTACCCCCTTTATGTCAGGATTGTCATGAGAATTGCACCATCTCTCATGAATTCTTGACGCAGTGATACTGCTTGCCATCATTTTTCATTCCTCGGTCCCGTGTTGTCGCAACCGGAATGCCGGCAAGTGAATCATGATGTGTGAAATCAATACTCCTAGCAACCGTGTTGCTCGGTAGTTAATGGACACTAAATCATTCTTAGCGTGTTGGTTATCGAAACACTATTCTAGGATTGATCATGCTACCTTGTCCTTATTTCCGGTGCACTCTTTGATCAATGAGTTAGGATTATTCAATCCCTTGCTTATTTATTCATATCGTCTTGCTTTGAAAAGCAAGATTGTTCTCGAGCTTAGTAACATATCGCTGGTTCGTGATGTTCCGAATATCTTCTCGGAAGTATTACCAGGTTGTCACCTCACCGCTATGTTGAGTTCATGATCATGCTGGTTTTTCCTCCAAACCACCCATTCTCCAAGAATCTGTGTTGGATACCCCTGAGTTAGTTGGTTAAGCTAAACAATAACTTGGAGAGTTGGAAGATAAAATCTTGTCTCACTTAGATCATGTTAAGGGATATCTTTGGTGTGTGTGTGTTGAAGAAAGATGACATCTTCATCGATTGATCCTCGTGATCAACTGTCGGTGATTTGAGTATGGGCTAGCGTCAAATCAAATCAGAACCAACGATAATCGTAATGTTGTCTTACTCGTGGTTGTTCCTTGAGCATACACCATTATATCTTTTGGGTCTAACTAATGCTAACACCTTGTTCACATGATTGTGGAGTTCCATTTATACGGAAACCTGGATGAATTATTGTTGAGCCCATCGACAACATCTTGGTCTCCTCCATGATTTGGTTGAACATTACACTAGTGTTGGAAACTTGTGTAAGCATTTTCTTCATGACCGTTCGTGAAGCATATGTTTGGACGAAAGAAGTGAGTCCCTCTAATTCATGTGCACTTGATGCAAGTTGCCGCCATGAATTTGAGAAGGGTTGTTTTACCTCCTCTGGAATCATCCCAAGTTAGTCATGCACGTGCGAAGTATTCTATGGTCTGATAGACTGATCATCTTCATTCCATACGTATCCCTAGCACACCAAGCCACTGATTCATTTGTTCAAGAAGAAGGAGTTCCTTCATAAGAGCTAGTCATGACCTATGTTAGGACTTCGTTATCCTCGATGATGGTTCCCAATCTGAACTCGGTAGTGTTTTACTATAAGACTACTATGTGGTCATGCTTGTCTAGTACAACATGTTCACATGTGTTTAGCAGGACCAACTCATGTTCTGGAGCTTGCTATCGTAGTTCATTTCCTGAGAATCTCGCAATGTCATCTCGTTGATTTGTGTTGCAAACTATCACTTTTCTTCCTAGATTCGATGAGTCTGGAATATCCTGATACCCACCAGATATGAATCTTAGGCAGATATGATGGTTGGAACGTGTCCCAAGAATTATAATATTGTTCTCTCATTAACCCGGTAACGTGGATGTCGTGGCCAACCCACCTAGCCGGAAGGTCAATTATTGTAAAATCTTGGTTGAAGAAGTTGGTCACCTCCCCATAAGGATCTCGCAGGATCTACCTCCGTAGTTATTCCTTATGGATTCTTAAGCTTCCGAATGTCCGACCTTTTACTTGATGTTCTAGTTATCAAACCATATCTACAAATGGGTTGCGCTAGCACATCAAGGAGAACATTAGAAGCGGAGTGCTAAATGTCTCTCGGTCGATCATCCAGATTTCGTTCCCTTGGCCTCGCTAAGGTGAAATCTGAGGAAGGGGTGTCTTTCTATGCATCTGCATTGTCCATCACTATTTGTCAAGGTAGTAAGATGTGTTGCCAGGATCCTCGACACGGATGTTGGTAGAACCTTGATGAATATGGAAATGCTCAAGTTCCTGAGAACACGCGCAAGCAAAATCATCCCTTGCGTTGTCTTCAACAAGGTAGTCCACATCATCCATCCTAGTCCGAGTATGCCATTTCCTCGAGCTATTTCAAACGATCAGTTGTAAATTGCCTTAAGCTGGAATGAAGAGTTTCAATGATCTATGGATCAAAAGTAATTCTTTTTGCCACTTAAGGGAATATCTTTGCGAGTCACCTTCTTTAAGGTGTCTCGTTGTGGTATCATGGCAACCCAACTCCTCGCTACATTGACACCGTTCACCACCCTCCTAGGTGTGGGAATTCCGCTACTTATTTAAACTTGTCATATGCTCATTTCCATCATTCTTGATGTGTGTATCGTGTCTCATCTCGACAGATGTCGCTATGTCTCATTCTGAGAGTTGATCGTCGGTTGCTCGATCTTCGAGAA
The DNA here is from genome assembly GCF_018294505.1 of Triticum aestivum. Taxonomy (NCBI): domain Eukaryota; kingdom Viridiplantae; phylum Streptophyta; class Magnoliopsida; order Poales; family Poaceae; genus Triticum; species Triticum aestivum. Next base: position 320,760,304 of record NC_057809.1, on the reverse strand, counting down.
GATCGATTCTTCGAGAGTTTCTTTTCTTTCTGTTATCGTGTTGGATGGAGTTCTCAGAGCAAGACATCGAGACAAAGATGGTGATCGTGTCAGTGTTCCTATGAAGTGCAACCTGGATCGTGAAGACCGTGTTAGCCTTGTGTCCCCTCTGTCTTCTTACCTCACGTCCTGAATCTCGGGACGAGATTCTTGTTTAGTGGTGGTGAGTTGTCACAGCCCTGGCTTAGCCTTTGCTTGACCTTGCTTGATCATCATGGCATCATGTTTAATTCTTGAAAAGTTGAAATGGGGGCTGTTCAAACCCTAGCACCAGAACCAAATCAAATAGGTTCAACTTAAAAATATTTTCAGTGAATCCAAAATGCCCTCTGGAAATGTTCATGATTTTTGGATAAAGGTGAAAACCTCTGACAAAAATGATGAACATATTTATAGGCCATTCCTAGATTTTTGAATTAACCCATAATGTATTTGAATTGGACATTTAAATTTTATAAATATTTTAAATGTCCAAATACTCATGAGCTGAAATGGTTACTGTTGGAAATATTCCAAACAGTGCCCACAAGCAAGCTCATGATTTTTGAAAATGCTCTGGCATTTTATTTTAAAGCCAAAACACTTGCAGAAAATAGAAAAAGAAAACAGAAAAGAGAGAGAGAGAGAGTTAGAGTTTACCTGTCGCCCTGGCCTGGCCCAGCTCGGCCCAGCCCACTGGCTGCTGCCAGTCATCCCCCTCCTCTCGCCAGGAGGACGAGAGGCGCGTGCCCGACGCCCGCAGCCACACGCCGGCCACCTCCTGCTTCTACCGACACCCAGGACGCCGTCTACGAGTGCCACGCACTCTCCCTCGTCCCCCTCTCACTTTTCTCACTCTCCCACGGCTTCCTCCCCCTTCTCTGCTCTCTCCCCGAACGCGCCCGCCGCCGCCGACGTGCACCACCGCGGCCACCGCCTCCCCCTCGCCTCTCCGACATGTCCAGAAGCTCTGCCGCGACGCCCTCGCCCTCCCCACCGAGCCATGCTTCGCCGGAGGCCCTGCATCGCCGCCATCGGGACGTCTTCAACCTCGGTACCCGCCGGACGCCGTTCATCGATTCGCCTCGCTCCGGTCGCCCCGAGCCCACTAATCTGCTCATCGACCTCCCTGTGAGCTTCACCGCTTTTCCCCTCATCTTTCCCACGCGTTTGCACCCTCTAGGCCATAGTTCCACCATGGCCGAAGCTTGTCTCCGCTCGAGCTTGTCGCCGGCGTCGCTCCGGCGACCATTTGGTCATCCTGTGCTACCCAACATGCTTGTCGCATCGCGTAGTGCCTCCCAAGCGCCTCAGTTCCCGCGATTGCACGTTGTATCCCAAACCCCACACATGGCCAAACTCCGGCCACCGCCTTGGAGCTCGCCGTCGTTGGCTCCGGCCACGATAGACCCGGCCTCCACCCGCACTAAATGCGCGCCTGCAAGAGCTCTCCAATGAGCCCAAGAACGGCCTCTCCCGTGCCCTGTGGGCGTTTTTCGAGCCGTGCCACCGTCTCAGGCCTCGCCGGCGTCGAGTCACCCGCGGGTTTGACCCCGCTGACCGTTGACTGGGTGGGCCCAGTTTGACTCCCCGGGTCACTGATGTGTGGGCCCCAGACCACTAATTAAACTAGGATTATTATTAGTTTAACACTAACTAACTTTAGTTAGTTAACTAACTACTAGCCAGTGGGTCCCACTGGTCAGGTTTGACCTGGACCGCGTCTGTTGACCAGATGCGATCAGCATGATGCAAGGCTGACGCAGTAATGCTTTCCTGTATTTTAAATAAATCTAAATGATTTATTTATTTTCAGAAAATCCCCTAAACTCCCAAAAATCATAAAAATTCAACCGTAACTCCAAATAAGATAAATTATATATGAAAAATTATCAGAAAAATTCAAGGAATCTGTTTATGGCATTTGCATGCATGTTTGAACAACCTAGGGTTGCTGTACAAGGCAATTTGCATAAATGACTTTTAAATAAGCACATGTGGACTTTGAATTTGAACCCTTGGTTCAAACCAACTTCATTCAATATGGTTCCTAGTTGCATTAGCTCAATCAACAGCATATTGCCATGACATTATCATGCATCATAATTGTTGCACTGCATTGATTGTGTTCCTCTTTGTTTGTCGGTATTTGTCCCCACTCGATAGACGTGGTTCCGACGACGAGTTCGATGACACCGATGAAGAACTATACTATCTTCAGAAGTGTCAGGCAAGCAAAACCCCCTTGTCCATTCTGATACAATCCCACTCTCTCGCTCCTGCTCTCTTTTGCTGCATTAGGACAACACGATTCCTCTGTAACTTGCTGCGGTAGTTGAACCCCTTATCCTCTGCATGACCTGTCATTGCCACAGTAAATAGATGAAACCTACTAGCATGAGTAGGAGTTGTTTGAGCCCTGATGTGCCTACTCATTCATGCTTGTTTGTCATGCCTGCTACTGCTTAGAGTTGAGTCAGGACTGTTTCATCAGGGATGAATCGGAGGTGTGTAAACATGTCCTACTGTTGAGAGCTAAGTGTGTGAACACGATTTGGTAAAGGTAGCGGTGAGAGGCCATGTAGGAGTACATGGTGGGTTGTCTCATTGAAGCCGTCCTCAGGAACTCAGTTCTGTGTTTGTGATCCATGAAATAGTTACTACCACGCATTGGGCCCAAAACTAATGGACCCTCTTGGCTTCTTGATCACCCTTGTCCTCTGTCCAGGAGTTGCAACAAGTTTCTGGTGTTTATAGGATATGTGTTGGCGGTCATGCATAGCACTGACCCTAGGGGTGGGCTATGATGCGGTAGATACACCGTGGCCGGGCATGCCGGGCGCCCGTTTGGTATCTCGGAACCTTGTACACATTGTCCGGGGCCGTATGTGGAAACCTCGGCCGGACTCCCTGCGGATGGAACCTGGATAGGCGATAAACCTGGACTAGAGACTTTAGTGTTTAGGTTGGCCGTGGCCGACACCCTCGTTGGGCTTCCACTTGAAGGTTGCCGTGTACATGTCGTGTAAACGGCGGTAAGTGGTGAGAGCGTGTGTGAAGAAGTACACCCCTGCAGGGTTAATATCATCTATTGAATAGCCGTGTCTACGGTAATGGACTTCTGGGTTGCCTATAACAGTTCATAGACAAGTGAAAGTGGATACTCTAAAACTCGCAAGATAAGTGTGAGTGCTATGGATGGCCTTCTTGGAGGGAGACGGGAGCGGATCCATAGTGGTGTATTGAATGGTGAATATGTGGACTCGTGTGCGCCACCTCAAAAGAGTTGCTTGCAGTCGTAGTTCAGGTTAGCCACTAAGTCAAAGTTGGCTTGCTGCAGTTAAATTCCACCACCCCCTTTATTGATACCGATGCATATGTAGATAGTTCTGATGTAAGTCTTGCTGGGTACATTTGTACTCACGTTTGCTTAATTTATGTTTTGTAGAGAGACTTCAGTCTGGTTAGTAGTTCCACGTGGACTCCGACGTTTAGCTTGATACCTCAGCTACGATCTTGTGCCGTCGGCAGGATCTAGTAGATAGTCAGGCTTCATAGCCTTTTCATTTATAGATGTCTATACTCAGACATGTTAAGCTTCCGCATGTGCTTGAATTGTATGCTATGATTGTTGGTCCATGAGACCCATGTTTGTAATTTCTCGCTCCTCGGAGCCTAATGATTAAATACTTGAGTCATACAGTTATGTTGTGATGCCATGTTGTATTTACACATATCGAGCATATTGTGTGTATGATTGAAATGCTTGGTATGTGTGGGATCCGACAATCTAGTTGTTTATCCTTGGCAGCATCTCTTATGGGGAAATGTAGTCTAGTGCTTCCATGAGCCATAGTAGTCCGCTACAGCCCGGTTCACCGGAGTCCTGCTAGCCCAGCACTACTGCTCAGGACACTTGACTGGCCGACATGTGTTTCACTTTGTTCCTATGTCTGTCCCTTTGGGGAAATATCACGCGGTGACATCCGAAGTCCTGCCTAGCCTGCTACAGCCCGGGTTCCCGAAGTCCTGTTAGCCCAGTGCTACAGCCCGGATTCACACGCTGCTGACCGACATGCTCGATGTGATTCATGTATGCTTGTCCCCATAGGTTAGTGCCGCTTTGGGTTCACGACTAGCCATGTTGGCCCGGGTTCTCTATCATATGGATGCTAGCGACACTATCATATACGTGAGCCAAAAAGGAGCAAACGGTCCCGGGCCATGGTAAGGCGACACCCATGGGAATACCGTCCGTGAGGCCGCAAAGTGATATGAGGTGTTACTGGCTAGATCAATGTGACTTGGAATCGGGGTCCTGACACATGGCCCCCAAAGATGTAAGTGTATTTTGGGGAGGGGGAGCCGCTCATGTAATCAAACTATTGTTTAATTCCCTGAGCCAGACTTAAGGCTTGCTTTTGCGAGTTCTCAAGTTCCTCCGCGAGCTTGCTGTAGTAACTTACCTCAGTCTAGGCGGGCCTCAGACTGGCCTTGTAGTTGTCGATGTGTAGTTCTCCCGAGGGGAGTCCTCTGCGGGCTCGCGAGGTTTTGAGCTTCTGAGGAGCCCGCTGGTCCGCCTGAGAGGGCCTTGCGAGAGACGAGCATTAGATCACGGTGAGATGCGCGCGCATCCCACGCCGAGCCCCCACTCGTGAGGCGCTCGTAAGGGAGGGGCAGTAGGCGCTAGCCTCGAAACAAGGCACGGAGCCAGAAAACTCAAGAAATCAACATGAACGAGAAAAGATGGCCCCCATGCTTGCCAATGAAAATACGATTGTGAGTTCAAATCCAAAAGGCAGCAAATCGAGCTACAGAAAAGGGGTTGAAAGAAAATGGCTGCGTCCGGCACCTAGCTAGTCTTCTTGTGTTCTCACCAGCACGGAGCCTGGTACTTTCGTTGGCCGTGAGCATAGTCATTGGGGGATAGTGTCGATGGCCAGCTGAGCATGGTGCTTCCACTAGGTCGTGGGCGGGAGCCCCCGAGGCCCGAGGGTGGCTCTCCGGAGACTCCGGGGAGTCTATAGCCCCACTCATTATTACGTGAGAGTGTCACAGGCGGAGACCTTCACAGGCACGAGCCATGCTTCATATCGCCAGACAAGGGCCCCGCCATGCGCCACCCTCGACCACCATTGGGTAGTCCGGAAACCAGGACGATGCCAATGGGCAAAGGGGATGCTAGCGGCGCCCACGGCGACCATGGGCCCTCTGCAGGGGGGAGGGCTCACCGGCGCCTCCCCGGCAGAGGACCTACCTTCGGGCGACGCCTTGCCCCGCGCGACATGTGGGGGGCCTTGCTCCGGACCCCTTCTATGTAGCCCCCAGTGCGCTGCCCCTGACTGGAGTGGGGCTACCGCATTTCCTTGCCATCCGCCGCTGTGGCCTGGTCCACCTGCAACCCATGGTTAGCGTAAGCCTGCTCATGAGATATCAGTGGTCCCCTGCGGTGGTTGTCGTTGGCGGGTCGACGAGGCTCCTGGGTGGCTTATGGAAGGCCTTGACTTCCAGCATCTCTTCTTCCCAGCCATGCTCGAGGAATGTGCAGGGGTCGTCCTATGGCGTGTACACCTGATCCACAATGTGGGGCACATAGGCTTCCTGAGTTGCCTCTCTGGAACGTTCACCGAGGAGCCCGTGCCCCACGCCGCCGAGCCTGGTGCGCCTCCCTGGTGGGTGTAGGGTGGCGCTCGATTGGGACCATGAGGAGCAACGCCCGCACCTACGCCACCAGGGGAGGAAAGGGCGCGGCCGGATGTCCGGCACTGCTGGTCGTGCTGACGCTGGCGAGCCCTCCTGGTGCACCTAGGAGCACGCAAGCGCAGTGAGGCCCGTCATCCTTGGCGACGTGTAAGTATGGAGCGGAAAGGTGGCGTACCCCTAGCTACAGCATCCAGCAGCTTGGCGACGTGTTTCAGCAACGCGTCGCAGCCGCTCTCCGTCGGCCGGCACCGCAGCAGCTCCCGCGCCACCATGAGTGTGGCTGGCATGTTCGCCTGTTCCCGTCGGGTGTGTGGTGTCGTCGCTGTTGCATAGCTTGAGGATCTTGCGGCAGCCCGCGCATGACGCGGTGTGAGGGTGGAAGGCATCGGTCTGCGCCGCCCGCGTCCCGCGGCGTCCGGTGGTGTTCAGGTCTCCCTGGGCGGATGGTGCCGCCCTGACGGGCCAACAAGCCCACTGGTCAGCGTTGGTCCTTGGGTCGCCGGACATCAAGACCGCGGGGTGTTGGCGGATCAGCTGACGGAAGAGAAGCTTCAGCGCAACCCTACCCGGCGCGCCAAATGTCGGATTACGGGTTCCGACAAAACCCTTGAGGTTCGAACTCTGGGGTGCGCACAAAGATCTCTCACCCCCTAGCTCACGCTCTCGCCACGATCTCAAAGCCTAGCTCACCGAACCCGAGGAACAAGAGACAGAAGATTTTACAGTGGTTCGGGCCACCGTTGTTGTGTAATACTCTAATCCAGTGTGGTGTGGTGGATTGCCTTGTGAGCTGGGGATTAACAAGTACAAGGGAAGAACAGCCTCGTGAGGAGAGGTGTTCTTGAGCTCGATGAGCTTGTGTGTTGCCTTGGTGGAATGGATCCAGTCCCAGATGAGTCCTCCCTCCTAAGGTGCTGGCTAGTCCTATTTATAGAGGCCCGGGTCCTATTCCCAAATATTAGGTGGGAAGGGATCCCACTACGGCCAATTTGAAGGGGGACAACTAGTACAAGTTATATTGACAAAAGGTGGTCTTCCCCTGCCAAAGGCTCTGGTGGTGACGCCGTCGTGGTCTCCATGATGACCTCCGTCCTGCTGTGCTACTAGTGTTGGTCTAGTTGCACCGATATGGAAACCTTTGCCTGATGCCTCGGGACTCCTCGCCTACGCCTGCCTCTTTAGCACCAAAGAGGCAACTTGTACTCTGCGTGCTAGGCTAGCTCGCAAGGATCCGAGAGATCAAGGCGACGGGCATCTTATGAGGTTTCTGTGACGTGAGCCATGACGATGAAGGCTAGGTAGGCGCCAGTGGGCGCAGAGTGCTAGTTTCCTCTTCTAAAGAGGTAGGCGCAGGCGAGGAGTCCAGAGGCCAAGATCAGCAAGACGGCAAGACGGAGGTCATCATGGAGCCCACGACGACGTCGCCACCAGAGCCTTTTGCAGGCGAAGACCACGTTTTGTCAGGATAACTTGTACTCGTTGTCCCCCTTCAGACTGGCCTTGTGGGCTCCCTTCCCGCCTAATATTTGGGGAGAGGACCCGGGGCTCTATAAATAGGACTAGCCACCACCGAAGGGAAGGATCTGATCTCATCAGATTTGGGACCGGATCCATTCCACCAAGGTCACTACACAAGCTCATCACGCTCAAGAACACCTCTCCTCAGGAGGCTGTTCTTCCCTTGTACTTGTTCATCCCCAGCCTACAAGGCAATCCACCACACAACACTGGAGTAGGGTATTACACCGCAATAGTGGCCCGAACCAGTATAAACTCTTGTGTCCATTGTTCCTTTGTCTCGGAGAGCTAGGCTTTGTGATCGTTGCAAGGGTGTGCGCTAGGGGTGAGAGATCTTCGTGTGCACCCAAGTGTTCGAACCTCAAGGGGTTGCCGGAACCCGTAATCCGACATTTGGCGCGCCAGGTAGGGGTGCGCTGAAGCTTTCCCTTTGTCGATCCACATTCAGCAACTCCATCGCATCCATGTCAAACGCTCGCCGAGCCTGTGCTGAGCGCTGCGCCGCCCTCGCCGCTCGCGTCGCCCAGACGGTGCCCGTTGGGGGACCTCCTCGCCATTCTCCATCACCTGCTGCCAATGCCACTATCGGCCCAGCAGTGAACAAGCAGCAAGCATCATCGCTGCACCCCTCTGTGCGGCGGGACGGCGGTGTAACACCCTCGATGCGACTATATCTCCCACGTGTCGAGGCACGACTTAGAGGCATAATCGCATCTTCACAACATCCCATGTAATATAAATCATAAAGGGGAAAAAATAACATAGTTGGCTTACACTCGCCACGTCAATCAAGTACATAAATAACATTACATCAACCAAACACTCATGGCCCGACTATGGCGCCCAAATAAAAGAGAACCCAACATGCGACACGGTCCCAATCACCCCAACTGGGCACCACTACTGATCATCAGGAAAGGAAACATAGTAACGTTGAGAGTCCTCGTCGAACTCCCACTTGAGCTCAAGCGCGTCACCTGGAGGGGAATCATCAGGCCCTGCATCTGGTGTAATAGTAATCTGTGAGCCACAGGGACTCAGCAATCTCGCACCCTCGCGATCAAGACTATTTAAGCTTATAGGTAAGGCAAGGTAAGTATAAGTGGAGCTGCAGCAAGCGACTAGCAAAAATGGTGGATAATCTATTCGCAAAAGAGAGCGAGAAGAGGAGGCAAAGCGCGAGCGAGAAACTAGAGAGCAACCTGCGCAAGCATTACTCCAACACTGTGTCCACTTCCCGGACACCGCCGAGAAGAGGCCATCACGGTAACACACTCAGTTGATTCATTTTAATTAAGTTAAGGATCAAGTTATCTACAACCGGACATTAACAAATTCCCATCTGCCCATAACCGCGGGCACGGCTTTTGAAAGTTCAAATCCCTGCAGGGGAGTCCCAACTTAGCCCATGCCAAGCTCTCACGGTCAATGAAGGAATAGACCTCCTCCCAAGACATTCCGATCAGACTCGGTATCTCGGTTCTTCAAGACACCTCGACAGGTTAAAACAAGACCAGCAACACCGCCCGAATGTACCGACAAATCCTCATAGGAGCTGCACATATCTCTTTCTCAGGGCACACTCAGATGAACACTACGTACAACTAAAACCAACCATCAAGTTGCCCCGAGGTGGCGCTGCAAGTGGCTCTATTTGGACCAACAATCAAAGGAGCACTGGCCCGGGGGGGTTTAAATAAGATGACCCTCGGGCTCCGGAACCCAAGGGAAAAAGAGGCTAGGTGGAAAATGGTAAAACCAATGTTGGGCATTGCTGGAAATGCTTTAATCAAGGCGAACTATCAAGGGGTTCCCATTATAACCCAACCGCGTAAGGAACGCAAAATCCGGGAACATAACATCGATATGACGGAAACTAGGGCGGCGAGAGTGGAACAAAACACTAGGCGAGAGGCCGAGCCTTCCACCCTTTACCAAGTATATAGATGAATTTAGATAACAAGATAATATAATGATATCCCAACAAGTAAATAGATGTTCCAACAAGGAACGACCTTCAATCTTCACCTGCAACTACCAACGCTATAAGAGGGACTGAGCAAAGCGGTAAGATAGCCAATCAACGGTTTGCTAGGACATGGCGGGTTAGAGGTTTGACATGGCAATTTGGGAGGCTTGAAAGCAAGTGGTAGGCATCATAGCATTGGCATAGCAAAAGAGCGAGCAAACTAGCATAGCAAAGATAGTAGTGATTTCGAGGGTATGATCATCTTGCCTGCACAGTTGTCAGAGTTGACTGGATGCTCGAAAGCAAACTCAACGGGCTCCTTATTAGAGAACTCGTCTCCCGGCTCTACCCAAACAAGACAAACAAACAATAAGGATACAATCAACCACGTGCAAGGACCAAACAATATGATGCAATGATGATATGCTATGCGGGATGCGATGCGGGATGCAAAATGCAAGATATGACAGGAAATGCAAGAACCTGGCCTCCACCTAGAAATCCAAGTGTTCCACTGGAAATATGAGATCAAATCGCTTGAAAACGATATAAAGAACGCCGGAATCGGAGTTATGGTTTGGAAATGGCAAGCGATTCAAAAATGACACTGGTCTGCAATTTACAGCAAGTAGCCATCTAAATGCAACAAGATGAGCATGCTACAACACCCAAACATGACAACAAAATATATGGCAGGGATGCATTCATGATGCTTAACAAAAGTCTAGCACTGAGCTACGGCCAAGTCATCCATTAATAGGTTCAAACAAGCATGGCAAAAATGCATATGGCAAACAGATCTCAGACTTAGTGAAATTAACACTTGTCTGGAATTTCAGATCAGGTAGCACTCTTCGGAGCCACAAAACTACATGCTACATGACCTGAACATGGCAAAGTAAAGCATTGGCATGGATCTACGCAAAGAGCTTAACAAATGTCCCTTAGTGACCTTGAGCCAAAAGGGATCAGAAAGTATACTAACAAGCATGTGAACATCGCAAAAACATGCTAAAACCTAACTCAAGTAGGCATGTTTATGAGCTCGATGCACCCACTACGGTGCAAGTCATGACAATCTAAGCATACACCCATCAAGAGCACACAAAATACAAGCTAGACATGGCAAGAACAATAGCATAGCATGCACGGATCAACTACAACATCATCGGCAAAATTGCAAACAAGTTGACAATCTGCCCAGATTCACAAAGTAGCAAAAGTAGAGCTCAGTTGACTCAAGCTAGGTTGCTCCATAATTGCAAACAAAGACATGGATGGATAGAGCACTACAAGATTAACAAAACATCCTTACTGATCATCCTCAAAAGAGGCACGGATCACTAGGAAACAACATGAACATATGGCATCATGAGATAAACATCTCAAGGACTTAGTGGAATTGCTAAGTCCCTGAAAACAGAATTACCAAGTGCACCACTTTGCAAGCTTGCACTAGTCACCACAAACATCAAAAAAATACATGGGTTGCACCCCTGGAGATATGACAAAACCCTTAACAAAATATATGTAGAGCATCAGGGCATATCATGCACACAATAATCATGGCAAAAATGACAAAAACCTAAACGGAGTAGCAGATCTAACAATTATCTCAAGTAACCCTCTTCTAACAGCATTTCAGGCATCAATATGAACTCAAATGAAAATGATGCAATGGAATAAAATCATGTACTTTCTGAGATGAACATTTTGATATGCTATATGCATTAACCGGAGCTACGGATGCAAAGTTACCGGGCTATGAACAGGAGCATATGGATCTGGAATTTCGGGACTTAGAAGAAAAAAACAACCTAGGGTTACTGTTCACCGGATCTGGATCTGCACGCCAAACGAGGTTCACCGGATCCCTCGCCGGAGCTGCGACGGGGATCGCCAGAGTGGAAGAGGCGGGAGTCGGGGACAAGGCCGGGGCGGTGGAGGCGAGCGGCGGAGCTCGCCGGAGCGGTGGCGGCGGTGGCCGGCCGGCGCGGCGGGGTCGGACGAAGGGCGCGGCGAGGTCGGCGCGGGGGCGGTGGATGGCGGCAGCCGTTGGCGCGGCGCCGCCGGCGAGAGGCGGGCGGCGCGGGGCTGGACGCGAAGGAGGTGGCGGCGGGGCGCGCGGCCCGGTAGGCGGCTCGGGCGGGCCCTCCGCGGGCCGCGGCGGGCTTCGGCGGCGCCGGTGGAGGCGGGACACGTGGCAGGTCCTGGTTGGCTGGGGCGCGGCGGCGGACGCGTCCGATCAGGCGGCGGACATGTCCGTCGGTGGCGGGGCCGGATTTTTTTAGGGTTTGAAGAGGGGATCCGAGGTTTGGAATGGGGGGAGGTATATATAGGCATAGAGGGAGCTAGGAGAGTCCAAATGGGGTGCGGTTTTCGGCCACGTGATTGTGATCGAACGCTCTAGATGATGGAGCAGGATTTGGTGGGTTTTGGGCCAAATAGTAGGGGTGTTGGGCTGCAACACACATGAGGCCTTTTCGGTCCCTCGGTTAACCTTTGGAGTATCAAACGAAGTCCAAATGATACGAAACTTGATAGGCGGTCTACCAGTAGTAAACCACGGCCACTTGGCAAGTCTCGGTCCAATCTGGAAATGTTTAATCCCCACACACGAAAGAAAGGTAGAAATGACCACCAGAGGAGAACGAAGCGCCGAAATGCAAAACGGGCAACGAGGAACAGGCTCGAATGCATGAGACGAAGACGTATGCAAATGCAATTCACATGATGACATGATATGAGATGCATGACAATGATAACAACACATGGAGACAAAGACCCGAACCCGAGAAAATAAAATAACTTAACGCCGAAAACGGCAAGAGTTGGAGTACAAATTGGGAAAGTTACATCCGGGGTGTTACAACACTCCACCACTACGAAAGGATCTCGTCCCGAGATCTAGGACTGAAAGAACACCGGGTACTCAGAACGGAGGTGATCCTCGCGTTCCCAGGTAGCTTCACGGTCGGAATGGTGTGACCACTTGACTTTGAGAAATTTGATTGACTTGTTGCGAGTCTTGCGTTCAGTCTCTTCAAGAATAGCAACTGGGTGCTCACGATAGGAGAGATCTTCTTGGAGCTCAATGTCCTCGAAGTTGACGGTGCAGTCAGGAGTCTTGAAGCACTTTCGGAGCTGAGAGACATGGAACACGTCATGAACATTTGCAAAGTTTGAAGGAAGCTCAAGTTGATAGGCGAGGTCGCCTCTCTTGCTGACAATCTTGAAAGGTCCCACATATCTAGGGGCAAGCTTCCCTTTGATACCGAAGCGACGAGTACCTTTCATAGGAGAGACGCGGAGGTAAACATGATCTCCGATCTCGAGAGCCAAATCACAGTGCTTACTATCATAGTAGCTCTTCTGACGGGATTGGGCTGCGTTGAGGTTATCACAAATGACTTTGCACATTTCCTCTGCCTCTGTGATTAAGTCATTTCCCAAAAAGCTGACGTTCACCGGTTTCAGACCAGTTGAGAGGGGTACGGCACTTCCTGCCATACAGAATTTCAAATGGGGCATTGCCCGAACTTGCTTGAAAACTGTTGTTATAGGAGAATTCAGCATAAGGAAGACAATCCTCCCACTTCATGCCGAAGGAGATCACACAAGCCCTGAGCATATCTTCAAGAATCTAGTTGACACGCTCGACTTGACTGCTAGTTTGAGGATGGAAAGCTGTGCTGAAGCGGATGTTGGTGCCCATGGCCTTCTGAAAAGAATCCCAAAACTTGGATGTAAAGATGCTGCCACGGTCTGAAGATATCACTTGAGGAATACCGTGCAGAGAGACAATACGAGAGGTATAGAGTTCCGCCAATTGAGCTGCAGTGATCGACTCTTTGATAGGCAGAAAGTGAGCCACTTTGGTAAGTTTGTCGATGACAACGAATATAGCATCATTGCCACGCTTGGACTTTGGAAACCTAGTCACGAAGTCCATTTCAATGTGGTCAAACTTCCAATCTGGAATGGCAAGAGGTTGGAGGAGACCTGCTGGCCTTTGGTGTTCTGCCTTCACTCTTCTGCAGACATCACATTCATTCACGAATTGAGCAATCTCGCGCTTCATTCGAGTCCACCAATAAGCCTGCTTGAGGTCCTGATACATCTTCGTGCTCCCAGGGTGGATGGAGAGGAGAGAATTGTGAGCCTCGTTCATGATCACTTTACGAAGGTCACCTTTGGGTACAACAATACGATCCTCGAAGAAGAGAGTGTCCTTGTCATCAAGGCGGTAGCACTTGTACTTCGGTTGACTCTTGGCAATCCCAATCTTCACCTTTTTCACCATAGCATCAAGAAGCTGGGCTTGGCGAATCTGGTCTTCTAAGGTAGGAGAGACTTGAAGGTTGGCGTGGAAACCTTGAGGAACAACTTGCAGATTAAGTTTGCGGAAAGCTTCACAAAGCTCGGGTTGATAAGGCTTGAGAATCAGACTGTTGCAGTAAGCTTTCCTGCTCAATGCGTCAGCAATCACATTGGCCTTGCCTGGAGTATACTCGATACTCAGATTATACTCTTGAATCATTTCGACCCATCGAGTTTGCCTAAGGTTGAGATTAGGCTGAGTGAAGATGTACTTGAGACTCTTTTGATCAGTGAAAATGTCCACTTTTCTTCCCAATAAGAGATGTCTCCAAGTCAAAAGAGCATGCACAACTGCCGCCAACTCAAGATCATGAGTGGGGTAGTTCTTCTTATTAGGCTTCAACTGGCGAGAGGTATAAGCAACCACTTTCTTCTCTTGCATCAAAACTACGCCAAGACCTTGGAGAGAGGCATCACAAAAGACTTCGTATGGCTTGGATTCATCAGGCGGAGTCAGAACTGGAGCAGTGATCAATTTATCTTTCAAAGTGTTGAAAGCAATGTCACATTCGGGAGACCAAACGTACTTGACATGCTTCTGGAGAAGATTTGAGAGAGGCTTCGCGGTCTTAGAAAAGTTTTCAACGAATCTTCGGCAATAGCTTGCGAGACCGAGGAAGCTACGGAGTTGCTTCACGTTCTGAGGAGGTTCCCATTTCACAATTGCAGACACCTTCTCAGGATTCATGGCAATGCCCTTGGCAGAGATGATATGACCAAGATAAAGAACCTCATTAAGCCAAAATTCACACTTGGAGAACTTGGCGTAGAACTGATGTTCCCTGAGCTTATCGAGTACCAAACGCAAGTGCTTGGCATGATCTTCCTTGTTCTTCGAGAAAACCAGAATGTCGTCGAGATAGACCAAAACAAAGTCATTGGTGTAGGCGTTGAAGATGAAGCTCATCATGCGAGAGAACGTCAGAGGAGCGTTGGCGAGGCCAAAAGACATGACAGTGTATTCATATGAACCATAGCTTGTCCTGAAAGCCGTCTTGGGAATATCTTGCTCACGGATTCGAATCTGATGATAACCCATATGGAGATCAAGCTTGGAGAATACTTGGGCACCTTTGAGTTGTTCGAACAGCTCATTGATGTTGGGAAGTGGATATTTGTTCTTGATGGTCTTCTTGTTCCATGGACGGTAATCAACACAAAGTCGGTCCGTTCCATCCTTCTTCTTCACAAAAAGAACACCACAACCCCACGAAGAAGAACTAGGCCAGATGAGACCCATTTTCTCTTGAATATTGAGTTGCTTCTTCAGCTCCTTCAACTCTTCAGGTCCGAGCTTGTAAGGACGCTTGCACACAGGTTCCGTGCCAGGCTCAAGATCAATAACGAATTCAACTGGCCGGTGCGGAGGCATTCCTGGAAGCTCTTCTGGAAATACGTCTTGATATTCGCAAACGACTGGAATTTGAGAGATGGCACCCAATTCACCCTTCTCATTGAGAGAGAACAGACGGATGGTATCATCACGAGCGGCAAAGACAATTACATCCTCAGACGAATGAGTCAATTGAATCTACCTGGCTGCACAATCAAGATGTACCTTGTGCTTAGTAAGCCAATCCATTCCGAGAATAAGATCAATATCTGAGTTGCCAAGAATCACCGGAGAAGAGAGAAACTTGTAGTCACCCAAGGTGATAGAGACATCCGGGACGCAATTGTTGGAAGTCATTTGCTTGCCCGGAGACACAATCTTCAATGGAACAGGAATCCTTTCGGTCACAAAATCATGCTTGGCCACAAATGGTGTTGAAATAAAAGAAAGCGATGCACCAGTGTCAAAAAGAACTTTTGCAGGAACATCGTTAATAGGAAGGTTACCCATAATCACATCTGGTGAGTCCTCTACCTGAGCTGCATTCAGCAAATTAACCTTGGCGTGCTTGGGGTTATGCTTGACCATAGCTGTACTTGCCGATCTGACAGGAGGAGGAGGAGGAAGTCGCCTCTGGTTGAAACACTTGTTGGCATAGTGACCCTTCTGTTGGCACTTGTTGCACGTGACCTCTGAAAGCGGACGGTGATACGGAGCACTCGATCTTGGAGCTTGAGATGAAGTCTTGTTCTGAAAGTCAGGGTTGGGTGGGTGGGAAGAACCACTGCCACCTTTGCTCTTCTGCTGATACGGCTGACGGAGCGGAGGAGGAGGAAGCCAATACTTCTGCTGCTTGGCCACTTGAGTAGAGGAAGAAGGAGTAACATCTCTGGCTCGCTTCTTGGAAGCATCACACCTCAAGTGAGCAGCCTCTTGCTTCAGTGCCATGTTGTAGAACTCATCGTATCTCAAGGGCTCAAAGAGGACAAGAGCTAGCTGAATTTCTTCTCTGAGACCACCCCTGAACTGGTATATCATGCTCTTCTCATCAGGTACGTCCTGCTTGGCAAAGCGGGCGAGCTTCTGAAACAACTTGTTGTAGTCATAGACAGACAAAGAGCCTTGCTTCAGATTGCGGAATTCCTCACGCTTACTTTCAACCACGCTCTGAGGAATATGATGAGCTCGTAAATCTCGACGAAAATCATCCCAAGTGATAACACGTCCACCTCTGGAGTCCTTGTACTGCTGGAACCATTCTGCAGCTTGATCTTTGAGTTGGAAGGAAGCGAACTTGACAAAGTCCTTAGGCCTGACGTTACTGCACTCGAAATGCTTGCACAGATCCACAAGCCAATCGTCAGCATCGGTTGCCTCAACACAATTGCTGAAAGTCTTTGGTCCGTTAGCAAGGAACTGGTTGAGTGTAGCAAAGTGATTCTGATTGTTGCCTTGATTCCCTTGGTTGCCTTGATTGCGCTCTTGAAGAATTTGCATGATCAACTTTGTGTTTGCATTGGTTGCGGCCATCACAGCTTTCCATGCCTCTGGAGGAGGTGGAGGTGGTGGCGGATCAGGATTTGGAGTGGTGCGCGTTGGAGGAGCCATCCTGAAGTGGTTGACCACCATTAGCACATTGATAGACAAATATTGAAGCTGAATCCAACGGAATGAAAATTGCAACATATATTCTTCACATCCGAACAAAATGGACGAATGCATTCCTCTTGAAATGGTCACATGTCCATAAATTGAGAAGCCACTTAGAATTACGGTAGAGAAATAAATCAACAAGGTACAGATCAAGAACGAATAATCGGTAAGAAATCCCAATCTCAAACCAATATCCGTGGAAGAAGAACTAGAGCTACAAGAATTCCCACCTATGAAACTCCCGAACCTTTCCGGTTATGCAATCAGGTGTTGGGGATACAGGGGAAGCATAATATCTCACCCAAATCTAGCAAATCCTACATCCAGCTGTATCCATCCTTCAACACATAACCAAGAAAACTTCGGAAACCATCTACCTCAACCTTCAAAAAGCATCCGTTATACAAGTTATGGCGATACTCCCGAACTCCCGCCCCAGTACTGGGTGGCGTCGAGGTTATCTCACCAACGAACTGCATAAAAGAGATTTTCGATGTCGACGTACTAAACTCAGGTATTCCAGAACTGCAACGATAAAATTATGATGACAACACCTCAGAGCTCAACTCCCCAGGACACTTCCACTAAACCCCTGACAGGAGGCACCAAGACGATGTTCTCATCATAAAACCATCGGAACGATTCCAAGACACCCGCGTGATCCTAAATTTTTTTTAGTGAAATGTTGAGAAGAGAAGAGTCAAAACTCTACGTCAGGATGCCTTACCAGAGCGATGATGAGACTGGGAGGTAAAAAGAATTCCTAAACTCTCCGATATATAATTCCTAAATGACTCAAAACATTTTTTCTAGACACAACTTGGCCGCTAAAAACGATCAAGCAATGGGGCTCCTAAGGTTGGGGAAGGATCTGATACCAACTTGTAACACCCTCAATGCGACTCTATCTCCCACGTGTTGAGGCACGACTTAGAGGCATAATCGCATTGAAGGCATATGTCGCAAGTTAGGCAATCTTCACAACATCCCATGTAATATAAATCATAAAGGGGGAAAATAACATAGTTGGCTTACACTCGCCACGTCAATCAAGTACATAAATAACATTACATCAACCAAACACTCATGCCCCGACTATGGCGCCAAAATAAAAGAGAACCCAACATGCGACACGGTCCCAATCACCCCAACTGGGCACCACTACTGATCATCAGGAAAGGAAACATAGTAACATTGAGAGTCCTCGTCGAACTCCCACTTGAGCTCAAGCGCGTCACCTGGAGCGGAATCATCAGGCCCTGCATCTAGTGTAATAGTAATCTGTGAGCCACAGGGACTCAGCAATCTCGCACCCTCGCGATCAAGACTATTTAAGCTTATAGGTAAGGCAAGGTAAGTATAAGTGGAGCTGCAGCAAGCGACTAGCAAAAATGGTGGCTAATCTATTCGCAAAAGAGAGCGAGAAGAGGAGGCAAAGCGTGAGCGAGAAACTGGAGAGCAACCTGCGCAAGCATTACTCCAACACCGTGTCCACATCCCGGACTCCACCGAGAAGAGGCCATCACGGTAACACACTCAGTTGATTAATTTTAATTAAGTTAAGGTTCAAGTTATCTACAACCGGACATTAACAAATTCCCATCTGCCCATTACCGCGGGCACGGCTTTTGAAAGTTCAAATCCCTGCAGGGGAGTCCCAACTTAGCCCATGAAAAGCTCTCACGGTCAACGAAGGAATAGACCTCCTCCCAAGACGTTCCGATCAGACCCGGTATCTCGGTTCTTCAAGACACCTCGACAGGTTAAAACAAGACCAGCAACACCACCCGAATGTGCCGACAAATCCCGATAGGAGCTGCAAATATCTGTTTCTCAGGGCACACTCAGATGAACACTACGTACAACTAAAACCAACCCTGAAGGTGCCCCGAGGTGGCGCTGCAAGTGGCTCTATTTGGACCAACACTCAGAGGAGCACTGGCCCGGGGGGGTTTAAATAAGATGACCCTCGGGCTCCGGAAACCCAAGGGAAAAAGAGGCTAGGTGGCAAATGGTAAAACCAATGTTGGGCATTGCTGGAAAAGCTTTAATCAAGGCGAACTATCAAGGGGTTCCCATTATAACCCAACCGCGTAAGGAACGCAAAATCCGGGAAAATAACACCGATATGACGGAAACTAGGGCGGCAAGAGTGGAACAAAACACTAGGCGAGAGGCCGAGCCTTCCACCCTTTACCAAGTATATAGATGCATTTAGATAACAAGATAATATAATGATATCCCAACAAGTAAATAGATGTTCCAACAAGGAACGGCCTTCAATCTTCACCTGCAAGTAGCAACGCTATAAGCGGGGCTGAGCAAAGTGGTAACATAGCCAATCAACGGTTTGCTAGGACATGGCGGGTTAGAGGTTTGACATGGCAATTTGGGAGGCTTGAAAGCAAGTGGTAGGCATCGTAGCATTGGCATAGCAAAAGAGTGAGCAACCTAGCATAGCAAAGATAGTAGTGATTTCGAGGGTATGATCATCTTGCCTGCACAGTTGTCAGAGTTGACTGGATCCTCGAAAGCAAACTCAACGGGATCCTCGTTAGCGAACTCGTCTCTCGGCTCTACCCAAACAAGACAAACAAACGACAAGGATACAATCAACCACGTGCAAGGACCAAACAATATGATGCAATGATGATATGCTATGCGGGATGCAATGCGGGATGCAAAATGCAAGATATGACCGGAAATGCAAGAACCTGGCCTCCACCTAGAAATCCAAGTGTGCCACTGGAAATATGAGATGAAATCGCTTGAAAACGATATAAAGAACGTCGGGATCGGAGTTACGGTTTGGAAATGGCAAGTGATTCAAAAATGACACCGGTCTGCAATTTACAGCAAGTAGCCATCTAAATGCAATGAGATGAACATGCTACAGCACCCAAACATGACAACAAAATACATGGCAGGGATTCATTCATGATTCTTAACAAAAGTCTAGCACTGAGGTACGGCTAATTCATCCATTAACAGGTTCAAACAAGCATGGCAAAAATGCATATGGCAAACATATCTCAGACTTAGTGCAATGAACACTTGTCTGGAATTTCAGATCTGGTAGCACTCTTCGGAGCGACAAAACTACATGCTACAGGACCTGAACATGGAAAAGTAAAGCATGGCATGGAGCTACTCAAAGAGTTTAACAAAAGTCCCTTAGTGACCTTGAGCCAAAAGGGATCAGAAAATATACTAACAAGCATGTGAACATCGCAAAAACATAATCAGTTTTCAGACTTAGTGAAAACTGGCACATGCTGAAACTTAACTCAAGTAGGCATGTTTACGAGCTCGATGCACTCACTATGGTGCAAGTCATGACAATCTAAGCATACACCCATCAAGAACACACAAAATGCAAGCTATCCATGGCAAGAACAATAGCATAGCACGCACGGATCAACTACAACCTCATCGGCAAAATTGCAAACAAGTTGACAATCTGCCCAGATTCACAAAGTAGCAAAAGTAGAGCTCGGTTGACTCAAGCTAGGTTGCTCCATAATTGCAAAAAAAATATGGATGGATAGAGCACTACAATATTAACAAAACATCCTTACTGATCATCCTCGAAAGAGGCATGGATCACTAGGAAACAACATGAACATATGGTATCATGAGATAAACAGCTCAAGGACTTAGTGGAATTGCTAAGTCCCTGAAAACAGAATTACCATGTGCACCACTTTGCAAGCTTGCACTAGTCACCAAACACATCACAAAAATACATGGGTTGCACCTCCGGAGAGATGACAAAACCCTTAACAAAACATATGTAGAGCATCAGGGCATATCATGCACACAATAAATCATGGCAAAAATGACAAAAACCTAAACGGAGTAGCAGATCTGACAATTATCTCAAGTAGCCCTCTTCTAACAGCATTTCAGGCATCAAGATGAACTCAAATGAAAATGATGCAATGGAATGAAATGATGTACTCTCTGAGATGAACATTTTGATATGCTATATGCATGAATCGTAGCTACGGATGCAAAGTTACGGGGCTATGAACAGGAGCATATGGATCTGGAATTTCGGGACTTAGAAGAAGAAAAAACAAACTAGGGTTACTGTTCATCAGATCTGGATCTGCACGCCAAACGAGGTTCACCGGATCCCTCGCCGGAGCTGCGATGGGGATCGCTGGAGTGGAAGAGGCCGGAGTCGGGGGCGAGGCTGGGGCGGTGGAGGCGAGCGGCGGAGCTCGCCGGAGCGGTGGCGGCGGTGGCCGGCCGGCGTGGTGGGGTCGGACGAAGGGCGCGGCGAGGTCAGCGCGGGGACGGTGGATGGCGGCGGCCGTTGGCGCGGCGGCGCGGCGCCAGACGCGAAGCAGACGGCAGCGGGGCGCGCGGCCCGATAGGCGGCTCGGGCGGGCCCTCCGCGGGCCGCGGCGGGCTTCGTTGGCGCCGGTGGAGGCGGGACACGTGGCAGGTCCTGTATGGCTGGGGCGCGGCGGCGGACGCGTCCGATCAGGCGGCGGACATGTCCGTCGGTGGCGGGGCCAGATTTTTTTAGGGTTTGAAGAGGGGATCCGAGGTTTGGAATGGGGGGAGGTATATATAGGCATAGAGGGAGCTAGGAGAGTCCAAATGAGGTGCAGTTTTCGGCCACGCGATCGTGATCGAACCCTCTAGATTATGGAGTAGGATTTGGTGGGTTTTGGGCCAAATTGGAGGGGTGTTGGGCTGCAACACACACGAGGCCTTTTCGGTCCCTCGGTTAACCGTTGGAGTATCGAACGAAGTCCAAATGATACGAAACTTGACAGGTGGTCTACCGGTAGTAAACCAAGGCCGCTTGGAAAGTCTCGGTCCAATCCGGAAATGTTTAATCCCCACACACGAAAGAAAGATAGAAATGACCACCGGAGGAGAACGAAGCGCCGGAATGCAAAACGGACAACGGGGAAAAGGCTCGAATGCATGAGACGAACACGTATGCAAATGCAATGCACATGATGACATGATATGAGATGCATGACAACGATAAAAACACACAGAGACAAAGACCCGAACCCAAGAAAATAAAATAACTTAACACTGAAAACGGCAAGAGTTGGAGTACAAATTGGGAAAGTTACATCCAGGGTGTTACAGGCGGCACCGCCACCCCATCGCTGACTACGGCTGGCTCGTCGTCCCACGCTCGTCGCACATCCACAGATGTGCAAGGCGCGCTGCTCATGGCACGCGAGCTCCTGCGTTACCACCCGATCGATGACCTCTACAAGGACAGGCTGGACCGCATCGCCGAGCTCGTCAGCGCCGCTGGGGGCTCTCCTACACCATCTCTCTCGCTACCTCACCCGCCTCTAGCCGCGCAGGACATGGCTCACGGAGCGCCTCCACCGCCCCTGCATCAATACGGCGCCCTCGCAGCGAGACACACGGCTTACGGAGCACCCCCGCATCCTTCGCACCAAGACGGTGTCCTCGCCCCAAGACGCGTGGTCACGCGGCATGATCCGCCACGCCATCTGCCCGTGCATGAAGAAAGAAGCTGCCAGGAGGTCCCTCGACTGCAAGAAAATGCCCCCACACTGCCCGCACCACCACGTCAGGACCGCGCGCCGCCTGCCGCGGCGGTGCGTGGGTGCAAAGACCAGATTCCACCGCCACGAAGGGCTCCGGTGACCACAGCAGGCTGCCGAGCCTTCACTCCCGAGCTGTGCACCATCGTTTAGCCAGGCAAGTTCAAGCTGGATCTGCCTCCGCGCTACGATGGCACCCCTGACCCTGTAGAGTTCCTGTAGCTCTACGAACTGAGCATCATGGCGGGCAGCGGCGACGAAAAAGTCATGGCGAACTGGTTTCCCATGGCTCTCAAGGATGGCGCTCTCATGGCTCCTGAACATGCCCGCGGGATCGATCTCCTCCTAGGGCGAGATGCACGAGCGTTTCGTCGCCAACTTCCAGGGTACTCGCAACTGCCCGCCAGCCGCAGGCGACCTGTGGCGCATCAAGCAGCAACCAGGGGAAACCCTGCAAAACTACATCTAGTGCTTCAATAGGGTCCGCCTCAAGATCCCCAAGGTGACGGACGAGGCCATCATCTCCGCGTGATCTGATGGCGTCCGTGACATCAAGATGTAGGAGGAGCTCACCATCCACGAATAGCTATGCTCGGCCCTCAAAATGTTCAATATGGCGACCAAGTGTGCAAGAGCTGAGGAGGGGTGCCTCTCCCTCCTCGAGCTCCCTCTGGCTGACCCTGAAGAGAAGAAGGCCAAGGCCAAGGACATGAAGTGTAAAGGAATAGCCGTGCTCACAGCGCAGCCGGACTCGAAGCGTGGCCGGGACCACCCCGAGTCGTCTAAGGGCAGCCGTCCATTCTGCGCCTTCCACAACATTCACAGCCACAACACTAACGACTGCCAAGAGCTCAGAGCCATTCGAGATGGATTCTTCAGTCGGTGCCCCGAGTGCAACGACCGGGGCTACAGCCAAGGATGAGGAGGACGGAGTGTGGGACGCTGGGATGACCGCGGCCTCTGTCAGGAGTGGCATGACCGGCCTCGCGAGGACCACTCGCAGGACCAGCCTCGTGAGGGCGCCTAGAGGTACTAGCCTCGTGAGAACCGTCCTCAGGGCAATGCTGGGCTCCCTCCGCTGCCGCCACCACCAAGGAGGAACGACAACCACACGCTATCGCCTGTATCCTGGGGGGTGCTCAGGCCCCAGCCACCTAGCGCATCTTCAAGCAGTTTGCTCGTGAGGTGAACGTGGCTCTTCCCAGGCTCGAGGCCATGCGCCCGCTCAGGTGGTCCAAGTGCGCCATCACCTTCAGCTCGGCCGACCAGCTCAAGTGTGCGGCAACCGCCAGCGTCCTTGCGATGCTCTGTTCACCCGTCATCAGCAACGTCCAAGTCATCAAGACCGCCATCGACGGTGGTGCAGGGCTCAATGTGTCCTGTCCGTTGAGACATTCAACAGCCTGCAAGTGCCATAAGATCAGCTACAGCCTACCAATCCTTTCTCAGTAGTGACCGACGGCTCCACCACCCCGATAGGGCAAGTCCGCCTCCCTGTCACCTTCCGCCAGCATAACAACTAATGCACCGAGCTCATCGACTTCGACGTCGCCCACATCCGTCTTCCATACAACGCCATCCTCGGATACCCAGCATTGGCCAAGTTTATGGCAGTGACCAACCATGGCTACAACGTCCTCAAAATTCCAAGGAGTGGAGGCATCATCATGGTACCCTGCGAAGAAAGAGATGCGATGTGCTTCCTTGAGCACGCCTTCCAAGCCACCACGATTTAAGGCCCCGACAACGAACGCATCACGCACCCTCCTGGGGCCATCCCCAAGAGGAAGAAGCAGCTACTCCTCCCGGGGACTTGGGAGAGCAGCGTCTCCAGCAGCACCACTTCAGGACCTGCGCCCACAGCTGGGGCGCCTCCCTCCCTCGCATAGGAAGATGCACCCGGTGCCCTCCTCGGGCAGCGCTTGGGGGCTCTCTTCTTGAGGGCCTCAGACCTAGCCAACGTCATGAGGGAGGCGCTTGGGCACCATGTGGGGACGTACTTCGTCGCACGTTTCCCTCAGGAGGGCGCTGCGCGAGGAGCGCCCGGCGCTCAGGAGTTCATCGTCAAGGCGACCCAAGAGCTTCAGGAGGCAAGGGCCATACATGGCGACCGACACCCACCACCTGGCGTAGCCCCCCATCCTGGTGAGGACGGCGGGCTACATGCTTGCATCGACATTCTAGGGATCAACAAAGCTGCATCTCAGGAGCGTTCTGTCCTTCTCGCGTTGGTCGGTGGGAGGGTCCACCTCACAGCTACGTTTGCATGCCATTTGGCTTGCCGAACGCGGCCGTCACCCACCAGTGCCACTTGACGAGCATCCTGGCGGCTCAGGAGGCTAGGCATCATGCTGTCCTAGCAGAGATGGCGACGGTTCTCCAGTAACCACATGAACCCCCGGAGCCTCCTGATGCTCAGGGTCCAGGCGGCTCATGAAGAGCGACCCTTCAGCGCGCATCATGGGCTAATCCAACACCACTCCGGCAGCGTTATCAGGTGACTCTTTTCAGTTCGTTCAGTTGGGGGCGCCCCTCGGGCTGCATTATCCCCAAGTTCTACGGGCCTACCCCTATGACGTGTGTCCTTTTGCATCTCTAGCTTACCCTGCTGGGGGCGCCCCTCGGCCTGCATCATCCCCAGGCCGCTTGGGTCCGTCCTGCTGGCATGTATCGTTCTTGCGTCAATTTGAGCTAACCTTCCTCTTCGTTTGAGTCATTTCATGATTATCACCTGCTCGACTATTGCCCATCGTGGACACCCGCACTGCTCATCGGCCCCCTGCTCATCCCGCCATGGGGGCTACTCATGCTGGCACAACGCTTGTGCTCGGGTCCGTCCCTACAACACTGACAAATCCAAGCGGTCGAGGTCTGGCTCGCAGCACGCCCTGCGCACGTCACCTCACCAGGCCCTCAATGCCTTCACCTTCTTGCGGAACCACAAGTGGCAGACCAGCAAGCGCGGTTGCAGCCTATATTCCTCCTTGGCGCTGACCTGTAGGAACCTCCGAAGGCTGATGGCGGACGCTACCGTACGCACCCCCTTTTCTTTCACACAATTCATTTGTGTGTTAAAGGGGGGGCTCCTGAGCATCGCGACTCAGTAACCCATACTGGCTATCCAGCCGTCACCCCCGGCCTTGACCATGGCATCGCGACCTGGCATACCTGCGGCGGCTGAGCTCGCTCGAGGGCCGGGACCTGAAGACGCAGAGCACATAGAAGGGCATGAAAGGAGAGGGAGACTCGCGTGAGTTTGACCCAGTTGGCACACAAAGCTGGCGCAGCACAAGGAATCGACATTGGACCGCTAAGATAAGTCTCACACTCGGATCAGCCAAGTGCTGCTACACAAGATTCCCCTCTCTTGCAACCTTGCTACGGTGACGCCGCCTTCCTTTCCTACCTTCAGGTAGTTTCTTGCATGCTAAAGGGGACCTCTTGAGCATCGCGCCTCAGGAGCTCCTACTGGACCTCGGGTCGCTCACCTCCTATCTTTGACCATGGCATCGCGACCTGGCATACCAGCGACGGGTGCAACCTGCTTGGGGACCGGGACCTATTGGTGTAGAGCACTAGGCTACCGCGAGGACGGAAATGGGGGACCGAGCCAAAGCAAGGCACACATTCATAGATCTTCATAATAAGGGAAATATTGACAAAAGACACTACAGACTCTTTACATGCCCCCATGGGGTTCATCTCGACTCCTTGTAGGGAACAAACGGAGAAGTTTCCATGAGCCCTATCTACAGGCATCACCGCCGATGCCATCATCAATAGTGGCCCACGAGGGGCTGGCGCCAATCCCATCCACATCACCTGCGGCGGCGGGCAGACGCTGTCGCTGCGCTTCGGTCATGGCGCGAGCACGGGGGCACGTAGCTATTGTCGCTTGTCTCTGGAGTCTTGTCGGGCTCGGGAGAGTCGCTGGACCACCAGGAGCCCTCGCTACTGCTGGAGGAGCCGTTGGTAGGACCAAGGGTCGGCTGAGCGCCTACCGCCGCACCGTCCTGGTGGCCCCCTCCAAGATCTCGAAGAACAGCATGGAGGTGCCGTCGTACTCGAAATGGATGGCGAGTGCCCCCCCCCCCCCCCGCAGGGCAGACGCGGGCGACTTCACCCCATCCTCGGGTCATGAAGACCTTGCTGGGGGAGACGACCTCGACCTCTGCCCCCGTCGCCAGGGTGTCGCACCCAGCGTTCTGCAACCACAGCTCCAGTGGCCCCCTCGGAGGCATCACGTCAGTGAAGAACAGCGGGAACCAGATCCACATGCTCGGCGGCATCGCCACCCACACCACGAATTCACGTGATGAGCCCTCGGCATGGGTTCATGGGGCGGCTGCACGCGCTACCCCTGCACGGCCACCGCGGCCGTGGCGCGGGGGTCGTCGATCCTTGCTACCTCCTCCGGAGCCCTCTGCGTGGGCATACAAAGGCAGTGGATAACTCGGGGGAGGCCGTTCGTACCAAGGCCTCGTCACCTCCAGCCTTACAGCGGCATCGCGCGAGCGAGCCAGCCTCTTCTTCGGCAAGAGAGGCCCAAGCTCTTCATGGGGGGCTTTCCCCTTCTCGGCGGCAGAGAACCTCCGTATCGGCGCCATGGGTGATGCGGCACAACAGCAAAGCAAGGAAGAAGAAGAAGTAGCACGAGTGGAGGAAGAGATGGGTGACGGGGGCTCCACCCTCCTTCCCATTTATAGCTAGGCGGAGGCCAACCGCCGGCCTCCACGATCTAAGGTAATTATGACATTTTTCTGTATGCGACATGGACTGATCAAGTTAGGCAGTTGCCGAGGCAGCATTAGGAAATAGAGGCGCCCATCACCCATCAATTGCCACGCGTCAATCAAGGCCATAGGCTATTGGGGCCTGTGGCGCTCCGCACTTGACCCTTGGCTTCGCCGCGAAGCCAAGCGCGAGCACGCCTTGGGCCCGGGGGCTACTGTCCGCGTCCGGGGAACGAGGGTACCCAGACTTGCCTGCCTGTGTCCTAGGGTGTGGCCCCACCATCGCCCAGGTACGACCCATCTTCATCAACCAATGCTCATGACCCTGGTGAGGGGCCAAGCCTCACGAGACGGACGACACAAGGCCTACTTAGGGGCGGCCTCACTAGGCTGGCTCGCAATGAGTGGAGAGATCAAGGCGAGGGGCACCTCGTGAGGTTTCCGTGACGTGAGCCATCACGACCAAGGCCAGGCGGGCGCAGAGTGCCAGTTTCCTCTTCGGTGCTAAAGAAGCAGGCGAAGGCGAGGAGTCCCGAGGTGTCAGGCAAAGGTTTCCATAGTCGTGCAACGAGACCAAGACCAATAGGACGGCAAGACGGAGGTCATCACAGAGCCCACGACAGCGTCAATACAAGAGCCTTTGGCAGGCGAAGACCACCTTTGGTCAGGATAACTTGTACTCATTGTCCCCTTCAACCTGGCCGTTGTGGGATCCCTTCCCGCCTAATATTTGGGGAGAGGACCTGGGCCCCTATAAATAGGACTAGCCACCCCCGAAGGAGGGATCTGAGCTCGTCAGATCTGGGACCGGATCCATTCCACCAAGGCCACTACACAAGCTCATCGCGCTCAAGAACACCTCTCCTCAGAAGGCCGTTCTTCCCTTGTACTTGTTCATCCCTAGTCTACAAGGCAATCCACCACACCACACTGGAGTAGGGTATTACACCACAATGGTCGTCCGAACCAGTATAAACTCTTGTGTCCTTTGTTCCTTGGGCTCGGCGAACTAGGCTTTGCAATCGTTGCAAGGTTGTGAGCTAGGGGGGAGAGATCTTCGTGCGCACCCCAGTATTCGAACGTCAATAGTTTGCCGGAACCCGTAATCCGACACAAACTTCTCCGGATTTAGCTTCAAGTTGATCTTGCGCAGATTAGCAAATGTCCCCTCCAAATCCTGGATGAGGGTTGATCTATCCTTGGTCTTGACCACAATATCATCCATATAAGCCGCATTGTTGCTATGTAACTGTGGTTCCAAACCATGCTGGACTACTCTTGCACAAGTGGACCCGACACTCTTTAAACCGAAAGGCATGCACACAAAGCAGTACGTACCACATGGGCTGATCAATGAGGTCTTCTCTTTGTCTTCTTTGGACATGAAGATCCGATGATACCCAAGGTATGCATCTAGAAAGGAGAAGAAATCACAACCTCAAGTGGAGTCCACAATCTGGTCGATGCGCGGCAAGGGAAATGGGTCCTTCGGGCAAGCCTTGTTGAGATCTATAAAATCTATGCAAATCCTCCATTTCCTGTTAGCCATGCGTACGACCACTGGGTTTGCTAACCATGTCAGATGCAGTACTCCTCTGACTAGACCAACTGCCTCAAGCTTCTTATTATCTTCTGCAATGAAGTGTTGCCTCTCCAAGGTCTGCCTTCGAACCTTCTGCTTGACGGGTCGGGCATGTGGGCAGACAGCAAGGTGGTGCTCGATTACGTCCCTGGGATCACCGGGGATATCAGATGGTTGCCAGGCAAACACATCGATATTCACCCGCAGGAAGGCAATGAGCACTCTTACCTATTTTTCATCAAGGGCGACGCTGATAGTGAAGGTACCATCAACGCCAGCCAGCCCTGTCGGAACTCTCCGGCAAGTCATCCTACGCACTCTCCGGCAAGTCATCCTGCGCACTCTCTAGCAAGTCATCAATAGGTCCAGCGCACTCCGAAGAGGTATGCTTCCAAGATTCCTTGCCGGTGTCGCTGCTATCCTTCTTCTTTCCTTTGTTTTCCGTGGTGGGAACTGCTGCCGCCGCGGCCTTTGCCGCAACTGCGTCCCGGTACATCTTATCCATGCAAATGATTCCGTCTTTCTCATCTGACGGGATGGAAATGACTCCTACCGGCCCTGGTATCTTCAAAGTGTTTTAGGCGTAGTGGGATGCCGCCAGGAATTTTCCTAAAGCTGGTCGTCCAAGGATCCCATTGTACGGCAGGGGGAGATTGACCACATCAAACACAATCTTCTCGGTCCGGTAGTTCAATTCTCCCCCAAATGTCACTGGCAACGTGATCTTTCCCTCGGGATGACTCCTGCCGGGATTGACTCCTTGAAATGTGCCCGTGAACTTTAGTTCTTCCTCTGCTATCTGAAGTTTGCTGATAACCTTTGGGAAAAACAGATTCAAACCATCTCGAGGATTGTATTTTACATTAGGAACGGTTTACTCTGAGCTCTCCTGTGCGATACTGTGATATCACAAATGGTTCCGGAGACCCTATGCACATGTAGTAGCGCTGCTAATCGTTTGCAATCTGTTGTGTATCACCAACGGTTCCGCTATGATTGACGTATGCTTTCCGATGTAGATCGCACACACTCATTTAGTTGAACCATGTGCGGAGCAATTTCTAGGATAAAACAAAAATATCCCATTTTGAATCGGTATGCAAAAAGCAAATTCGCCATAATATTCATTTGAACAAATAGTGTCCACCGGAAGAACATTCATCAGATTTTGCAACAATTGCAATTGAACATATGGTAGCTAAATTCCAATGATTAGTCCACACATATATGTATTGCATAATTAATCATAGTGTACGAAATACGAAGACCTCATCAGATGGAAAACAATGCATCCATGCGGATATGTTTAATGGCTAACTCTTACTCCATGTTTCAGGAGAACGCATGCTGAAATCTTCATTATCACCAATGGGACTGATGTAGTCACTACTGCAGGATGCTGCTAACGTGACACTATCATCAGAGACCCTTCAACGAAACTGTGTGCAATGCAATAATCGCAAATGGTGGTGTAAAAACCGTCAAAAAAGGTGCAAAACATTTGCGATGGAGGATGCATCAAACACGATTCAGATTTTAGTTGCGTGTGCGATGCAGGGCATACATTTCAGTTCAATTAACTATTTTTGATGAGGAGTAACAAAATAAACGGGTAGCCGGATGAAGGTGTGTGTGATATACAACATATGGTTCAGTCGAATGAAATGTTTGTGATTAGGCAACACAAAAGAAACGGTCAGCCAGATCAAGGTGTGTGCGATGTACAGCATGCGGTTCACTTGGATGAACTGTTTGTGCTGAGACAAGAGAACAGAAGCAGTTCAATATAACAAGATGTGTGTGATACACGACAAACAGGTCTGTAATCAGAAATGTGTGCGAAGACCGATAATAACACGAACAGTTGCTGCTAATAAGACGTGTGTGTTGTGCGATGGGATTGCATACAAAACAATAACATATATATACACACTTATAAGGACATGGTTGCATAACCAAATTAAACATCCACTTACATAGGTGGCTACTATAACCATGGCATTTGCACACACCAAAGTAAACTATTACATGCATAATTACATAGGTGGCTACTACACATGACATTTCCATACAACAATAAAGTAAACTAAATATTACATGCATGATTAACTAGCATAAACGATCATTTGATCATCATCTACTTCTTTTGATGCTTGCTCTGCTTATGGATCGACTCGGGCTCGTTGATTTGGGTAATGAGGCACTTCCTCATGTCAACGATCCGCCTGTGTATCTCGTAGCATGTGTACACGCTCTTGAG
Source organism: Triticum aestivum (assembly GCF_018294505.1). Taxonomy (NCBI): domain Eukaryota; kingdom Viridiplantae; phylum Streptophyta; class Magnoliopsida; order Poales; family Poaceae; genus Triticum; species Triticum aestivum. The sequence goes on along the minus strand of NC_057809.1, from coordinate 320,729,603 downwards.
CACACACCTGAGGTGAGGTTCATCCAGTTGCCGCATTTAGGCCTCGTTCCAGGATATGGGACTTGTGCTCTGGGCATCGTGCTTCATCTTTTTGTAGTAGGGGTCGATGATGGCTGAGGTGAGTTCGACCAGGGAGTCCTTCTTCGTGCTTTCCCAGACCCTATAGTGGTCATAGATTTCGACAAGGTTCTTTCAGGCCAAGCCCGTAACACTGAGCACTTTTACATCATCGGTGGTTTCCACCGTGGAAAACTTGTAGTCTGTGCTGTTGACAAACCTATTGAAATGGTCGCAAGGCTCTGTGGCCACGCAGAAGTGGCATATGAGGACATGATGGAGCACGCACAACTGGGCAATGGCAACCTTCTAATCTATGCTGAGATGACCGGCGGTGTACTAGAGGTCGATGCAGACCACCTTGTACTTGTCTTGAGCAAGCAACTGCTCAACGTTGTTGATGTAGTCTTCTACAACGGCCGGGTCGATGGTGTACACCACCGAGAGATCAGTCTCCCTCGCGTGGGTCTCCACTTTATGCTCGCTTAACTCCATTGGAGAACCGCTAGACATCCCCACTCTATGTGTCATCGTGGGTGTGCTTGTTGTGTTGCGGGGCACGATCGAAAGGTTGAAGAGACTAAGGTTATAATAGTCGCGGGAATTAAAGGGGAAGTTAGATGGCCAGGAATATCGGCAGGCCCAATATCAAAATGTTGATGGTAGTTCTAATTTGTAGTGCGTAACTCCATTGTGCCGCACGTAACTACATCGCGTGGCAACACGCGCAGCGCTACCGCATGCATATCGTGTGCACGCCCAACCGCTGGCAGAGCACGCGTGGAGGGACGCGAGCAGAGCGCTCTACTGTCACCTCAACGGCGAGCAACCATATATATATGCATATAGCAGTTGAACACACAAGGAAAACTTGTCCACAAGCCGAGCGCGCCGACGGACGCCAACAGAGCGCGCCAACGGTAGCGAGTAGAGCGCGCTGCGGCGTCTAACAGCAAGCAGAGCTTGCTGAGGGACCTGAGGAGAGGTCCGCACAGTGATACGTGGCAAATAATATGAACTGTGCGAGCGATGTCGGAGACATCAAGCACAAATCAGATTAGAGTTGCATGTGCAATACGTGGCATACAGTTGATCCATCCGAGATGTTTGTGATGGAATAAGCCGTGTGTGTTGCGGGCAAATGCTTGCTGGTATATAACCTTAAATTTAACCAAAAAAGTGTTAATGCATGTTACAAAAACCGTATAACTGCAAATTATGTTCAAATACGAATCCAGCGTTATAATCTTTGGCGACATGCATGTTGGAAATATACCCTAGAGGCAATAATAAAATGGTTATTATTATAGTTCTTTGTTCATGATAATTGTCTATTGTTCATGCTATAATTGTGTTATCCGGAAATCGTAATACATGTGTGAATACATAGACCACAACACATCCCTAGTGAGCCTCTAGTGGACTAGCTCGTTGATCAAAGGATAGTCATGGTTTCTTGACGATGGACATTGGATGTCATTGATAACGGGATCACATCATTAGGAGAATGATGTGATGGACAAGACCCAATCCTAAGCTTAGCTCAAAGATCGTGTAGTTCGTTTGCTGTAGCTTTTTTTAATGTCAAGTATCATTTCCTTAGACCATGAGATTGTGCAACTCCCGGATACCGTAGGAGTGCCTTGGGTGTGCCAAATGTCACAACGTAACTGGCTGACTATAAAGGTACATTACAGGTATCTCTGAAAGTGTCTGTTGGGTTGGCATGAATCGAGACTGGGATTTGTCACTCCGTATGATGGAGAGGTATCTCTGGGCCCACTCGGTAATGCATCATCATAATGAGCTCAATGTGACCAAGTGGTTGATCGCGGGATCATGCATTATGGCACGAGTAATGTGACTTGCCGGTAACGAGATTGAACTAGGTATTGGGATACCGACGATCGAGTCTCGGGCAAGTAACGTACCGATTGACAAAGGGAATTGTATACGGATTGATTGAATCCTCGACATCGTGGTTCATCCGATGAGATCATCATGGAGCATGTGGGAGCAACATGGGTTTCCAGATCCCACTGTTGGTTATTGACCGGAGAGGCGTCTCGGTCATGTCTGCATCTCTCCCGAACCCATAGGGTCTACACACTTAAGGTTCGGCGACGCTAGGATTGTAGAGATATTAGCATACGGTAACCCGAAAGTTGTTCAGAGGCCCGGATGAGATCCCGGACATCACGAGCAGTTCAGAAATGGTCCGGAGGTGAAGATTTATATATAGGAAGTCAAGTTTCGGACATCGGGAAAGTTTCAGGGGTAATCGGTATTGTACTAGGGCCACCGGAAGGGTCCCGGGGGTCCACCGGGTGGGGCCACCTATCTCGGAGGGCCCCATGGGCTGAAGTTGAAGGGGAACCAGCCACTAGTGGGCTGGTGCGCCCCCCCCCCCTTGGGCCTCCCCCTGCTCCTAGGGTTGGAAACCCTAGGGGTGGGGGGCGCCACCCTTGCCTTGGGGGGCAAGGCACCCCCTTGGCCGCCGCCCCCCTAGGCACCCTATATATAGTGGGGGGGAGGGAGGGCAGCCGCACCTAAGCTCCTGGCCTCTCCCTCTCCCTCCCGTGACACTCCTCCATCTCCCTGCGCTTGGCGAAGCCCTGCCGAGATCACCGTTGCTTCCACCACCACGCCGCCGTGCTGCTGGATCTTCATCAACCTCTCATTCCCCCTTGCTGGATCAAGTTGGAGGAGATGTCTTCCCAACCGTACACTACTAGGAAAAGGCATGCTAGTGGCGCACCGAATTTGCCTTCTAATGGTGCACTACTGGTGCGCCACTGGCATCACGCCATTAGAATTAAATTCGAATGGCGCACCACCGGTGCGCCATTAGTATCTGGTGTTCTAATGGCGCACCGCGTAGTGCGCCATTAGTATAGCCTGCAGTGCGCCATTAGAATGCCTCCCAGGGGCCATATGTACAAATGTGCTTTGGCATTCTAATGGCGCACCAGCAGCTAATGCGCCATTAGTGTGATGATCACAGTGCGCCATTAGTGTCTTGTGTGGTGCGCCATTAGTATGAATATTAGGTTTTATTTATTTTTGCTTTTCTGATTTTTGCACAGGTTACAAAATATATTATTGGACAGAATATAGACAGCAGCACACAACAACATCAGAATCATCGAATATAATAGAAGATTAGTCTCCGAATACAATTCATCATATTAGTCTCCGGATTCAAAAGACCGGACAAAGATAAAACATTACAAGTCTCAAGACCGCGAGTATCGAGTTTGCCTTCACATTACAAGTCGATATCGATCATCTAAACTACCATCACATAGAAGAGAGCTGTGGTCATCACGATGAGCATCATCGCGATCAAACTGGTCTTCATCCGGTTCCTCCAACGCTCCCTCCTCTCTCCCGCTAGATAGCGGGCGTATCTAGATTCGGCCTCCGCCCTAGTGGTGTACCCTTTGTAACTGTTACCGCTGAAACGGTGAACCTGTCTCCGACACTCCTCCCAGTCGTCGTAGACTCCGGGAACCTTACCCTTGTACACGACATACGACGGCATCTCTATGCACAAGCCAAACAACAGACAATACATAAGCAATGTGTAAGTATGCAACAAAAGGATTGGAAGAGAAAAGCAAGACATTAATAGCACGATTCATGGTCCTACTAATAAATAGCATCGATTACATCTAAGTTGAACAACCGTCCAAACCAAAGAGACATCCGAATTCATTAAAGTTTAATTACAACATGAGCCAATCAATGTTTCGGAACTACACATCACTACTTTCGACTCGACTCATCGAACAGGAACGTGGATGAAGCCGCCGTCTGTCGTGATGGTCATGAAATCACGGTCGTTGTCACCCTGCATTTGTAGCGTTTCATCTACCTCACTGTTGGACGGTTGATATCTGAGGAAGAACTGCCCCGCGGTATGAAGGACATCTTGATGGATGATGTCCGCAAACTCCGACTGGATGCGAAAGAATTCTTGTCTGAGGTCCACGTCCTGGACTGCCGACAAGCTCGCGGCCCAATCTTTGAGATTATCTAGTACCAGAAGGTGATGATGGTCCCTTACGATCGCCCGCATGTGATGGAGGGCGTAGTAGGCATCCTTCTGACCGCCAGGCAGCTGCTTGACGCAGCAGAACTTCGTATTGTGTGAGAACATGTGCTTGCCGTACTTACGAACTGGCCTGGTGAAGGTGCCTCCAGATTGGGCGTAGCCGGGGAGAACATCATCAAGAACTTTCTTCACATTTGTGTAGTCTATCATGGAGTTACGGTTCGGGTCGAAATACGTGGCCATGGAATATTTCGGGCTTAAGAGGATGAGTGTGCAATGTGTGTCACTGCATAGAACACGGAATGTTAGAAAAAAAAAGAACGATCGAAATCTAAGAAATCATATGTTACGGGGCGGTTAAGGGATGACTTACTCGGGAAAGTAAGGCACAAGGAAGTTATCCTTATCTGCGTTTGCCAGAATGACGCCTTCGAGGTGTGAACTCGCAACTTGGCGGTCCCCAGCGTTGCTCAAGTGCTTGGCATGCATGTATAAGGGGTCGACTATCACGATGTCCGGGGTATTGTCTCTAATGATCCGCATCTGCATGCTCAGCGAAAACAGCCGAACGAAGGTGTAGTGCAACGGATGAAGGTTAAACATAGCAAAGATGTCATCAAACCGCAGGACGATCATACCCCCGATGTCGCCATCCACAAAGCCCTTGCTCTCTGGCACCTTGGCCACGAAAACCGGGTATGCCACATCCTTCTCTCTGAGACGCCGCTTCTCCAAAATCAGAACACTGTCGTGCAGACTCCGCATAGCACCGGTTGCATCATTCAGCATATTTGGCGGTAGCATCGCCCTACCCGCCACATGCACCCTCCTCGAGATATCCTTAGGTGAAGGTGGCCCGTCCTGAGCACGGATCGAACTTGGTGCCGGCTGGCTCGCACCGGCGCCCTTGTTAGTCTTTCGTTTCCGGCCCTTCTTCTTGATATCCTGTAATGGGACCGAGTTCTGCTCACAGACCGCCTTCTTCAGCGTGTTGGGGCTGATAATATTTCGCGCCTCAGCTATCTGAGGCTCGGTGAAGGCGGGAGCTGGAGGCGTGTCCTGAGAACTGAACGCCAGACGACGCTTGTTGCAATTGGATTTCTCCGCCGTACCAGCTAGATCGCGGTGGTCTTGGTTGGGTTCTTGAGAAAGAGGTCCGCAGAACTTGTCAGCGTACCCATGTTCGGCAAAGTACTTATCAACTTTGGTAAATGTACCATCGTCGTTGTCGTCGCCGTCCGGATCCTGTGCCATATGGCTGTCCGGATCCCGTGCCATAGGGATGTCCGGCAGGTCCGGTAGCGTTGCGGCATTCTTGCCATGGCTTGGCGCCGGCACGACTGGCGGTCTTGTCTGTGGGGTGGTGTCCCCCGCCCCCAAACGAATCTGGCTCTTCGGCCATAGCAGGGGCCAGTTTACGCAGGTGCCGAGGGTCATCTCATCATCTTCGTCGGCCCCAGCGGGTCGAATCGGAGGTAATAGCTCGTCGCAGCCTGGCAGCACCCGGACCACTTCAACCCTATACATTGTGGTTGGCATCGGATTACCGTGGAACATGGGGTTGCCCGGTTGAACGATTCTGCCCTTGGCGACATCGACCAACTCGGCGCCCACGAAGTGCAGAAGAGTGCAAGGAACGTCGGCGGTGCCCTGGAAAAACATGTATAGGGCGTCAGGGATGCCCAGTCAAAGGCAAGGAGATGAAGTCATCGGCCGAGAGGCTTAGTTACCGTGATGCCGTCGAGCTCGGCTAATGTCGAGGCACTGCCAACGGCGGGCGTGCAACTGACGGAGGGGGCGCTTGCTGGCGAGGTGCCGGTCGGCGTACACCCGGGTGCATTAAGCTCCAATGCCCATCCCGGTGCCGGAGACACGAATACCGCCTCCGCCGGAGACACCAATGGCGCCGCCGCCGGAGACACCAATGGCGCCACCGCCGGAGACACCAATGGCGCTGCCGCCGGAGACACCAATGGCGCTGCCGCCGGAGACACCAATGGTGACGCCGCCGCGCTGTGCGAGTTGCTGGCCGTGAAGCTGGGAACCGGGGGAGGCCCCTTTTGGCCGCCCGCAATCCACGTCGTCAGCCCATGAATCAACGTAGGCACCATGGCGTTGAGCGTCGTTCCAAGTTGTTGTTGCACTTTCTCATGGAGAAGCTCCGGAATCCGCGCCACTTGTGCCTTGAGTTCTTCAACCTCGCGCATCTGGTTTTCCGAGCTGGGCTTTTTCTCCTTCCGCACACCAGCGGTATAGTATGACCCCCATTTTGTGGACAAGCCTTTGTCGGCCACACGACCAGCTGACGTCGGCTTATTGAGCTTATCCTTCTTTTTCATTACGTTCAACGCCCTATTTAAAGGGGTGTCGAAAGGGGAGCTCTTAGACGACCCCGCGCTACTGCTTTCATTGTCCTGCGAAAGGAACATGAACCATTTAGAAATATTGGGGATTAATTAGAGTGCAACCATATGGAGCTAATTACGCGGGGGTGTATTCCTTACCAGAACAAGCTCAAGCGCCCTCGTCTTCGGATCCGTGGTAAGCTCCTTTGTTATCGGGTCCTCCTTGTACCGGGCCCTGACATAGTTCCTGGTCTGCTTGTCACCGCTGTATTTCTCGAAGCGGGGCGGTAGGCCTTGCTCGGCACGCTCCGCGTCCTCCTTGTCCCAGATAGGCTCCGCCACTCTATAACCGCCGGGACCGAGTTTGTGTTCCCCTAAGTTCAACTCCCGCATTTCTTTCCCCCACTGACTTGATTCGGAGGTTGTGGGGCTCTGGCACTTGATCTTGAACTCCTTGTACTCATCTTCGCTCATCAAAGGATATTTCGCCTTGATCTTGTCATAACTATCACCTTTATCAATCATTCTCTTCATCGCGCTTCTCCAAGTAGACAGGGTCGTGCTCATCTTTGTGAGGGCGGCATTGTTCACTTTATTCCCTGAGAGGCGTGTGTTTTCAAATTCGGCGGGGAACTTGTATCGTTCGTGCAGCTTCGTGAAGAGGAGGTTGCGCAAATTCCCTCGGTCCTTATGCCTAAGGTCCATGATCCCACGGATTGCAACTGGAAGTATCTGCGTCATCAGCACGTGACAGTCGTGAGACTTCATCCCGCTGAACTTCTGCTTCGCTGGGTCTAGGTATCTGATTATCTTCCCCGTGTAACCGTAAGGAAGTTTTACTCCTAGGAGGCAGGTGAAAAACTGCTCGATCTCCTCCTGACTTAGAGTGAAGCACGCGGGAGGGTAGTCATTTCCGGTCTTCTTGGCCTTTTTGCCTTTGCGACGACTTTCTGTGTCCTGCTTCGCCTCATCATCATCATCATCATCATCATTAGCGTGAAGCTCCTGCCTGATGCCCATTGATTTCAAGTCTACCCTTGCTTTCGGCCCATCTTTGGTCCTCTCTGGCATGTTGAGCAGGGTACCAAGCAGACTCTCGCACACGTTCTTCGTGATATGCATGACATCAAGGCTGTGAGGCACATGGTGGATCTTCCAGTACGGCAAGTCCCAGAAAACAGACCTCGTTTTCCATACCTTCAGCAGCGGCTCTAGCGCCTTTCGCTTCTTTCCCGGCAGTGGGCAGTCTTTCCAATTTTTCAACAGCTTGTCTATTTCCTCGCCGCTCCTCATACACGGGCATTTTCGGGGTTCGGTTTCACCATCGAACAGATCCTTGCGTTTCCTCCACGGGTCATCGTCGCGAAGCCACCTTCGATGTCCCATGAACACGGTTTTCGAAGACCCGGGATCTCTATCTAGCTGGAGATACGTTGTGTCATCCATGCACCTTACGCATCCAGAAAATCCGTGGACTACCTGCCCCGCGAGATATCCGTAACCGAGATAGTCGTGCACCGTCGTGAGCAGTGCGGCTCTCATAGGGAAATATTCTTTCTCTGCGGCGTCCCACGTATTGGCTGGCGTTTTCCACAGCGTGTCAAGCTCCTCTTTCAGCAGCCCCAGATACAGATTGATGTCGTTCCCTGGTTGTTTCGGCCCTTCAATTAGCCTACTCATGTGAATGTACTTCCTCTTCATGCACAACCAGGGGGGAAGGTTGTACATCCACACAAACACAGGCCAGGTGCTATGCGTGCTTCTCTGGCTGCCAAACGGATTGACTCCATCGGTGCTCGCGCCCAGCACGATGTTCCTTGGATCGCTCCCAAATTCTGGGTATTCGAAGTTCAATGTTTGCCACTGGCTCGCATCCTTAGGGTGACTCAGCATCTTGTCTTTTTTATCTATCTCCGGATCATTTGCGTCATCTTCTCGCTTCTTCTCCTCCCTATCCGTGTGCCAACGCAGGAGCTTTGCTACCTTAGGGTCCGCGAAATACCGCTGCAGACGAGGAGTGATCGGAAAGTACCACACCGATTTTCGAGGAGCTTTCTTCCTCTTCTTGTATCGAGTGACGCCGCACACCGGACATATGGTAGACTCCGCGTGCTCGTCCCGATAAATGATGCAATTGTTCATGCACACATGGTATTTCACGTGCGATAAATCCAGAGGACACACGATTTTCTTCGCCTCCTCGAAACTGGTCGGGCACTTGTTCCCCTTGGAAAGACGTTCGTGCCAGAATGACATGTTCTCGTCGAAGCATGCGTCGGTCATTTTGTGTTTTACCTTCATCTCCAGAGCCATGAGCGTTACTTTCAGGCGGGTATCCTCGGGCCTGCATCCTTCATACAATGGAGTAACCGCGTCTATCTCCAGTTGATCCAGCTTGGCTTTCTCTCGGGCGGCAGCTCTTGCGTTATCCGTCTGCTTGAGAAGCAGCTCTTGAATATGAGGGTCCTGCACCCAGCCTCCATCGTCATCTGCTCCGGCATCTTCATCTTCATGATCATTCCCTTCGTCTTGATCTTCCTCATCATCATGTACGACATCTTCTACATGATGACTGTGTACAGCATCACCGTCGTGATCATGTCCTGGAGATTCTTCGTCTTCTCGCCCGCCCTCGCCGCGGTGGTACTTGTCTTGTTGCCCTTCCTCATTTCTTGCCCGGCCCCGGCCATGGACGACTTGATAGTCATCTTCATCACCTTGCCACCGATAGCCATCCATGAAACCACGCAAGAGCAGGTGGTCCCGCACCTGCCCGGAATCCGGGTCCGCAATAAGGCTCTTCAGCTTGCATCTTCGACATGGACATCTTATCTCCGTCTCGTTCTTTTGAAGCATCTCGGCCTTCGCGGATCTCAAAAACCTATTCACGATGCCTTCAGTCATCGTGCGGACCATGGTCGCCTGCGGGGTAGAGCAAAACGATATGTTAGAACCAAGAAAAAATTTGGCATGACCTTCCCTAAAAATAGGACCAAAAAGAATGCATAGTGCCAAAATTCTCGCCGAAACGGAAATGAATCAAAACATTCCGGCAAATATTGGGAACTATCGCATATTTCAAATACTGGTACCTTCAAACACAAACATATATGCAACACCACAAACACATGCAACACCACAAACATACATAGATCTAGCTAGGCCACAAAAAGTGCATGTGCACGTTGTTGGAGCGAGCTAGGGAGAAAAAAAGTAGATCTATATCATGAAGATAGCTTTCCCTTACTTACCTATCAAAAAAAGGTAATTTCACCACTTAATTTTGTTGAATCTATGGTGGAAATGAGGTGAGGAGGAGGAGATGGCCGAAAGCTTGGAGAAGGAGGTGGATGGAATGAAGTGGGGAAAGTGAGTGGGTAGGTGTGGGCTGTCCAAAATATCTTGTTGGTCCCAGGTTACTAATGGCGCACCGTAGGAAAATGCGCCATTAGTAACCCTGGTTACTAATGGCGCATCAGCCTACGGTGCGCCATTAGTAGTTTTGCAAAAAATTAAAAATAATAAGTATATATACTAATGGCGCATCTCCTCTGAGTGCGCCATTACTAGTTTAAACTAGTAATGGCGCACTGTGCCACGATGCGCCATTAGTAGTTTTGCAAAAAAAAGAATAAAACAAAATTTACAGTAATGGCGCACTGCCTGCTTGGTGCGCCATTAGTAGTTATAGATAGTAATGGCGCATTATGGACCCGATGCGCCATTAGTATGTATGGGAAAATGGAAAAAAATAATTCATACTAGTGGCGCACCCTGTTTACGGTGCGCCATTAGTGTCTTCCACACTAATGGCGTATCACAAACAGGTGCGCCATTAGTATAGAGTAGTGGCGCACTGCTTCCACGGTGCGCCATTAGAATCAATCCTATCTATAGCCCTTTTCCTAGTAGTGGTACGTGTGTTGAACGCGGAGGTGCCATCCGTTCGGCACTAGGTCATTGGTGATTTGGATCACGTCGAATACGACTCCATCACCCCCGTTCTCTTGAACGCTTCCGCGCACGATCTACAATGGTATGTAGATGCACTCCTCTCTCCCTCGTTGCTATATGACTCCATAGATTGATCTTGGTGATGCGTAGAAAATTTTAAAATTCTGCTACGTTCCCCAATAATGCATTTGTATTTTATTAGTTAAATCCTACTTATAAACCAGTACGGGGGTATAGTAGGTAATTAAATCGAAAACATTTTTTTTGTATCAACCGTATGTGTACGTGTCCTTTCGTCCTCCTCTCACACGTCTTGTCACCCAGCTGCCGTAGATGGCTTACAGCGCAAGCTTGTGCAGCGCGGGGGCATTCTTTTGGCCAAACGGTGACTTGAAGTGGCGCCAATGAATCGTCGGTGAGCCCGTTCCCGCGCAACCTCGCAGGTTCTCGCGCAAGCTTCCTGCTCGACTCGGTGAAATCCCCCAAAATCCCAATGCTTACCAGCCCGCTATATAAACCCTCATGGTTGGCGAGTCCTGCGTCGTATTGTCCCCACCCTCCTTGTAGCTTATCTCATCTGCTTCTCCCACGATCGCCAATGGCACCGGTCGGTCGTCGTCGCTCAGCCACTCCGCCGTCATCAGAAGACAGCTCCAGCTGGGAGGCTACACCACGGCGGTGGCTCAGTCCCCGGCGTAGTGTAGTGCGTGTGGCGTCCCTGTTGGGTGTGCGCGGAACACCCACCACATGCTCCGCCGCAGCTACTCGTCAAGAGCTATCGCCGGCCGCTGTTGCCGCCACACCATCGTCGAATGCGAGGGCCATCGCCCGCTTCACCGCTGCGACTTGAAGGCGGGAGGTGGCCGTCATGGCTGCCACCCCACTGCCGGCCATCACCCGCTCCGCCACCGCAGCCCGAAGGTGGGAGATGGCCGTCGTGGCCACCACTCCATCATCGGACGCTGTAGCCGCTAGCCCACCGTCGACCGTCGGGATCATCACCGGCTCCACCACCACCGCCCGAAGGAGGAAAACGAAGGTGGAGGCCCGCACGTGCGTCAGCGACCTTGCACGCTACATCGAGTTCCTGCGAGAGGAGGAGGGCCTCGTCGAGAACGCAAAAATCCTTACCGCAACCGTGGCTGCAGCACACGCCGACGCAGAGGCGAGGAATCAGGACATCTACGAGTAGTCTGGCCGCTTCGAGAGGAATCGTCTGGAGCGATAGTGGGCATTCGAGCTGGTGAGTGTCGTTGAACGTGCAGCAGCGGCAGGCACCGTATTGCATTTATCCAGCTTGTCGGTGGGCTCCTCCTCCTCCAATGTCTCTTACTAAGCGCGCTCGACAGAGGAGATGCTGCCGGAAGTAGCACAAAGCCCCTCCGTAGTTGTAGTAGTAGTATTTAGAGGCTATTTTATTCAGTTCATCTGACTATCGATATGTGGTGGAACTGTACAGCGTACTTAAAATTAGCTAGTATATATAGTTGAACTAGCTATTTCGGTACGTGGTAGGCAATAATTGGGGAAAAGTTTGGTTGGTTCAGCTATCGATTTGAACAATTTGTATAAATTAAGAATGACTGCTTAATCTATGAAAGAAATCTATGCTTAATTACTGAATTTTAGTTGCAAAAATTAGATAGTGCTAGTGATTTTTAGCTGCATATTTTGACAAATCACAGTGTTACAAGGATTGACAAATGGCAATGTTACTAGATCAACAAATGTCAATCTTTCCTGTTTGACAAATGGCAACATACCCAATATGACAGATAAATTTTTTACCAAATTGTTTGTACGTGGTTGCACATGAGTTATCCAAAACAAACGTTAGGGTTGAAGGGTTGCACAAATCCTGCGTTGCGAATTTCCCTCGACTTAAGGGGGACGACCACAGCCCTCACTTTCCGTACGGGTGTTCTATCTAAAACGTTTGCGATCCAGAGCTACAGAAATACTACTCGGAACATTTTCTCTTGGCTTCCTGGGGAAGCTTTCGGTTTGCATACGGGTGTTCTAACTAAAACGTTTGCGATCAAGGGCTGCACAAATCCTGCTAGGCACATTTTCCCATGGCTTCCCCGGGAAGTTGTCGGTTTTGCATACAGGTGTTCTAACTAAAACGTTTGTGATGAGTGTTTTATATTTAAAAAGCGTATTAAACTATGGATTGGGAGCCATTCATGGAGAGGATGCGAGCAAGGCGGGCGGCCATGGAAGTCAAAGGGCTCGCTTCCGAGTGAGCCTGCACGGCATACAGCTCGCATGCTTCCCGATGAGCCTGCGCGGCGTACAACTCGCATGCTTCCCAGTGAGCCTCCGCATTGGAGTACAGCTCGCACGCCTCCCATTTGGTCAAGCACTCAAGCACCAATCCACACGGGACCTCCTAGCCATTAAAAGAGTGAGGCGTGGCATCACATGAATGGTTAACAGAACACACACAATTTTAATTATATAAAACGTTTGAGATGTTATAGTGGCAACTATTTGTTTCAAAATGCCTTTGTTGGTTGTTATTCGAGTGTGCCTTCTCTCAAAATGGACACGAAAAATACCACAGCATGTCGGGTACCATTCCATTATAGCATGCCAAGTTTCATGAATTTCAGACGAGTTTTGGATTTACTAGAATTTCAAAACAAAGTATCTCGACATTTTGCCGGCAATCAACAGTGCCCTCGTGTTTGAAATTCATTCCCATTTCTTGCATGGGAACTAAGCATGCACCGAAGGACACATATTTGAATTTTCAACCAATTTATATGCACTTGAGCATGTGCATGTAGTTCAATTTTGAATTATGCACATAAAATGCCTAGAAAATCCAGTTAATGTATAAAAATGTCTGAATGAACCCCGAAAAATTCTAGAATTAAACACAACACTCCTGTTGCTCTCTGTTGACCCTAGAAAATTTTTGAAAGCAATAAGAGGCAATAGATATCATTTCGTGCCCAAAGCTGGCACGTTCCCTATCGAAACCATCACTCTTGTTGTGAGAAGATCTGGTTTGTGAGAAGCTTATACCCAAACCTGCCCCAAATGGGACAAATTTTTTACCACGGCATGTTGATGCCGCTCCATGATAGCATGCCATGTTTCATGAATTTTAGACGAGTTTGGGACAAGACTTTTAAAACCAAGTATATCAATGTTTGTGGCCGAGTGACGGTGGCAATGTATTTGAAATTCATTCCCATTTCTTGCATAGGACCTAAGCATGCACCGAAGGACACAGATTTGACTTTCAACCAATTTATATGCACTAGAGCATGTGCATGTAGTTCAAATTTGAATTATGCACCTGAAATGCATGGAAAACCCAGTTAATGTATAAACATGTCCAAACGAACCCCAAAAAATTTCAAAATTAAACACAACACTCCTATTGTTCTATGTTGACACTAGAAATTTTTTGAAAGCAATAAGTGGCAACGGATATCGTTTCATCCCCAAAGGTGGCACGTTCCCCACCGAAAGCATCACACTTGTTGTGAGAAGCTTAGACCCAAACCTGCCCCAAATGGGACACAAATTTTACCACGATATGTTGATGCCGCTCCATGATAGCATGCCAAATTTCATGAATTTCAGACGAGTTTTGGATTTACTAGAATTTTAAAACCAAGTATCTCAGTGTTCGTGGCCGAGTGTCGGTGGCAGGGTGTTTGAAATTCATTCCCATTTCTTGCATGGGACCTAAGCATGCACCGAAGGACACAAATTTGATTTTCAACCAATTTATATGCACTGGAGCATGTGCATGTAGTTCAAATTTGAATTACGCACATAAAATGCCTGGAAAACCCACTTAATGTATAAAAATGTCCAAACGAACCTTGAAAAATTCTAAAATTAAACACAACACTCCTGTTGTTCTACGTTGATACTAGAAATTTTTTGAAAGCAACAAGAGGCAACAGATATCGTTTCGTCCCCAAAGGTGGCACATTCCCTACCGAAAGCATCATGCTTGTTGTGAGAAGCTCTGTTTAGGAGAAGATTATACCCAAACCTGCCCCAAATGGGACAAAATGTTTACCACGACAGGTTGATGCGGCTCCATGATAGCATGCCAAGTTGCATGAATTTCAGACGAGTTTGGGACAAGAATTTTAAAACCAAGTATATCAATGTTTGTGGCCGAGTGACAGTGGCAATGTATTTGAAATTCATTCCCATTTCTTGCATAGGACCTAAGCATGCACCGAAGGACACAGATTTGACTTTCAACCAATTTATATGCACTAGAGCATGTGCATGTAGTTCAAATTTGAATTATGCACCTGAAATGCATGGAAAAACCAGTTAATGTATAAACATGTCCAAACGAACCCCAAAAAATTCCAAAATTAAACACAGCACTCCTATTGTTCTATGTTGACACTAGAAAATTTTTGAAAGCAATAAGAGGCAATGGATATCGTTTCATCCCCAAAGGTGGCACGTTCCCTACCGAAAGCATCACACTTGTTGTGAGAAGCTTAGACCCAAACCTACCCCAAATGGGACACAAATTTACCATGGTATGTTGATGCCGCTCCATGATAGCATGCCAAATTTCATGAATTTCAGACGAGTTTTGGATTTACTAGAATTTTAAAACCAAGTATCTCAGTGTTCATGGCCGAGTGTTGGTGGCAGGGTGTTTGAAATTCATTCCCATTTCTTGCATGGGACCTAAGCATGCACCGAAGGACACAAATTTGATTTTTCGACCAATTTATATGCACTGGAGCATGTGCATGTAGTTCAAATTTGAATTACGCACATAAAATGCCTGGAAAACCCAGTTAATGTATAAAAATGTCCAAACGAACCTCGAAAAATTCTAAAATTAAACACAACACTCCTGTTGTTCTACGTTGACACAAGAAATTTTTTGAAAGCAACAAGAGGCAACAGATATCGTTTCGTCCCCAAAGGTGGCACATTCCCTACCGAAAGCATCACGCTTGTTGTGAGAAGCTCTGTTTAGGAGAAGATTATACCCAAACCTGCCCCAAATGAGACAAAATGTTTACCATGACATGTTGATGCGGCTCCATGATAGCATGCCAAGTTTCATGAATTTCAGACGAGTTTGGGACAAGAATTTTAAAACCGAGTATATCAATGTTTGTGGCCGAGTGATGGTGGCAATGTATTTGAAATTAATTCCCATTTCTTGCATAGGACCTAAGCATGCACAGAAGGACACAGATTTGACTTTCAGCCAATTTATATGCACTAGAGCATGTGCATGTAGTTCAAATTTGAATTATGCACCTGAAATGCATGGAAAACCCAGTTAATGTATAAACATGTCCAAACGAACCCCAAAAAATTTCAAAATTAAACACAGCACTCCTATTGTTCTATGTTGACACTAGAAAATTTTTGAAAGCAATAAGAGGCAACGGATATCGTTTCATCCCCAAAGGTGGCACGTTCCCTACCGAAAGCATCACACTTGTTGTGAGAAGCTTAGACCCAAACCTACCCCAAATGGGACACAAATTTTACCACGGTATGTTGATGCCGCTCCATGATAGCATGCCAAAGTTCATGAATTTCAGACGAGTTTTGGATTTACTAGAATTTTAAAACCAAGTATCTCAGTGTTCGTGGCCGAGTGTCGGTGGCAGGGTGTTTGAAATTCATTCCCATTTCTTGCATGGGACCTAAGCATGCACCGAAGGACACAAATTTGATTTTTCAACCAATTTATATACACTGGAGCATGTGCATGTAGTTCAAATTTCAATTACGCACATAAAATGCTTGGAAAACCCAGTTAATTTAAAATGTCCAAAAGAACCTCGAAAAATTGTAAAATTAAACACAACACTCCTGTTGTTCTACGTTGACACTAGAAATTTTTTGAAAGCAACAAGAGGCAACAGATATCGTTTCGTCCCCAAAGGTGGCACATTCCCTACCGAAAGCATCACGCTTGTTGTGAGAAGCTCTATTTAGGAGAAGATTATACCCAAACCTGCCCCAAATGGGACAAAATGTTTACCACGGCATGTTGATGCCGCTCCATGATAGCATGCCAAGTTTCATGAATTTCAGACGAGTTTTGGATTTACTAGAATTTAAAACCAAGTATCTCAATGTTTGCGGCCGAGTGATGGTGGCAGAGTGTTTGAAATTCATTCCCATTTCTTGCATGGCACCCAAGCATGCACCAAAGGACACAAATCTGTTCTTTCAACCAATTTATATGCACTGGAGCATGTGCATGTAGTTGAAATTTGAATTATGCACATAAAATGCCTGGAAAACCCAGTTAATGTATAAAAATGTCCAAAATGAACCCCGAAAAATTCCAAAAGTAAACACAACACTCCTGTTGTTCTATGTTGACACTAGAAGAACTTTGAAAGTAATAAGAGGCAACGGATATCGTTTCATCCCCAAAGGTGGCGCGTTCCCTACCAAAACCATCACGCTTGTTGTGAGAAGCTCTGGTTTGGGAGAAACTTAGACCCAAACCTGCCCAAAAGGGGACAAAATTTTTACCAAGACATGTTGATACCGCTCCATGATAGCATGCCAAGTTTCATGTATTTCAGATGAGATTTGGATTTACTAGAATTTAAAAATGAGGTTTCTCAATGTTTGCGGCAGAGTGACGGTGGCAGGGTGTTTGACATTCATTCCCATTTCTTGCATGGGACCTAATCATGCAACCAATGACACATATTTGATTTTCCAACCCGTTTATATGCAGTGGAGCATGCGCATGTAGTTTG
Source organism: Triticum aestivum (assembly GCF_018294505.1). Taxonomy (NCBI): domain Eukaryota; kingdom Viridiplantae; phylum Streptophyta; class Magnoliopsida; order Poales; family Poaceae; genus Triticum; species Triticum aestivum. Next base: position 320,712,444 of record NC_057809.1, on the reverse strand, counting down.
AATTTGAATTATGCACCTAAAATGCCTACAAAACCAAGTTAATGTACAAAAACGTCCAAACGAACTCTGAATAATTCCAATTTTTTGATGACACAACTATAGTTGCATGTTCACTGCAGATAAAAGTTCTAGGAATTCAAACACCATCCTTTGCAGCTGTGACCCCATTACGTAATTCAAAGAAAGGCGAAAAATGAAGTAGATCGCACAAAGTTTATTATTACCAACCGTGTGAGATGCAGCACAAAATATCTTGGAGCACCGTCGGAGTGTCAAGCACACTAGCCCGCTACTCAAATATCATTTCCCTGTTCAATCATTACCGGTGAAAGATGGGGACATGGACCCGCGTCGTGAGGGCAACTTCGGTGGCCCACTTCGGCGAGAGCGCAGCTGCAGCCGCCAGGTGCGTGCTAGCAAGCTTCGTGAGGGCGACCGCAATCTACGTCCGGGCGGCTAAAGCAGCCCAAACAGCCGATGTTGCTTCTCAGGCAGCGGCAGCGGCATCTTCCTTGGGGACAGCAACTGGCGAGAGAGGCACAACAATTGTCTGTTTTGCAGCGGCGGCCTTAGCCCTGATGGAGGCCGCCCATGACCATCTCGAGGCCGTCCATGCCAAACTCATGGTGGTCACCACACAAATCGACCGAAGCTTCTCCGACAACGGTCGGCAACCCACGGCCGAAGAGTTGGCAATAGCCGAGAGAGTTCAAGTAGCCGTCAGTTCCTGCGCACAATACCTTGCCACGATGGAGCCCGCCAAATCCCAAATCGCGGCCGCCCATGTCCAGCTCGTGGTGGCCTATTCCAAAGGTATGTCAGACACGGATGGCGAGATGCTTGCCGAGTATGGTGCAATTGATGCCATGGAGCCCCTTCCCCAGGAGACCGTCGGGCGTGAGCTGGACATGGAGGCGGCGACGGATATCGACGAGCCCCAGCTATAGTAGTACTATTTGTTTTGTTTAATTAAGAGCGATGGTCTTTAATTTGTTAGAGTAATTGTTAGGTTAGCTAACTCTGTTTAATTGCTGAACTTGCTCGATTAAGAAGTGTGGGTGTGATGTAGTCTCCTTTGTGTACCCAAATTATGCAATGACGTGGATGACCACCGTAACCAGGGAAATTCGATCCAAAAAAATTGACGTTCAAACTCATCACACACGGGTTAAGCTATCTGAATCGTTTGTGATATTTACATATCATACATAGTTCTGAATAAGGGACCTTGTCTGATGACACTTTGCGCGCTAGTTTTTCGCTGAAGCGATTCTAAAATTTAGGCTTCCTCGGAAATATCTACCTCCCCGCCCCTCCCCCTTACCAAAAGTCACATTTCCCATGTTTCCGCCTTCCTTTCCAAGTTGAAACCTTCACTCCCTGATTTCAGCGTCGCCTCCTTGCCGGCGACCATCCTTTACCCTGCTCGGCCTCACCTATCCAGCAGGTAATCCACACTCGACCCCCATCCTCCTCCTCCTACCACATCCCACATGCCCCCACCGCCGGCGCGACACCTTCCACCCAAATCATCGACCCCTCCACCAAATAAGCAGCGCCCTAAGCCATGATGCGCACATTATAGCCAGGATCTCAAGGAGCATTTGGCAACGGAGAAGCAAATTGTGGCTGCACGCATGGATGAGGTCACGATGGCTGCCATTCGTGTCGACCCCTAGATCTTCGAGGAGCACCTCGCACGCCGACGACGTGACGTGGTTGGCTGTTTGGTTCGATTCTACAATGTGATGTTCAATTGTTGTGGGTGCATTCTGTTATTATATACCATGTGAGAAATAAATTGAATTTGGCTGTACTAAATAAATGAGAAACAAATACAATTGCTATATTTCCATGTTGTTAAGCATGCTGGGTTTGGTTAACTTTTTGATCTTCTATTAGGAGTATGTTATATTGTGCAATGTGGTGCTCAGTTAACGTTTGGTTCATTTGTTGTGGTGTTTAGTTAACTGTTTTGTTTGGTTAAATTCTGCAATGCGATGTTCAATTGTTGTGGGTGCATTCTATTATTGTATACCATGTGAGGAATAAATTGAATTTGGTTGTACTAAATACATGAGAAACAAATACAATTTCCATATTTCCAAGTTCTTAAGCATTCTTGCTTTGGTTAACTATTTGATCTTCTATTAGGAGTATGTTATATTGTGCAATGTGGTGTTGAGTTAATGTTTGGTTCATTTATTGTGGTGTTTAGTTAACTGCTTGGTTCAATTCTGCAATGCGATGTCCAATTGTCGTGGGTAGAATTCTGTATTTTTGTGCATGTGAGGAATAAATCGAATTTGGCTGCACTTAATACATGAGAAACATATACAAGTGCTGTATTTCCTAGTTCTTAACCATGCTTGGTTTGGATAAATGGGTTTTCCATGTGGCTTGAATTAATCTGATGAATTTGCAAAGTGATTATTTGTCATCAATATATTTTACTGATAGCATGCGAACCCTTACTTAACCTGATGACTAACTACCTTATATGTGTGGCAGCGAAACAATGGGAAGCATTGAGGTTTACAATCGAGGTTAGCACGTGCATGGTCGATTCTCTAATAGCACATTATTGTGCAACTGCAGGAACCATTCTAATATTTAGGTTTTCAACAATTTGGTCTTGCACATGTAGGTCTGTTGTCAGAGGTTTTGACCCACTGTTTGACCCTTTTTGCATATGGGGAAATGAGTTGTCCATGAATATCCGTCAAGTCAAGAAACTCAAAAAGATTGTTAGGATAAACAAATTTGCGACAAAAACAAGAAGATCTTTGTCTGCACAATGAGGAAGACATCAGTTTACTACAGGATGGTACTAACTATTATACCTTGCCTTTTTTATTCCTTTGCCCCATTTCCAATATAGACAAGATATTTATGCACATCCTTGTTTTCAGGCCTTTCCAAAGCAGTTCACTGATGATTACCTCTCAAACCACCTATATGGTCAGGAGGCGAGGAAGGTATTCATACAACACCCACGGTTTAATATTGAAGTGTTCCTGAAGAGGACAAAGGATGGACGGTCAATCATCCACAAGAACTGGCATAATGTTACAAAGACCTTCAACATCAATGAAGGCTCAATATTCGCCTTCTGCTTCAGCAGTTTTCTAGATGAGATACATCTGTTTATGTACCATCTATGATGCTAATTTCGAAAGGTATACATGGTGCATGTGAAATTTGTTGCTAGTGTAGTTGTGTAATGGGGTAGCTGAGTGCTGAAGCTATATGATGTTGTACTCTGATGTATTTCAATTATGAAAATGAAATATATTGTGTGCTTAATATGAAATGTCCATTAGATTAATAAATGGATTATTAATAATCAGATAATTAACCTGCTAATTGATTTTTTCTATTGCAAACGGTTATTGAGAAAACATCGTGTGTGAGGCATTCAATAACGCACACAGTTTCTAGGAATAATCCATGTTAGATTAATGAATAATCACACATGAAATCCTCTTGAAAAATGTTTCCGTTAGGCCACCTAGTGAAAACATTTACCACATAAAAACTATGTGTGATGGACAACATTTGCCACACAGTTTCTTCTACGCACCGTGTGTGATGCATTCAATAACGCAAATGATAAAAATGTTAATATTGTGTGCAATGGCAACGCTATCACAAATGATTTAACGGGGAAAATTGTGTGTTATGTACCTGTGAATGGAAATGTTTTCCTTGGAGCGACTGTGTGGGATGTACATACGAATGGAAACGTTTAGCGAGGACTAACTATGTGGGATGTACTTGCGACCGGAAACAATTTCTCATGTATAACTGTATTATATTAGCTCTAGTGTATGTATTTCCGTATTTTAGCACTCGCCGGTCGCACACGACCTCATTTTGCCGAGCGTGCGTGCCAGGTGGGAATATCCCTGACGTTTTCTGAGTCTTGTGGGAAGGACCCCCCTATCACCGTCCCTCACTAGGTGATGGTCCCAAATGTCATCTCGGAAAGGGGTTAAAAACTGTTTGTATAGCACATCATTGTACTAGTGAGTGATTCAGGAAGAAGTCGCTGATAAATCTCCAGACATCAACGCTATCATCAATTCACCAGTCGGGAGCGGTTCAGGGGTCCTCTGTTCTAAGATGAGCTGCAATATTTTTAAGATCAGAATGTGCCATTTGAGTGGAGTAGAAGATATTATTCAAGATAGACTTACTGGTACTAATTTGCGAGGATCATCACAACTATCAATAGATTTGCAGATGGAAATCATGTGTCTGCAAACACAGTATCCACAAAGGTTGGTCCCTGCTTGTTGCTGAGGACACTGAAATTTTTTGTACAAAATTAGTGATATATTTGTCCTATTAAGAACAAATTAACCGGTGTTAGATGTATTATTTTTTCTTTCGACAAAATTAGAAAGAGGTTTATCTATAAGCATGAACATTTGACTAGCGTAAGAAAAGGTATTTGTAGACTATTGGATAAATTTACTAAAAATAACGGATTTCGGTGTGTTACCGGAGAAATGATCTCGTGCTGCAGAGGTAGTTCCCTCTTGAACAGGTTCCCTGGTTTAGTTTTCCACAACGCGAGCACACTGCAAATGAAGATGAATTTTTACAACATCAATTATTGTACCGGATATGAATGCAAATTAATTTTAACATCATAGAATTCAGTACCTATCCATGAATTGCTGAAGATGCATCAGATCCTGAGTGTCCGTTGACTCTCTAAGAGAATCCATGTAGTAAACTGTGTTCTTGTTTGGAACAATGAATACCAATATCCAGTGATCGCTACATATTAAGAAGGCCATGAACTTACGAATTATGTCAAAATCTGAAATATAGTGAGTATATGCACGGTTCTTTACTTGACTTGCCGTTCATGATATGGCGGAGAAATGATTCTGCATGGGACATGTTTTCGAAGAGACGGACGACCGTGTTAATGGCCTAGTCCCGTAGATCCTTACCATCTAATGTTGTGCCATTTGCTAATGCAAGATCTATGATATACACACTCTCCCTTTTTCTTCTCTTCATGCTCAATCCCATGAGAGGAATAAAATGTAGTTAGCTATTTATCATTTACAGCCTTGTATGGAGAAGTTGATCAGAGTTTGTTAAGTACTTACAAAATAAGGCATCTAACAAGAGTGGCATCGAGCTCATTGAAGTTGAAGAAGATATGTAATTCCTCGAAACTCACATTGGTAGAACTAGCATCGTGTCAGAAATGATCTCTGTTGTAGTGGACTAGCAAACCATGATGACCTGCTGACATTTGAGCGATGCAATATTCATGTAACTCGCGACAACTGAAGCTGCACTCACCAAAGTATTCACCAACAAGAAATGGCTAGCCATGGACGTAATTGCGTGCTTCAAGTATGTCTGCTTCACTTTTAGCAAGCAACAAATCCACTTCTTCATCATCCATGACGTCAGAAATAATATTACTCCCCGATTCGAACAACCTGCTGTTAATTTGGTTCTGGGCGATGAGTGCTTTAAGTAAGAGGAATCATTCTCTTTCCTCTTCGCTCTCCCGTCACGCTTCCTCGTGGGTGCAGCCTTTTTGGCCGCTTCCTTCTTGGTATTTCAAGCATTTCTGGCAAAATGTATGGTTGGCTGCAAGGTAGACTGCCGAGTAGATGGTGAAGCTTCGATGAACTGCTTAGCAGACGGTTTATCTATGTCGAACCGCTGAGCTGGTGGCGCTGCTGTGATGGACTGCTGGGATGTAGGAGCAGAGGCATCAGACTGCTGACCATGTGTTGAAGCTATGTAGGGTTTTCTGTGCAGGTGGTGCCAACTTGTTGGTGTGCTGAGGAGGCCGTGCCAATGCATTGGTTTGCTAAGCAGGAAGTGCTGACACATTGGTATGATGATCACGCGGCTATGGACCGACGGGCTGATGAACAGTTAGTTCTGGACCTACAGACTGCTTAGCAGGCGATTCCGAAGCATCAGACTGCTTAGCAGTCCGTTCCACTAGGTTGGTCTGCTAAGCATGTGCTGCAGCTGGGTCTCCCCCTGCTACTTCAGCGGCCGGCATCTGAACCTGTGGTGCGTCTTCAGCAGTTATAGGCCTTGTCGCTGGCTTCTCTAGTGCGGAGGATGACATGGCATGTACAGCACAAAGTCGGGCCAGCTGATCACAGGTTGATGCATCAGCTGTCGGATTACGAGTATTAGGTTCTTTACGAGTATTAGTTACAAACATGGAAAGTTGTATCCGGGGCGTTACAACACTCCACCACTACAAGAGGATCTCGTCCCGAGATCTAGGATGGCACCGGAGGGAAAACGGAAGATGAAGAGGTAAAACAAAGTTGCTTCTTCGACAAACGAGTGAAACCATGAACCTTGAGAGGTTGAAAAGTTGAAAGAAAGAACACAACGGAGTTGAACACAATTGAGAGCACTGCGGTAGAATGAAAACTTGATAAAATGAAAAGAACTTGAAAAGAGGACACGACACTGCGGTTAAATGGACAAGCACAAAAAAACACGATCCTCACAATTCAAGATGATGAGAGAAGAGAGGAACATCACAATGCCTTTAGGAAGAAATGAAAGAATGGAATGGAATGAACGGAGGGAAACAAGATCTTAAGAGAGCACGCTCACAGCAAATGCCAGAACGGAGTTGTTGGATTATCAACAATGAATGGATAAGCTTGATGCGGGCTTATGGAAGACATCTCAAAATTATGAGGTGACAACCTGCCACTCACTGGAAAAAGATTTGATTGAGAGCTAGAAAAGATAGAAAGCTTCTTCCACCAAGGTGACAAGAAAACTTGGATCGTATGTAGTCATCACAAAGAGAACCATTCCCAATGGAAGGCTTTAGGTGAAATCTACACCCAGATAACTCCAAGTAGAAATTGATGGGTTTAAATATCTCATTCCTGACAAATTGTCAATCATGAAACATGAAGGAAACTATCGAAATGACATAACACCACCTCACAAGATAAGATAAAAAGAATTGCACTTCGAAATGCAAGATGAAGAATGCTTGAACTCCTCGAAACAAAACATGAGTTGAGCATCCTGTTTAATCTTGAGTATAGCTTGTCGGATCATAACTTCGAGATAAATCTTGAAGAACAATTGGAAAATGAAAAGAATCCTTGATGAGCCACCATGAAGAAACTCTCGAAGAACTTCGGATAGATAAAAAGAAGGTTGAAAGGAAAAGAAGCTTGAAAAGAATAAGATGAATCCTTGCATTGATTAGATGGAGCTTCGTGATGATATAACCGAGAAAAACTTGGAACTCCGAAAAGAAAGATGAACAAATGAAATCAATAATTTGGTGAACCTCCAGAATAAGGAATTAATCACTTGGATAAAACAAGAATAAGAATTATGTTATGCGCATCGTTCACCTATTTAAATTGATGACAAGCATCGGATTCGGCATACTACTTATTCTCATTGAGAAGGATTAAGAAAGATATAGCGCAATCTTGAGAAGGTCATCAATGACCGCCGGTAGGATTTGGAAAAAACGAATGAATTGATATGATAATGAAGGATAAGAAATCTTGAATGAACCACCATAAGAATTGAAAATGAACAAGGAAAGGATAACGAAACCCCGGGAAGAATTAGAAAACAAATGAAGGTACTTGAGGGAATTTGATACAAGAGAACAAAGAGATCACGAGCTGATTAGAGAATACTTGAATGATGCAGCGATAAGATTTGGAGAACGAGAGTTGAAAGCTGAAATAAATAATCCCGAAATGATGGCTTTAGGAGAATCAAGCTGAAAAGACTCTTGAGTTGCTCCGGATGGGTGAAAAGAATTCACACAATCGAAACAATTATGAGAGGGTGGTATAAAGCTAGAACCATGAATCTTTGGAAGAACGGGTAAGAATTTAAGAGGAACTCCTCTTTGGCCTTCAAATGTAGAGAATGACGATGAGAAACAACACCATGAATTGTTGAGGCACTATGGAATAATGTAGAATATAAAGGTGGAATCAACAATGAAAAGAATTTGAAAGATCTTGGAGAAAGAAATTTGACTGATGATAACTCATTCTTACATCAAACTTTGAAATGAATTTGAGAATAGCTCCGGAAAAATTAGAAGAGTCGGGTAAGATCCTGGGAAAAGACCTGTGGGTTAGAGCCCGCTCAAAAGATACACCGTTGAAATGGTTTTGAAGAGAGATTGCATTGGTTGAATTAAACAGCTTGAATGAGATAACATCCTCGAAATGGCTTGAACGGATTAGGAGTGAAAACACGAATCTTTTGAGATATCTTCGGCACTTTGGACATGAATAGAGAGAGGTGAGCGATTTAGAGGTGCAACGGCATGGGAAAGCATTTGAAACGAGGAAAAGGGATATGATCAACACCAAAAGCTTGAATTGAATCCACCGGAGATGAAAAAAGAACGGAGAATGATGAACTTGTAGAGCATCTTCATGAGAACCACCGGGTAAGAACATTGATTCAAAAGAATGATGAGACTTGACATGAATAAAATGGATACTGGATTAAGACATCTGATTCCTTGAAGGAAAAGGGTTGGCAGGGCGGGAAAAACAAAGGCAACTCAGGTTTGGATGAAACAAACACCGTTCAAAAAAGGTATGGAATCTACATTTGACATAGAAGCAACTCGAATACCACAACTCAAAACAAAACAAAGGATTGGAACAAACATATGATAGACCCCATATTGTATCATGTGACTGTTGGAAAGATATCCACGAGATACTTGAATTCCTGTTATAAACTCCCGAAACTTTCTGGTTATGCAATCAGGTGTTGGGGAGACAGGGGAATCATAATATCTCACCCAAACTAACAATTCCTACATCCAGTTGTATCCATCCTTCAACACATAACCAGGAAATCTTTGGAAATCATATACCTCAACCTTCGGAAAGCATCCATTATACGAGTTATGGCAATACTCACGAACTCCCGCCCCAGTACTGGGTGGCGTCGAGGTTATCTCACCAACAACTGCATAAAAGAGATTTTCGATGTCGGTGAACTCAGGTATTCCAGAACTGCAACGATAAAATTGTGACGACAACACCTCGGAGCTCAACTCCTCGGAACACTGCCACAACCCCTAAATGTCAGGAGGCACCAAGAACAATGATATCGTCACAAGACTATTGGAACGATTCCAAGATGCCCGCGTGATCCTAATTTTTTTTCGTGAATTTTAGGAGAGGGAAGTCAAAACTTCTACGTCAGGAGGCCTCACCAGAGCGATGAAGGGACCGAGGAGTAAAAATAATCCTACTCTCCGATATATATATTCCTAAGACTCAAAACATTTTGTTCTAGACTCAACAACGTTAGCGATTCCATCAACCAGGGGGCTCCTAAGTCGGGGATGGCTCTGATTAGCATCTTGTAACACCCACAATGCGGCTATATCTCCCACATGTCGGGGCATGACTTAGAGGCATAGTCGCATGGTAATTTTGTCACAAGAGGGGTAATCTTCACACAATCCCATGTACTGAATAAGAAAGGGATAAAGAGTTGGTTTACAATCGCCACTTCACACAATACATAAATAATAGATACATCATCCAAATACACTCAAAGACCGACTACGGCCAAGTCCAACAAAAAAGGAAGATAAACCCCAAATTCTAGATCCCCGATCGTCCCAACTGGGCTCCACTACTGATCATCAGGTAATGAAACATAGTAACGACCCAGATCCTCGTCGAACTCCCACTTGAGTTCGGTAGCATCAACTGCACTGGTATCCTTGGCACCTGCAACTATTTGGAAGTATCCGTGAGTTGCAAGGACTCAGCAATCTCACACCCGCGAGATCAAGACTATTTAAGCTTATGGGAAGGGTAAGGTAAGGAGGTGGAGCTACAGCAAGCACTAAGCATATATGGTGGCTAGCATACGCAAATAAGAGTGAGAAGAGAAGCAACACAACGGTCGAGAAGCTAGAAGTGATCAAGAAGTGATCCTGAAACTACTTACATTCAAGCATAACACAAGACCGTGTTCACTTCCCGGACTCCGCCGAAAAGAGACCATCACGGCTACACACGCGGTTGATGCATTTTAATTAGGTCAAGTGTCAAGTTATCTACAACTGGATATTAACAAATTCCCATTTGCCACATAACCGCGGGCACGGCTCTCCAAAGTTATACCCTGTAGGGGTGTCCCAACTTAGCCCATCAGAAGCTCTCACGGTCAATGAAGGATATTCCTTCTACCGGAAAGACCCGATCAGTCTCGGAATCCCGGTTACAAGACATTTCGACAATGGTAAAACAAGATGAGCAAGACCACCCGACTGTGCCAACAAATCCCGATAGGAGCTGCACATATCTCGTTCTCAGGGCACACCGGATAAGCTAAGCATACAAGTACCAACATAACCCAAGTTGCCAAGGGACGGTCCCGCACGGTGCTCTAGTTTGGACCAACACTCAAAGGAACACTGCCCAGGGGTTTAAAATAAAGATGGCCCTTGAGTCCGCGGAACCCAAGGGAAAAGGCTTAGGTGGCAAATGTTAAAACCAAGGTTGGGCCTTGTTGGAGGAGTTTTATTCAAGGCGAACTGTCAAGGGGTTCCCATAACACCCAACCGTGTATTGAACGCAAAATCAAGGAACATAACACCGGTATGACGGAAATTAGGGCGGCAAGAGTGGAACAAAAAACCAGGCAAAAGGCCGAGCCTTCCACCCTTTACCAAGTATATAGATGCATTAATTAAATAAGAGATATTATGATATCCCAAAATATCCATGTTCCAACATGGAACAAACTTCAATTTCACCTGCAACTAGCAACGCTATAAGTGGGGATGAGCAAAAGCAGTAACATAGCCAAACAACAGTTTGCTAGGAACGTGGGTTAGAGGCTTGACATGGCAACATGGGAGGCATGATATAACAAGTGGTAGGTGTTGGGGAACGTAGTAATTTCGAAAAAATTCCTACGCACATGCAAGATCATGGTGATGCTATAACGCCCTCGATGCGGCTATATCTCCCACGTGTCGAAGCACGACTTAGAGGCATAACCGCATTGAAAGCAATGTCGCAAGTGAGGTAATCTTCACACAACCCATGTAATATAATAAGGGAAAGAGATACATAGTTAGCTTACAATCGCCACTTCACACAAATACATGAATAAAACATTACATCATCCAGATACAATCAAGGTCCGACTACGGAACCAAAATAAAAGAAGAACCCCAAATGCGACAAGGTCCCCGATCGACCCCAACTAGGCACCACTACTGATCAACTGGAAGCGGAACAACATAAACGGCAAGATCTTCATCGAGCTCCTCCTTGAGCTTGGTTGCGTCATCTGCACGGACTCATCGGCACTTGCAAGCTGGTTTTTGGAAGTATCTGTCAGCCACAGGGACTCAGCAATCTCGCACCCTCGCGATCAAGACTATTTAAGCTTATGGGTAAGGTAAAGTTATGAGGTGGAGCTGCAGCAAGCAACTAGCATATATGGTGGCTAACATACGCAAATGAGAGCGAGAAGAGAAGGCAAAGCACGGTCGATAAAAGTATGATCAATAAGTGATCCTAAAACAACCTACGTCAAGCATAACTCCAACACCGTGTTCACTTCCCGGACTCCGCCGGAAAGAGACCATGATGGTTACACACACGGTTGATACATTTCAATTAAGGTCAACTTCAGGTTTTCTACAACCGGACGTTAACAAATTCCCATCTGCCCATAACCACAGGCACGGCTTTCGAAAGTTCAAATCCCTGCAGGGGTGTCCCAACTTAGCCCATCACAAGCTCTCACGGTCAACGAAGGAATAGACCTCCTCCCGAGACATTCTGATCAGACTCGGTATCCCGGTTCTACAAGACATTTCGACAGGGTAAAACTAAACCAGCAACACCACCCAGATGTGCCAACAAATCCCGATAGGAGCTGCACATATCTCGTTCTCAGGGCACACCGGATGAGCAAGACGTCGGGTAAGCCAGCCCAGAGTTGCCCCTGGTAGCCTCGGACATCGCTCAGTTGGACCAACACTCAGAGGAGCACTGGCCCAGGGGGGGTAAAATAATGATGACCCTAAAGAGCGCGACTCCCAAGGGAAAATAAAAGGCTAGGTGGCAAATGGTAAAACCAATGTTGGGCATTGCTGGAAGAGCTTTACTTAAGGCGAACTGTCAAGGGGTTCCCATTATTACCCAACCGCGTAAGGAACGCAAAATCCGGGAACATAACACCGATATGACGGAAACTAGGGCGGCAAGAGTGGAACAAAACACCAGGCATAAGGCCGAGCCTTCCACCCTTTACCAAGTGTATAGATGCATTAATTAAATAAGATATATTGTGATAACCCAACAAGTAAACATGTTCCAACAAGGAACAACATCTCCATGTTCCAACAAGGAACAAACTTCAATCTTCACCTGCAGCTAACAACGCTATAAGAGGGGCTGAGCAAAGCGGTAACATAGCCAAACAACGGTTTGCTAGGACAAGGTGGGTTAGAGGCTTGGTTCAACAATATGGGAGGCATGATAAGCAAGTGGTAGGTATCGCAGCTTAGGCATAGCAAAAGAGCGAGCAACTAGCAAGCAAAGATAGAAGTGATTTCGAGGGTATGGTCATCTTGCCTGAAATCCCACAAGGAAGAAGAACGAGTCCATGAAGAAGACAAACGGACGTAGACGAACGGGTCCTCACAAACACGGCGTAACCGGAACCAACCCGAAGAAGCAAACACCGGAAAGAAGCACACAACATAGTAAACAACCAACACATGAACATGGTATGATATGCGAGATGCGGTATGCGATGCATATGCATGATTTGCAAGGGAATGCATGAATCTGGCCTCAACATGGAAATCCAAGTGTTCCACTGGAAAGATGAGATGAAATCGCTTGAAAACGATATAAAGAACGCCGGAATCGGAGTTACGGTTTGGAAATGGCAAGCAATTCAAATATGACAACGTTTTGCGATTTACAGCAAGTAGCCATCTAAATGCAACAAGATGAACATGCGACAGCACCCAAACAAGACAACAAAATACATGGCAGGGATGCATTCATGATGCTTAACAAAAGTCTAGCACTGAGCTACGGCCAATTCATCCATTAACAGGTTCAAACAAGCATGGCAAAAATGCATATGGTAAACAGATCTCAGACTTAGTGAAATTAACACTTGTCTGGAATTTCAGATCAGATAGCACTCTTCGGAGCATGAAAACTATATGCTACAGGACCTGAACATGGCAAAGTAAAGCATGGCATGGAGCTACTCAAAGAGCTTAACAAAAGTCCCTTAGTGACCTTGAGCCAAAAGGGATCAGAAAATACAATTGCAAGCATGTAAACATGGCAAAAACATAATCAGATCACAGACTTAGTGAAAACTGGAGCATGCTGAAACAGATATCAAGTAGGCATGTTTACGAGCTCGATGCACTCACTACAGAGCAAGGCATGACAATCTAAGCATACACCCATCAAGAATACACATAATACAAGCTAGAAATGGAAAGAACAAAAGAATAGCATGCACGGATCAACTACAACATCCTCGACAAAATTGCTAACAAGTAGACAATCTGCCCAGATTCACGAAATAGCAAAAGTAGAGCTCGATTGACTCAAGGTAGGTTGCTCCATAATTGCAAACAAATACATGGATGGATAGAGCACTACAAGATTAACAAAACATCCTTACTGATTATCCTCAAAAGAGGCACGGATCACTAGGAAACAACAAGAACATATCGCCATATGAGATAAACAGGTCAAGGACTTAGCGGAAATGCTAAGTGCCTGAAATCAGCATTACCAAGTGCCTCACTTTGAAAGCTTGTGCTAGTCACCACACACATCACAAAAATACATGGATGGCACCTCTGGAAAGATGGTAAGGCATATAACAAAATACATGTAGAGCTCAGGGGCATATCATGCACACATTAATCATGGCAAAAATGACAAATAGCTATATGGTGCAGCAGATCTGACAATAATCTCAAATAGCTCTCTTCCAACAGCATTTCGGGCATCAAGATGAACTCAAATCAAAATGATGCAATGAGATGAAATGATGTACTCTCTGAGGCGAACATTTTGATATGCTACACGCATGAATCGGAGCTATGAATGCAAAGTTGTGACATGATAAATATGGGCATTTGAAACATGGAAAACTCGGGGACTTAGTGAAATTTTACCCTCGCGGGAAAAGTCAACCCGGGACGAGGAGATCCGGGACAAGGAGATCCGGGGGACGAGGAGCCGCGTTTGGATAGACGACCTGGTGGATCTCGTCCAGGGGAGGAGGAGCACGGTCGCCGGGGCGTGGCACCGGCGAAGGAAGACGCAGGGCCGGGCGCTCGGGCGGCGCGGCGCGCTCACAGGAGGAAGGCGGCGCAGGACGGCGGCCATGGCGCAGCGGCGCTGGAGGGCTCCGGCGAGGGCGGAGGAAGTCCAGCGAGGCAATGGGAAGTCGAGGGAGGCCGGGATACACTCGATCCGGTGGAGGACGAGGTCGGGGATCCATCTCCGGCGATGGACGGAGCTTGGGGAGGCGCGAGGGTCCTGGCGGCGAGCTCCGGCGAGGTTGACCAGAGGCGAGGAACTCTGGCGAAGGTCTGGCGAGAGGGCGCGGCGCGGATCTCCTCGGGCCTGGCACGGCCCGGGGCGGGCCGGAGATGGGCTCCACGGGCCCGGCGGCGAAGTGGGGCGCGGGAGGACACATGTCGGCTCCGGATTGGACGAAGGCGGCGGTGGACATGTCCGGGCGGCAAAGTTTTGTCCGGTGACGACGAGGGAGTTAGATCTAGGGTTTGGACTGCGTGAAAAATCAGGGCGAGCCACATATTTATAGGTAGAGGGAGCTAGGAGAGTCCAAATGAGGTGCGGTTTTCGGCCATGTGATCGTGATCGAACGACCGAGATGATGGAGGAGGTCTAGGTGGGTTTTGGGCCAAATTGGAGGGGTGTTGGGCTGCAACACACACGAGGTCTTTTCGGTCCCTCGGTTAACCGTTGGAGTACCAAACGAAGTCCAAATGGTACGAAACTTGACAGGCGGTCTACCGGTAGTAAACCAAGGCCGCTTGGCAAGTCTCGGTCCAATCCGGAAATGTTTAATCCCCACACATGAAAGAAAAGTAGAAATGACCACCGGAGGAGAATGGAGCGCCGGAATGCAAAACGGACAACGGGGAAAATGCTCGGATGCATGAGATGAACATGTATGCAAATGAAATGCACATGATGACATGATATGCAATGCATGACACGCAAGCAATGGCAAGGCAACAACAACGAGTAACTAGAGGACACATGGCACATCGGTCTCGGGGCGTCACAACACTCCACCACTACGAGAGGATCTCGTCCCAAGATCTAGAATGGCACCGGAGGGAAAATGGAAAAGAAAGAGAAGAGGTAAAACTAAGTTGCTCCTTTGACAAATGAGTGAAACCAAAGAACCTTGAAAAGGTTGGACAAATTAATAGAAAAAAATACAATGAAGAAGAACAAAGTTGAAAGCACTACGGTAGGGAAGAGGAACAAGGAAGAACAAATTCGGGTAGCACTCCGATTGAAAAGAGATGCAAGGCTTGACAAGGCGAAAAGAACTTGAGCAAAAGGGCACAACACTCAGGTTAAATGGATAGGCATGAAAAGAACATGATCTTTGACAAAATGAGATGATGGTTTAAGAAAGCAACATGACAATGCCTCCGGAACAAAAGAATAGAAGATAGATAATTGAACTAGGAGAATGGAGAAGAAAATGACAACTTCTGACACAAAAGAATTGAAAAGGCATCCTTAAGCGAAAGGTCGAACAGAGTTATTGGAAAACCAACAATGAAAAGATAAGCTTTAAGTGGGCTTATGGAAAACATGCCAAAACTGAGTAGAAATTCTGTCACTGACGGAAACGATAGATTGGAATGATAAGAACAAGGAAACGAGAAACTTTTTCACCGGGAGGATAAATGAAGAACTTGGGTCATCATGAGCAACATAAATAGCAACAATCCTTCGGGAAGACTTTAGGTGCAACATGACACAAGATAACTCCAATGCATAAAGTGATGGGTTTAAATACCTCATTCTTGAGAACATGTGAATCATGAAACATGAACTCAAATTATCAAGAATGACATAATACCACCTCCAATGGAGCGGTAGAAAAAAAATTGCACTCCGGATTGCAAGATGAAGAATGCTTGAGCACCTCTAAAAAGAAACTTGATGAACACTTCGAGAAGAAATTAAATCCTTGATGAACCAGCATGTAGAACCTTCGTGCAGAACTCTGGTAACAAAAGGATGATCAAAATGGAATGAAGGGCAAGTTGAAAACACAAGGTGAATCCTTGCAATGATTAGATAGATCTTTGGAATGAAATAATTGAAATAACTTTGAGCTCCGGAAAGAAAGATGGACAACTTGAATCGAGAATTTGATGCACCTCCGGAATAGGGAATTAATCACTTGGATGAACAAGAATAAGGATTACGTTATGCGTATCCTTCACCAATTTAAATTGATGACAAACAACGGATTTGGCATACTATTTATTCTCGTGGAAAGGATTAAGGAGAGGCATAACTTAAGCTTGAGAAGGTCTTCAACGATCCACCGGTAGAATTAGGAAAACACGAATGCATTTATATGATAAACGAAGGAAGAAGAAACTTGGAAGAACCACCGTAAGAATTGAACATGAAAATAGCAAGAGCACAAATTCACCGGGAAGAATTGGAAAACGAAAGAAGATACTTGAAGGAATTTAGATACAAGAGAACGAATAGATCCTGAACTGATAGGAGAATGATAACTGACAGCTGAGAATGAATAAACCTGAATTGATGGACTCCGGATAACAAACTGAGAAGACTCTTGAATTACTCCGGATAGGTGAAAAAATACTCACAACCGAAAATAATTATGAGAGAATGGCATGAAGCTAGAATCACGAATCTTGAAGAGAATGGAGCAAGATTAAAGAGAAACTCTTCTTCGGTCTTCAAAAGATGAGAATGACAACGAGAAACACCACCAAGAATTATTGAGGCACCGAAATAAAGAAGAATATGAAAGTTGAATCAACAATGAAATGAATTTGAAAGATCTTGGAGAAAGACATTTAACTGATGATAAATCATACTTACGTCAAACTTTGAAAAGAAAATTTGAGGATAGCTCCGGGAAAATAAGAAGAGTCAGGTAAGATCCTGGGAAAAGACCTGTGGGTTAGGGCCCACTCAAAATAACACCGTTGAAAAGATTTCAAAGGGAGGTTGCACCGGTTGAATTAAAAGACTTGAAAGAGAGAACGTCCTCGAAGATATTGAATAACTGCAGAGTGGAAACACGAATTTTCGAGATATCTTGAACACTCCGGAACAATTGAATAGTGAGAAGAGGAATGAATATGAGGTGCACTGGCATGAGAAAGGCATTTGAAATACGGAAAAGAATATGATCAACACCGAAAGCTTGACTTGAAACCACCGGAGAAGATAAAAGAAAGAAGAATGATGAACTAGAAGCTCCGTTAGTATCTTCATGAGAATCACCGGATAAGAATATTGATTGAAAAGAATGGAGAGACCTCACATCAATAATATGGATACTCGATTAAGAGATCTGAATTCTTGGAGAAAAGCAAAAGGGAGGGAGGGGAAAAAACAAAGACAATTTGGAATGGGTGAAACGAACACCGTTGAGAAGAACTGATACTTGATCTTGCGGTTGTAGAAATGATCGGATCCATTTGAAGGGAAACACGCCGGTGAAAAGAAATTGAAATGGCAAACTCGATGATAGAGAAGGATTAGTATTCACATCGGAGTATGAGAACACCATTTAGGAAAGGTATGGAATCAACACTTGACATTGAAGCAACTCGAATACCACAACCCAAAACAAAAACAAAGGATTGCCTTGTAGAATAAGCCGGAACAAACATATGATAGAGATTTTGTCCGAAGTTTTTGTGGTGGGTCCTACACGGGCTCGATCATACAGCACCATCATGTACAAGGAAGTGCACATGACATACGAAACGTCCACGAGTCGGCATAGCCAAAGACTCTTTAAGACACAACGAGACCACTGTAAAACCAACCGTGAATAGGCGGACCACTAGACATCGAACCCCAATTTCATATCATATATCCGTCGGAAAGATATCCTAAGAGCTACTTGAATTGCCACTTAAAAACTCCCAAAAAATTTCGGTTATGCAATCAGGTGTTGGGGATACAGGGGAAGCATAATATCTCACCCAAATCTAGCAAATCCTACATCCAGCTGTATCCATCCTTCAACACATAACCAAGAAACCTTCGGAAATCATCTACCTCAACCTTCGAAAAGCATCTGTTATACAAGTTATGGCAATACTCCCGAACTCCCGCCCCAGTACTGGGTGGCGTCGAGGTTATCTCACCAACGAACTGCATAAAAGAGATTTTCGATGTCGGCATGCTAAACTCAGGTATTCCAGAACTGCAATGATAAAATTATGATGACAACACCTCAGAGCTCAACTCCCCGGGACACTTCCACAAAACCCTTGACAGGAGGCACCAAGACAATGTTCTCATCATAAAACCATCGGAACGATTCCAAGATACTCGCGTGATCCTAAATTTTTTTTTGTGAAATTTGAGAAGAGAAGAGTCAAAACTCTACATCAGGAGGCCTTACCAGAGCGATGAGGAGACTGGGAAGTAAAAAGAATTCCTAAACTCTCCAATATATAATTCCTAAATGACTCAAAACAATTTTCTAGACACAACTCGGCTGCTAAAAACGATCAATCAGTGGGGGCTCCTAAGGTCGGGGAAGGCTCTGATTACCAACTTATAACGCCCTTGGTGCGGCTATATCTCCCACGTGTCGAAGCACGACTTAGAGGCATAACCGCATTGAAAGCAATGTCGCAAGTGAGGTAATTTTCACACAACCCATGTAATATAATAAGGGAAAGAGATACATAGTTGGCTTACAATCGCCACTTCACACAATTACATGAATAAAACATTACATCATCCAGATACAATCAAGGTCCCTGATTGACCCCAACTGGGCACCACTACTGATCAACTAGAAGCGGAACAACATAAAGGACAAGATCTTCATCGAGCTCCTCCTTGAGCTTGGTTGCGTCATCTGCACGGACTCATCGGCACCTGCAAGCTGGTTTTTGGAAGTATCTGTGAGCCACAGGGACTCAGCAATCTCGCACCCTCGCGATCAAGACTATTTAAGCTTATGGGTAAGGTAAAGGTATGAGGTGGAGCTGCAGCAAGCGACTAGCATATAGGGTGGCTAACATACGCAAATGAGAGCGAGAAGAGAAGGCAAAGCACGGTCGCTAAAAGTATGATCAAGAAGTGATCCTAAAACAACCTAC
This sequence comes from Triticum aestivum, assembly GCF_018294505.1. Classification (NCBI taxonomy): domain Eukaryota; kingdom Viridiplantae; phylum Streptophyta; class Magnoliopsida; order Poales; family Poaceae; genus Triticum; species Triticum aestivum. The sequence goes on along the minus strand of NC_057809.1, from coordinate 320,693,000 downwards.
GTCAAGCATAACACCAACACCGTGTTCACTTCCCGAACTCCGCCAGAAAGAGACCATCACGGTTACACACACGGTTGATACATTTTAATTAAGGTCAACTTCAGGTTTTCTACAACCGGATGTTAACAAATTCCCATCTGCCCATAACCGCGGGCATGGCTTTCGAAAGGTCAACTCCCTGCAGGGGTGTCCCAACTTAGCCCTTCACAAGCTCTCACGGTCAACGAAGGAATAGACCTCCTCCCGAGACATTCCGATCAGACTCGGTATCCCGGTTCTACAAGACATTTCGACAGGGTAAAACAAAACCAGCAACACCACCCAGATGTGCCAACAAATCCCGATAGGATCTGCACATATCTCGTTCTCAGGGCACACCGGATGAGCAAGACGTCGGGTAAGCCAGCCCAGAGTTGCCCCTGGTAGCCTCGGACATCGCTCAGTTGGACCAACACTCAGAGGAGCACTGGCCCGGGGGGGGGGTAAATAATGATGACCCTCAGGAGCGTGACTCCCAAGGGAAAAGAAAAGGCTAGGTGGCAAATGGTAAAACCAATGTTGGGCATTGCTGGAAGAGCTTTACTTAAGGCGAACTGTCAAGGGGTTCCCATTATTACCCAACCGCGTAAGGAACGCAAAATCCGGGAACATAACACCGATATGACGGAAACTAGGGCGGCAAGAGTGGAACAAAACACCAGGCATAAGGCCGAGCCTTCCACCCTTTACCAAGTGTATAGATGCATTAATTAAATAAGATATATTGTGATAACCCAACAAGTAAACATGTTCCAACAAGGAACAACATCTCCATGTTCCAACAAGGAACAAACTTCAATCTTCACCTGCAGCTAACAACGCTATAAGAGGGGCTGAGCAAAGCGGTAACATAGCCAAACAACGGTTTGCTAGGACAAGGTGGGTTAGAGGCTTGGTTCAACAATATGGGAGGCATGATAAGCAAGTGGTAGGTATCGCAGCTTAGGCATAGCAAAAGAGCGAGCAACTAGCAAGCAAAGATAGAAGTGATTTCGAGGGTATGGTCATCTTGCCTGAAATCCCGCAAGGAAGAAGAATGAGTCCATGAAGAAGACAAACGGACGTAGACGAACGGGTCGTCACAAACGTGACGTAACCGGAACCAACCCGAAGAAGCAAACACCGGAAAGAAGCACACAACATAGTAAACAACCAACACATGAACATGGTATGATATGCGAGATGCGGTATGCGATGCATATGCATGATTTGCAAGGGAATGCATGAACCTGGCCTCAACTTGGAAATCCAAGTGTGCCACTGGAAAGATGAGATGAAATCGCTTGAAAACGATATAAAGAACGCCGGAATCGGATTTACGGTTTGGAAATGGCAAGCAATTCAAATATGACAACGTTCTGCGATTTACAGCAAGTAGCCATCTAAATGCAACAAGATGAACATGCGACAGCACCCAAACAAGACAACAAAATACATGGCAGGGATGCATTCATGATGCTTAACAAAAGTCTAGCACTGAGCTACGGCCAATTCATCCATTAACAGGTTCAAACAAGCATGGCAAAAATGCATATGGTAAACAGATCTCAGACTTAGTGAAATTAACACTTGTCCGGAATTTCAGATCAGATAGCACTCTTCGGAGCATGAAAACTATATGCTACAGGACCTGAACATGGCAAAGTAAAGCGTGGCATGGAGCTACTCAAAGAGCTTAACAAAAGTCCCTTAGTGACCTTGAGCCAAAAGGGATCAGAAAATACAATTGCAAGCATGTGAACATGGCAAAAACATAATCAGATCACAGACTTAGTGAAAACTGGAGCATGCTGAAATAGATATCAAGTAGGCATGTTTACGAGCTCGATCCACTCACTACAGAGCAAGGCATGACAATCTAAGCATACACCCATCAATAATACACGTAATACAAGCTAGAACTGGAAAGAACAAAAGAATAGCATGCACGGATCAACTACAATATCCTCGGCAAAATTGCTAACAAGTAGACGATCTGCCCAGATTCACGAAATAGCAAAAGTAGAGCTCGATTGTCTCAAGGTAGGTTGCTCCATAATTGCAAACAAAGACATGGATGGATAGAGCACTACAATATTAACAAAACATCCTTACTGATTATCCTCAAAAGAGGCACGAATCACTAGGAAACAACAAGAACATATCGCCATATGAGATAAACAGGTCAAGGACTTAGCGGAAATGCTAAGTCCCTGAAATCAGCATTACCAAGTGCCTCACTTTGCAAGCTTGTGCTAGTCACCACAGACATCACAAAAATACATGGATGGCACCTCTGGAAAGATGGCAAGGCATATAACAAAATACATGAAGAGCTAAGGGGCATATCATGCACACATTAATCATGCCAAAAATGACAAATAGCTATATGGTGCAGCAGATCTGACAATAATCTCAAATAGCTCTCTTCCAACAGCATTTCGGGCGTCAAGATGAACTCAAATCAAAATGATGCAGTGAGATGAAATGATTTGCTCTCTGAGAAGAACATTTTGATATGCTACACACATGAATCGGAGCTACGGATGCAAAGTTGTGACATGATAAACATGGGCATTTGAAACATGGAAAACTCAGGGACTTGGTGAAATTTTGCCCCGCGGGAAAAGTCAACCCGGGACGAGGAGATCCGGGACAAGGAGATCCAGGGGACGAGGAGCCGCGTTTGGATAGACGACCTGGTGGATCTCGTCCAGGGGCAGGTCAACGCCGGCGGCGAGCTCCTCCGGTGAGGGCGCGGATGCCGAGGAGGTCGAGGAGGAGGAGCACGGTCGCCGGGGCGCGGCACCGGCGAAGGGCGACGCAGGGCCGCGCGCTCGGGCGGCGCGGCGCGCTCACAGGAGGAAGGCGGCGCAGGACGGCGGCCATGGCGCGGCGGCGCTGGAGGGCTCCGGCGAGGGCGGAGGAAGTCCGGCGAGGCAATGGGAAGTCGAGGGAGGCCGGGATACACTCGATCCGGTGGAGGACGTGGTCGGGGATCCATATCCGGCGATGGACGGAGCTTGGGGAGGTGCGAGGGTCCTGGCGGCAAGCTCCGGCGAGGTTGACCGGGGGCGAGGAACTCCGACGGAGGTCCGGCGAGAGGGCGCGGCGCGGATCTCCTCGGGCCTGGCGCGGCCCGGGGCGGGCCGGAGATGGGCTCCACGGGCCCGACGGTGAAGTGGGGCGCGGGAGGACAAATGTCGGCTCCGGATTGGACGAAGGCGGCGGCGGATATGTCCGGGCAGGGAAGTTTTGTCCGGTGGCGACGAGGGAGTTAGATATAGGGTTTGGACTGCGCGAAAAATCGGGGAGAGCCACATATTTATAGGTAGAGGGAGTTAGGAGAGTCCAAATGAGGTGAGGTTTTCGGCCACGCGATCGTGATCGAACGGCCGAGATGATGGAGGAGGTCTAGGTGGGTTTTGGGCCAAATTGGAGGGGTGTTGGGCTGCAACACACACGAGGCCTTTTCGGTCCCTCGGTTAACCGTTGGAGTATCAAACGAAGTCCAAATGGTACGAAACATGACAGGCGGTCTACCGGTAGTAAACCAAGGCCGCTTGGCAAGTCTCGGTCCAATCCGGAAATTTTTAATCCCCACACATGAAAGAAAAGTAGAAATGACCACCGGAGGAGAACGGAGCGCCGGAATGCAAAACAGACATCGGGAAAAATGCTCGGATGCATGAGACGAACATGTATGCAAATGAAATGCACATGATGACATGATATGCAATGCATGACACGCAAGCAATGACAAGGCAACAACAACGAATAACTAGAGGACACCTGGCACATCGGTCTCGGGGCGTCACAGATGCATAACAACGAGAGGGAAGAGTATCGTCCACGTACCCTCGTAGACCATAAGCGGAAGCGTTATGAGAACACAGTTGATGTAGTCGAACGTCTTCACGACCCGACCGATCCAAGTACTAAATGCACGACACCTCCGAGTTCAGTACACGTTCAGCTCCATGACGTCCCATGAACTCCAATCTAGCAGAGCATCACGGGAGAGTTCCATCAGCACGACGGCGTGATGACGGTGATGATGTTGCTACCGACGCAGGGCTTCACCTAAGCACCGCTACAATGTGATCGAGGTGGATTATGGTGGCGGGGGGCACCGCACATGGCTAAGGGATCAATGATCAACTTGCGTGTCCATGGGGTGCTCCTATCCCCCGTATATAAAGGAGTGGAGGAGGGGGAGGGCCGGCCCTCTACTACGGTGCGCCCTGGGGAGTCCTACTCCCACCGGGAGTAGGATTCCCCCCTTCCATGTAGTAGGAGTAGGAGAGAAGGAAAGATAAAAGAGAAGAGAAGGAAGGAGGGGGCGCAACCCCTCCCCCTAGTCCAATTCAGACTATGCCTTGGGGGGCGGGGGCAGCCTCCCCTCTCTCTTTCCCCTAAAGCCCAATAAGGCCCATATACTCCCCGGCGAATTCCCGTAACTCTCCTGTACTCCGAAAAATACCCGAATCACTCGGAACCTTTCCGATGTCCGAATATAGTCGTCCAATATATCGATCTTTGCGTCTCGTCCATTTTGAGACTCCTAGTCATGTCCCTGATCTCATCCTGGACTCCGAACAACCTACGGTACATCAAAACATAAACTCATATTACCGATCGTCACTGAACATTAAGCGTGTGGACCCTATGGGTTCGAGAACTATGTAGACATGACCGAGACACGTCTCTGGTGAATAACCAATAGCGGAAACTGGATGCTCATATTGGCTCCACACATTCTACGAGGATCTTTATCGGTCAAACCGCACAACAACATACGATGTTCCCTTTGTCATCGGTATGTCACTTTCCCGAGATTCAATCATCGGTATCTCAATACCTAGTTCAATCTCGTTACCGGGAAGTCTCTTTACTTGTTCTGTAATGCATCATCCCACAACTAACTCATTAGTTGCATTGCTTGCAAGGCTTATAGTGATTTGCATTACCGAGAGGGCCCAGAGATACCTCTCCGACAATCGGAGTGACAAATCCTAATCTCGATCTATGCCAACTCAACAAGTACCATCGGAGACACCTGTAGAGCACCTTTATAATCACCCATTTATGTTGCGACGTTTGGTAGCACTCAAAGTGTTCCTCCAGTAATCGGGAGTTGCATGATCTCATAGTCATAGGGACATGTATAAGTCATGAAGAAAGCAATAGCAGTAAACTAAAATGATCAAGTGCTAAGCTAACGGAATGGGTCAAGTCAATCATATCATTCTCCTAATGATGTGATCCCGTTTATCAAATGACAACTCACGTAGAGGCATAACTCATGTTAGGAAACATAACCATCTTTGACCCACGAGCTAGTCAAGTAGAGGCATACTAGTGACACTCTGTTTGTCTATGTATTCACACATGAATTATGTTTCCGGTTAATACAATTCTAGCATGAATAAAAACATTTATCATGAAATAAGGAAATAAATAATAACTTTATTATTGCCTATATGGCATATTTCCTTCAGTCTCCCACTTGCACTAGAGTCAATAATCTAGTTCACATCTTTATGTGATTAGTTCACATCTCCATGTGACTAATACCCAAAGGGTTTACTAGAGTCAATAATCTAGTTCATATCGCTATGTGATTAACACCCAAAGAGTGATCATGTTTTTCTTGTGAGAGAAGTTTAGCCTACGGGTCTGCTACATTCAGATTCGTATGTATTTCGCAAATTTCTATGTCTACAATGCTATGCATGGAGCTACTCTAGCTAATTGCTCCCACTTTCAATATGTATCCAGATCGAGACTTAGAGTCATCTAGATCGATGTAAAAAGCTTGCATCGACGTAACTCTTTACGATGAACTCTTTTATCACCTCCATAACCAAGAAATATTTCCTTAGTCCTCTAAGGATAATTTTGACCGCTGTCAAGTGATCTACTCCTAGATCACTATTGTACTCCCTTGCCAGAAAAATGCTAAGGTATACAATACGATTGGTAAACAGCATAGCAGAGTTTATAGAACCTATGACTGAGGCATAGGGAATGACTTTTCATTCTCTTTCTATTTCGTGTTATGGTCGGATCTTGATTCTTTACTCAAGTTCACACGTTGCAACACAGGCAAGAACTCATTCTTTGACTGTTCCATTTTGAACTACTTCAAAATCTTGTCAAGGTATGTACTCATTGAAAAAACGTATCAAGCGTCTTGATCTATTCTATAGATCTTGATGTTCAATGTGTAAGTAGCGTCATCGAGGTCTTTCTTTGAAAAACTCTTTTCAAACACTCCTTTATGCTTTCCAGAAAATTGTACATTATTTACAATCAACAATATGTCATTCACATATACTTACCAGAAATGTTGTAGTGCTCCCACTCACTTTCTTGTAAATACAGGCTTCACCGCAAGTCTGTATAAAACAATATGCTTTGATCAACTCATCAAAGCGTATATTCCGACTCCGAGATGCTTGCACCAGTCCATAGATGTATCGCTGGAGCTTGCACATTTTGTTAGCACCTTTAGGATCGACAAAACCTTCTGGTTGCATCATATACAACTCTTCTTTTAACAAATCCATGAAGGAATACGGTTTTGACATCTATTTGCCAGATTTCATAAAATCCGGCAACTGCTAACATGATTCGGACAGACTTTTAAGCATCGATATGAGTGAGAAAATCTCATCGTAGTCAACACCTTGAACTTGTCGAAAACATTTTGCGACAATTCGAGCTTTGTAGATAGTAACACTACTATCAGCATCCGTCTTCCTTTTGAAGATCCATGTATTTTTAATGACTCACCGATCATCGGGCAAGTCAATCAAAGTCCATATTTTGTTCTCATACATGGATCCCATCTCAGATTTCATGGGCTCAAGCCATTTCACGGAATCTGGGCTCATCATCGCTTCCTCATAGTTCGTAGGTTCATCGTGGTCAAGTAACATGACATCCAGAAAAAGATTATCGTACCACTCTTGTGTGGTTCTTACTCTGGTTGACCTATGAGGTTCGGTAGTAACTTTATCTGAAGTTACATGATCATCATCATTAGCTTCCTCACTAATTGGTGTAGGAGTCACAGGAACAGATTTCTGTGATGAACTACTTTCCAATAAGGGAGCAGGTACAGTTACCTCATCAAGTTCTACTTTCCTCCCACTCACTTCCTTCGAGAGAAGCTCCTTCTCTAGAAAGGATCCATTCTTAGCAACGAACGTCTTGCCTTCGGATCTATGATAGAAGGTGTACCCAACTGTCTCCTTTGGGTACCCTATGAAGACACATTTCTCTGATTTGGGTTTGAGCTTATCAGGATGAACCTTTTTCACATAACCATCGCAACCCCAAACTTTAAGAAACAACAACTTTGGTTTCTTGCCAAACCACAGTTCATATGGCATCGTCTCAACAGATTTAGATGGTTCCCTATTTAACATGAATGCACCTGTCTCTAATGCATAACCCCAAAACGGTAGTGGTAAATCGGTAAGAGACATCATAGATTGCACCATATCTAATAAAGCATGGTTATGATCTTCGGACAGAACATTACGTTGTTGTGTTCTAGGTGGCGTGAGTTGCGAAACTATTCCGCATTCTTTCAAATGAAGACCAAACTCATAACTCAAATATTCTCCTCCATGATCATATCGTAGAAACTTTATTTTCTTGTTATGATGATGTTCCACTTCACTCTGAAATTATTTGAATTTTTCAAATGTTTCAGATTTATGTTTCATCTAGAAGATATACCCATATCTTATTCAAATCATCTGTGAATGTCAGAAAATAACAATACCTACCGCGAGCCTCAACACTCATCGGACTGCATACATCAGTATGTATTATTTCCAATAAGTCAATTGCTCGCTCCATTGTTCCGGAGAATGGAGTCTTAGTCATCTTGCCCATGAGGCATGGTTCGCAAGCATCAAGTGATTCATAATCAAGTGATTCCAAAAGCCCATCAGCATGGAGTTTCTTCATGCGCTTTACACCAATATGACCTAAACGGCAGTGCCACAAATAAGTTGCACTATCGTTATTAACTTTGCATCTGTTAGCTTCAATATTATAAATGTGTGTATCACTATGATCGAGATTCAATAAACCATTCACCTTGGGTGTATGACCAAAGAAGGTTTAGTCATGTAAACAGAATAACAATTATTCTTTGACTTAAATGAATAACCGTATTGCAATAAACATGATCCAGTCATATTATGCTCAGCGCAAACACCAAATAACATTTATTTTAGGTTCAACACTAATCCCGAAGGTAAAGGGATTGTGCGATTGTGATCATATCAACCTTGGAATTACTTCCAACACACATTGTCACCTCGCCCTTAACTAGTCTTTGTTTATTTTGCAATTCCCGTTTCGAGTTACTACCTTTAGCAATTGAACCAATATCAAATACCGAGGGTTTTGCTATAAACACTAGTAAAGTACACATCAATAACATGTATATCAAATATACCTTTGTTCACTTTGTCATCCTTCTTATCCGCCAAGTATTTAGGGCAGTTCCACTTCCAATGACCATTTCTTTTGAAGTAGAAGCACTCAGTTTCAGGCTTGGGTCTAGCTTTGGGCTTCTTCATGGGAGTGGCAACTTGCTTGCAATTATTCTTGAAGTTCCCTTTCTTTCCCTTTGCCCTTTTCTTGAAACTAGTGGTCTTGTCAACCATCAACACTTGATGCTTTTCTTGATTTCTACCTTCGTCGATTTCAACATCACGAAGAGCTTGGGAATCATTTCCGTTATCCCTTGCATATTATAGTTCATCACGAAGTTCTAGTAACTTGGTGATAGTGACTAGAGAACTCTATCAATCACTATCTTATCTGGAAGATTAACTCCCACTTGATTCAAGTGATTGTAGTACTCAGACAATCTGAGCACATGCTCACTAGTTGATCTATTCTCCTCCATCTTGTAGGCAAAGTACTTGTCAGAGGTCTCATACCTCTCGACTCAGGCATGAGTCTGAATTACCAATTTCAGCTCTTGGAACATCTTATATGCTCCGTGATACGTATCTGTCGTATCTACTTTTCCAAACACTTTTGCCCTTGTTTTGGACTCTTACTTGCATGATTTGAATGGAACTAACCCAGACTGACGCTGTTTTCAGCAGAATTGACATGGTGTTATTTATGTGCAGAAACAAAAGTTCTCGGAATGACCTAAAACTCTACGGAGATTATTTTTGGAAATAATAAAAATACTAGCGAAGAATCAAGGCCAGGGGGTCCACACCCTAGCCACGAGGGTGGGGACGCACCCCCCTGCCTCGTGGGCCCCCTGGAGCTCCACCGACCTCAACTCCAACTCCATATATTCATGTCCGGGGAGAAAAAATCAAAGAAAAAGATTCATCACGTTTTACGACACAGAGCCACCGCCAAGCTGTAAACTCTCTCGGGAGGGCTGATCTGGAGTCCGTTCGGGGCTCCGGAGAGGGGAATCCGTAGCCATCGTCATCATCAACCATCCTCCATCACCAATTTCATGATGCTCACCATTGTACGTGAGTAATTCCATCGTAGGCTTGCTGGACGGTGATGGGTTGGATGAGATTTATCATGTAATCGAGTTAGTTTTGTTAGTGTTTGATCCCTAGTATCCACTATGTTCTGAGATTGATGTTGCTATGACTATGCTATGCTTAATGCTTGTCACTAGGTCCTGAGTGCCATAATTTCGGATCTGAACCTATTATGTTTTCATGAATATATGTGAGTTCTTGATCCTATCTTGCAAGTCTATAGTCACCTACTATGTGTTATGATCCGGCAGCCCAGAAGTGACAATAATCGGGACCACTCTCGGTGATGACCGTAGTTTGAGGAGTTCATGTATTCACTATGTGTTAATGACTTGGTCTGGTACTCTATTAAAAGGAGGCCTTAATATCCCTTAGTTTCCGCTAGGACCCCACTGCCACGGGAGGGTAGGACAAAAGATGTCATGCAAGTTCTTTTCCATAAGCACGTATGACTATATTCGGAATACATGCCTACATTACATTGATGAACTGGAGCTAGTTCTGTGTCACCCTAGGTTATGACTATGACATGATGAACCGCATCCGGCATAATTCTCCATCACTGATACATTGCCTACGAGCTTTCCATATATTGTTCTTCATTTATTTACTTTTCTGCCTCTATTGTTATGATCACTACAAATACCAAAAAACATTACTTTTGCTACCGTTACCTTTTGCTATCGTTACCACCACTATCATATTACTTTGCTACTAAACACTTTGCTACAGATATTAAGTTTCCAGGTGTGGTTGAATTGACAACTCAGCTGCTAATACTTGAGAATATTCTTTGGCTCCCCTTGTGTCGAATCAATAAATTTGGGTTGAATACTCTACCCTCGAAAACTGTTGCGATCCCCTATACTTGTGGGTTATCAAGACTATTTTCTGGCTCATTGCCGGGGAGCATAGCTCTATTCTTTGAGTCACTTGGGATTTATATCTGCTGGTCACTATGAAGAACTTGAAAGGCGTGAAAACAAAAATTTATCCCTCAACTACGAGGGGAGGTAAGGAACTGCCATCTAGCTCTGCACTTGATTCCCGTTCTGTTTTGAGTAAGCTTACGACACCTAAACCTACTTCTGCTATTAATTCTGATATGCCACATATTATTGATGATGCCACTTCTGCTATGCATGACACTTATGATGAAACTACGTCTATGCTAGATACTACTGTGCCAATTGGTGAATTTCTTGATGAATAACTTGCTAGGGCTAGAGAGAATGAAATTATTGAAACTGATAATATTGATGAAAGTGATGATGAAGGCTCTCCAAATAAATATGAATTGCCTATTGTGCCTGAGGGCTATGTTATGGATGAAGAAACTAAAATAGACTTTCTTGCATGCAATGATAGAAGTTATCTTAAGAAATTATTAGCTAAGCTTAAACAAAAAACACTAAATGCTAGAATGAAATATGATCATGCTTATGCTACTTCACCTATCTTTCTTACTGATAAGGATTATGAATTCTCTATTGATCCTGATATAATTACTTTGGTTGAATCTGATCCTTTTTATGGCTATGAATCTGAAACTGTTGTGGCACATCTTACTAAATTAAATGATATAGCAACCCTCTTCACTAATGATCAGAGAACTCGCTACTTTTATATCCTTAAAATATTTCCGTTCTCATTAAAGGGTGATGCTAAGATATGGTTTAATTCTCTTGATCCTGGTTGTGTGCGTAGTCCCCAGGATATGATTTATTACTTCTATGCTAAATATTTCCCTGCTCATAAGAAACAAGCTGCCTTAAGGGATATATATAATTTTGTGCAAATTGAAGAAGAGAGTCTCCCACAAGCTTGGGGGAGGCTTCTCCAATTACTAAATGCTTTGCCTGATCATCTGTAACGCCCTCGATGCGACTATATCTCCCACGTGTCGAAGCATGACTTAGAGGCATAACCGCAATGAAAGCAATGTCGCAAGTGAGGTAATCTTCACACAACCCAGGTAATACATAAGGGAAAAGATACATAGTTGTCTTACAATCGCCACTTCACACAATACATGAATAAAGCATTACATCATCCAGATACAATCAAGGTCCAACTACGGAACCAAAATAAAACAAGACTACCCCAAAAGCTACAAAGATCCCCGATCGACCCCAACTGGGCTCCACTACTGATCAACTAGAATGAAACAACATAAAGGACAAGATCTTCATCGAGCTCCTCCTGAGCTTGATTGCATCATCTGCACGGTTCAACGGCACCTGCAAGCTGGTTTTGGAAGTATCTGTGAGTCACGGGGACTCAGCAATCTCACACCCTCGCGATCAAGACTATTTAAGCTTATGGGTAAGGTAAAGGTATGAGGTGGAGCTGCAGCAAGAGACTAGCATATATGGTGGCTAACATACGCAAATGAGAGCGAGAAGAGAAGGCAAAGCACGATCGAGAAACTATGATCAAGAAGCGATCCTAGAACAACCTACGTCAAGCATAACTCCAACACCGTGTTCACTTCCCGGACTCCGCCGGAAAGAGACCATCACGGTTACACACGCGGTTGATGTATTTTAATTAAGGTCATCTTCAGGTTTTCTACATCGGACATAAATAAATTCCCATCTGCCCATAACCGCGGGCACGACTTTCGAAAGTTCAAATCCCTACAGGGGTGTCCTAACTTAGCCCATCACAAGCTCTCACGGTCAACGAAGGATATTCCTTCTAGCGGGAAGACCCGATCAGGCTCGAAATCCCGGTTACAAGACATTTCGACAATGGTAAAACAAGACCAGCAAAGCCACCCAGATGTGCCGACAAATCCCAAGAGGAGCTGCACATATCTCGTTCTCAGGGCACACTGGATGAGCAAGACGTCAGGTAAGCCAGCCCAGAGTTGCCCCTGGTAGCCTCGGACATCGCTTAGTTGGACCAACACTTAGAGAAGCACTGGCCCGGGGGGGTTAAAATAAGATGACCCTTGAGCCGGCTGACTCGAGGGAAAGAAAAGGCTAGGTGGCAAATGGTAAAACCAATTTTGGGCCTTGCTGGAGGAGTTTTATTTAAGGCGAACTGTCAAGGGTTCCCATTATAACCCAACCGCGTAAGGAACGCAAAATCCGGGAACATAACACCAGTATGACGGAAACTAGGGCGGCAAGAGTGGAACAAAACACCAGGCATAAGGCTGAGCCTTCCACCCTTTACCAAGTATATAGATGCATTAATTAAATAAGAGATATTGTGATATCCCAACAAGTAAACATGTTCCAACAAGGAACAACATCTCCATGTTCCAACAAGGAACAAACTTCAATCTTCACCTGCAACTAACAACGCTATAAGAGGGGCTGAGCAAAGCGGTAACATAGCCAAACAACGGTTTGCTAGGACAAGGGGGGTTAGAGGCTTGGTTTAACAACATGGGAGGCATGATAAGCAAGTGGTCGGTATCGCAGCATAGGCATAGAAAAAGAGCGAGCAACTAGCAAGCAAAGATAGAAGTGATTTCGAGGGTATGGTCATCTTGTCTGAAATCCCGCAAGGAAGAAGAACGAGTCCATGAAGAAGACAAACGGACGTAATCGGAACCAACCCGAAGAAGCAACACCGGAAAGAAACAAACAACATAGTAAACAACCACGACATGAACATGGCATGATGCGCAACCAAGTATGATGCATGTCCGGTTTAATGAAGCATGGCATGGCAAAGAGCACAAACAATCCTACAAATTAAGTGGAGCTCAATATGCAACGAGTTTCATATTGACGGAACACCACATTAATTATTTAGTTCTCTCCCGGTTAGGTACTCAACAAATTTGAATGTTGGTTAACATGGCAAGAGGTGAAGCATAACAAAACTATACCATTTAAACCATTTAAATGGGGCCGGATATAACAAACAACAAATCCGGTAAATCCCCTTATGCATTAGTAATTTGGTGCAACAACAATCTAAACATTTTAATTGTTGTTATCATGATGCGGATGACATGAACAAGTTTATGCAAATTTTATTAAAAGTTGACAAGAGCATTATGAAGCATTTTTCATCGTGGCGGAAATGAAAGGGGTGCCACGGCGACGATAACGAAACGGTGCCACGGCAACGTTCCGGTTCCGTCAACTCATTGAGACGTCGGTGCAAAAGAAAGTGACGGGAGTGTGTCATGCGATGAACGGTGGGGTGCTCCCGGTAACCGGGTTCCCACGGGTTAGCAGCAAAAGAGGAGGACCGAGCAAGTGACAACTTGGACACGGTGCAGACAATGTGTGCATCTCATGCAACACATGCAAACGTTCTCGGACGATCGTCTCGGGGTTATACCTTCGAAGTGTGCAAAAGGGACGATTCTCGTTCGGTGCAAAACAAAGGAAGTAGACGTTCTCAGGACGTTCGGAGTGGAGGTAGTCGTACACGGCGACGGTAGTTGTACACGGGTCTTCGGCCACGGAAGTCATACGCATCCGTAGATGTTCGGGGTCACGACATGGAACTAGACGTCCACGGGGTCTTCAAGGGTTGACGGTAGTCGTACTCGGGTCATCGGCGATGGTAGTTGTTCTATGAATCGGGCATCAAGGTACTTGTCGTTCTTAGTGATTCCGAAGATGGCGGTAGAGGTACACTTTCGAAAAGGGACTTGACGCATCAAAGGTCTTCGGTGCCACGGTACTTGTCGGTCCGGGTCTTGACGTATCCAAAATGGTCGTCGGTGGTGGAACTTGGCGCTGTTGTGGTGGACGTTCGGGCACCGTACGTCGTGGTACTTGGTAAATCCCGGAGACGGTAGTTGACGAGCCTGGTAGGCGGTCTTGATGAATCCAAGTAGCACCAGGCACACGTCCACGGTCAGTCTTCAGACTTGTTTTTTTCCTGTACATGACTGCAGGGGGTCCTGGGGGGAACTCGGCGATGGCCATGGCAAAGAGGCGACGGTAGTGGAGAAGCAGGGAGCAACATCTTGAGTCGCGGCAGCAGCAACTGTCACAGGCGGAGGTCGGGGCCGGAGCAGAGCAAGGTTCCCGCGGGCAGCCAAGAGGTCATCCCTCGCGAGGTGGCGCAGGACTGTGATGGTGGTGGTGCGCTCTGGCGAGACGGGGACGCAGGGAAGGGGTAGAGCGCGGCAGGGCAGGTCGGGTCGACAACTTCGATGGCCGGCCAGCGAGGCTATGGTGTTGGCGCAGAGGGGATGTGCAGCTAGACTTGTGGGGGTGCAGCGTCGCAGCAGCTTACCCGGGAGGACAAAGAAGGAGCGGAGGAGAGGACAGCGCGGGGCTGCAGGATCCGGCGTGGACGAGCGCTGGTCCGACAGAGAGGGGGCGCTGGGAGGACGGTAATGCCATGGCCGCGACGTGGTCCTGTTCGTCGGCGCGTGGAGGAGCAACGGCGAGGTAGAGGGGCTCCTCTGAGTGGGGATCGATGGAGATGGGGGACGAAGACGGTCGGTGCACCCTCTCCTGCGTGTGGTGACGCGCGAGGGAGGAGAAGGGATCGAGCACGGGGCTCTCGTGGCGTGAGGAGTGAGTGGCGGCGCGAGGGAAAGGAGATGAGGATCGGGAAGGAGAGAACGAGAGGGAGAGAAGTGGGTCGGGTAGAGAAGGGGTCGAGCGCCTGGCCTCCTCTCCTGGCGGCGCGAGGGAGGGATCGAGAGGGAGAGAAGTGCGGTGCAGGAGCTGGGCTTTGGGCCATCTAGGTCAGGCCGCGAGGTATAGTTAGGTGGGCCTTAGGGGCTTGTTGGACTGCGGGGAAAAGATGGGCCTGGGTTCTCTTCTCCCTCTCCCTCTTTAAAACTTAATCCTTTAACAGAAAAGAAATTAGAGAGAGGAAAAGAAAGAGAGGGTTAGGGAAGGATTTTGAGCATGGGGATAATTTTACTGGACTCGCAATAAAGATCTTGATCCAATAAAAGTATAAATGGGCATGTGTAGAAAGTTTGGATTCGAACTCGTTTGAATTAAATTCAAATGAGTTCGAATAAGAAGTGGGCGTTAGAAAGGTCCCAAAATGTTGAGATTTTTGGTAGACCTCCGGAAAGTGAAGAAAGAATTTAGGGCAAAGTTTGGAGACGAGGAATATAGTAAGAAAAGCATGGAATATTTTGCAAGTGTGTTTGCGGTAATTCCAAATGAGTGGAATATTTTTATTTAGCTCCCTAATATTGGGAGGATATGTTATAAAGAGAATCACCATGTGAATTCCCTCGGTTTAAATGGACCGAAGATCCATGCAATTTATTTTGTTGAGTTGCAAAAGATTTATGAGATGATGGCATGATGACATGATGCAATGCACATGATGCAACGAACCAAACAAAACACACGACGAAACCCGGAAACCCTGGAAGGCATCTGAAGCTCCGTACTTGGGGTGTCACAACACTCCACCACTACGAGAGGATCTCGTCCCGAGATCTAGAATGGCACCGGAGGGAAAACGGAGGAGAAAGAGAAGAGGTAAAACTAAGTTGCTCCTTTGACAAACGAGTGAGACCAAAGAACCTTGAAAAAGGTTAAACCATTTCAAGGAAAGAATACAACGGAGATAAATGAAGTTGAAAACACTCTGTTGGCAAAGAGGAACAAGGAAGAATAACTTTGGGCAGTACTCCGGTTGAGAAGGGATGCAAGGCTTGATACGGTGAAAAGAACTTGAGCAGAGGACATGACACTCCGGTTAAACAAGATAGAGAAGGAATAGGACTGATATAATTTGGACAGCACTTCGACTGTAAATGGAAGAAATTGAACATAATCTTGACAAACCGAGATGAGGAGTGAAAAGAGCAACAACACTAGACCTCCGGGAGAAAGAATAGAATAAAGATAATTGAGACAAAAGAATGTAGAAGAAAATGCCAACTTCTGCTACAAAAGAGCTTGAAAAGGTATCCTTAGGAGAAGGGTCGAATGGAGTTGTTGGAAAAACCAACAACGAAAAGAATAAGCTTGATATGGTCTTATGGAATACATCTCAAATTATAAGGTGACAACCTGCCACTCACGGGGAAAAGAATTGGATTGGTATGAGCAAGGAGACAAGAAACTTATTTCACCGGAAGGATGAAATAAGAACTTGGGTAATTTATGAGCACCATAGGTAGCAACAATCCTTAGGGAACGCTCTAGGTGAAATATAACCCAAGATAATTCCAACGAATAGGTTGATGGATTTAAAATACCTCATTCTTAACAATATGTGAATCATGAAATCTGAGCTCAAATTATCAAAAATGACAAAATAGCACCTCCAATAATATGGTAGAAAGAATTGCACTCCGGATTGCACGAAAAAGAATACTTGTGCTCCTTAGAAAAGAATGTTGATGAACACTTCGAGAAGGAAATTAAATCATTGATGAAACCATCATGTAGAACCTTCATGAAGAACTCCGATAACAAAAGGATAACGAGAAGAAAGAGAAGTTGAAAACACAAGGTGAATCCTTGCAATGATTAGATGGACCTTCATGATGAAATAAATTGAGAGAGCTTGGAACTCCGGAAAAGAAAAGATGAAACAATTGAAACCAAGATTTTTGATGAGGCTCCGGAATAAGGAATTAATCACTTGGATGAAACAAGAATAAGAATTACATTATGCTTATCCTTCACCAATTAAATTGATGACAAACAACGGATTTGACATATTACTTATTCTCGTAGAAAAGATTAAGAGAGATATAACATAAACTTGGGAAGGTCTTCAATGAACCACCGGTGGGATTGGAACAACGAATGAATTAATATGATAACCATGGAAGAGAATCTTGAACGAACCACCGTAAGAATTGAAAATGAACGAAGTATGGGTGAATCACCGGTAAGAATTAGCAAATGAACGAAGATATATGAGAGAGTTTAGATACATGAGAACAAAGGGATCACGAATTGATTAGAGATCACTTGATGCACCGGTAAGATTGGAGAATGACAACTGAAAGCTGAGAATGAATACACCTGAATTGATGGACTCCGGATAACAAATTGAGAAGACTCTTGAATTTGCTCTGGATAGTTGAAAAGAATTCTCACAATCCAAAAACAACTATGAGAGGATGGCAACAAGCTAGAATCACGAATCTTGAAGAGAATGGAGCAAGATATGGAGGAAAATTCTTCTTCGGTCTTCAAAATCTGAGAATGGCGACGAGAAACACCACCATGAATTATTTAGACACCCCGGAATGAAGAATGGAAAGGTTGAGCCAACAATGAAAAGGATTTAACCGATCTTGGAGAAAGGCATTTGACTGATGATAAATCATTCTTACGTCAAACTTTGAAAAGAAATTTGAGGATAGCTCCGGGAAAATAAGAAGAGTCAGGTAAGATCCTGGGAAAAGACCTGTGGGTTAGGGCCCACTCAAAAGAACACACCATTGAATGATTTGAAGGAGAGATTGCACCGGTTGAATTAAATGACTTGAATGATGGAACATCCTCGAAAGATCTTGAACGAATGCAGAGTGGAAACACGAATCTTCGAGATATATTGAGCACTCCGGAACAATTGAATAGCGAGAAATGAATGAATATGAGGAGCACCGGTACGAGAAGGCATTTGAAAAGAGGGAAGGATATGATCAACAAAGCTTGAATTAGTTCCACCGGAGAAGAAAGAGAAAGAATAATGATGAACTTGAGGTTCCGTTAGAATCTTCATGAGAATCACCGGATAAGAACATTGAAGGAAAAGAATGGAGAGACGTCCATCAATAAAATGATACTTGATTGAGAAATCTGAGTCCTTGAAGGAAAAGGGTGGGTGGGCGGGAAAACAAAGTCAACTTGGAACAGATGAAGACAATACCATTGAGAAGAACTAGTAATAGATCTTGTGGATGTAGAGATGATCGGATTCACTTGAAGAGAAAAACACCGGTGAAAAGGGTTGACATGACAATCCCGATTATCATGAAGGATTAGTAAACGCATAGGAGTACGAGAACACTGCTTAGGAAAGGTATGGAATCAACATTTGACTTCGAAGCAACTCGAATACCACAACTGAAAACAAAAAACAAAGGATTGGCTTGGAAAATAAGCCAGAACAAACCTATGATAGAGATTTCGTCCGAAGTTTTCGTGGTGGGGCCTACACGGGCTCGATCGTACAGCACCATCATGTACAAGGCAGTGCACATGACATACGAAGCGTCCCCGAGTCGGCATAGCCAAGGACTCTTTAAGACACAATGAGAACACTGTAAAACCAACCGTGAATAGGCGGACCACTAGACGTCGAACCGCAATTTTATATCATACATCTGTCGGAAAGATATCCTAAGAGCTACTTGAATTCCCACTTATAAACTCCCGAAACTTTCCAGTTATGCAATCAGGTGTTGGGGATACAGGGGAAGCATAATATCTCACCCAAAGCTAGCAAATCCTACATCCAGCTGTATCCATCCTTCAACATATAACCAAGAAACCTTCGGAAATCGTCTACCTCAACCTTCAAAAAGCATCCGTTATACGAGTTATGGCAATACTCCCGAACTCCCGCCCCAGTACTGGGTGGCGTCGAGGTTATCTCACCAACAACTGCATAAAAGAGATTTTCGATGTCGACGAAACTAATCTCAGGTATTCCAGAACTACAACGATAAAATTGTGACGACAACACCTCGGAGCTCAACTCCCCGGGACACAGCCACAACCCCTAAATGACAGGAGGCACCAAGAACAATGTTCTCGTCACAAAATCATAGGAACGATTCCAAGATACCCGCGTGATCCTAAATTTTTTTTAGTGAAATTTGAGAAGAGAAGAGACAAAACTCTACGTCAGGATGCCTTACCAGAGCGATGAAGGGACTGGGGAGTAAAAAGAATTCCTAAACTCTCCAATATATAATTCCTAAATGACTTAAAATATTTTTCTAGACTCAACAACGGTAGCTAATTCGATCAAGCAGGGGGGCTCCTAAGGCCGGGGAAGGCTCTGATACCAACTTGTAACGCCCTCGATGCGACTATATCTCCCACGTGCCGAAGCACGACTTAGAGGCATAACCGCATTGAAAGCAATGTCGCAAGTGAGGTAATCTTCACACTACCCATGTAATACATAAGGGAAAAGATACATAGTTGGCTTACAATCGCCACTTCACACAATACATGAATAAAGAATTACATCATCCAGATACAATCAAGGTCCAACTACGGAACCAAAATAAAAGAACACTACCCCAAAAGCTACACAGATCCCCGATCGACCCCAACTGGGCTCCACTACTGATCAACTAGAATGAAACAACATAAAGGACAAGATCTTCATCGAGCTCCTCCTGAGCTTGATTGCATCATCTGCACGGTTCAACGGCACCTGCAAGCTGGTTTTGGAAGTATCTGTGAGTCACAGGGACTCAGCAATCTCACACCCTCGCGATCAAGACTATTTAAACTTATGGGTAAGGTAAAGGTATGAGGTGGAGCTGCAGCAAGAGACTAGCATATATGGTGGCTAACATACGCAAATGAGAGCGAGAAGAGAAGGCAAAGCACGATCGAGAAACTATGATCAAGAAGCAATCCTAGAACAACCTACGTCAAGCATAACTCCAACACCGTGTTCACTTCCCGGACTCCGCTGGAAAGAGACCATCACGGTTACACACGCGGTTGATGTATTTTAATTAAGGTCATCTTCAGGTTTTCTACATCGGACATAAACAAATTCCCATCTGCCCATAACCGCGGGCACGACTTTCGAAAGTTCAAATCCCTACAGGGGTGTCCTAACTTAGCCCATCACAAGCTCTCACGGTCAACGAAGGATATCCCTTCTAGCGGGAAGACCCGATCAGGCTCGGAATCCCGGTTACAAGACATTTCGACAATGGTAAAACAAGACCAGCAAAGCCACCCAGATGTGCCGACAAATCCCAAGAGGAGCTGCACATATCTCGTTCTCAGGGCACACTGGATGAGCAAGACGTCAGGTAAGCCAGCCCAGAGTTGCCCCTGGTAGCCTCGGACATCGCTCAGTTGGACCAACACTTAGAGAAGCACTGGCCCGGGGGGGTTAAAATAAGATGACCCTTGAGCCGGCCGACTCAAGGGAAAGAAAAGGCTAGGTGGCAAATGGTAAAACCAATGTTGGGCCTTGCTGGAGGAGTTTTATTTAAGGCGAACTGTCAAGGGGTTCCCATTATAACCCAACCTCGTAAGGAACGCAAAATCCGGGAACATAACACCGATATGATGGAAACTAGGGCGGCAAGAGTGGAACAAAACACCAGGCATAAGGCCGAGCCTTCCACCCTTTACCAAGTATATAGATGCATTAATTAAATAAGAGATATTGTGATATCCCAACAAGTAAACATGTTCCAACAAGGAAGAACATCTCCATGTTCCAACAAGGAACAAACTTCAATCTTCACCTGCAACTAACAACGCTATAAGAGGGGCTGAGCAAAGCGGTAACATAGCCAAACAACGATTTGCTTGGACAAGGTGGGTTAGAGGCTTGGTTTAACAACATGGGAGGCATGATAAGCAAGTGGTAGGTATCGCAGCATAGGCATAGCAAAAAAGCGAGCAACTAGCAAGCAAAGATAGAAGTGATTTCGAGGGTATGGTCATCTTGCCTGAAATCTCGCAAGGAAGAACAACGAGTCCATGAAGAAGACAAACGGACATAGTCAAACGGGTCCTCACAAACACGACGTTGTCGGAACCAACCCGAAGAAGCAACACCGAAAAGAAACAAACAACATAGTAAACAACCACGACATGAACATGGCATGATGCGCAACCAAGTATGATGCATGTCTGGTTTAATGAAGCATGGCATGGCAAAGAGCACAAACAATCCTACAAATTAAGTGGAGCTCAATATGCAATGAGTTGCATATTGACGGAACACCACATTAATTATTTAGTTCTCTCCCGGTTAGGTACTCAACAAATTTAAATGTTGGTTAACATGGCAAGAGGTGAAGCATAACAAAACTATACCATTTAAACCATTTAAATGGGGTCGGATATAACAAACAACAAATCCGGTAAATCCCCATATGCATTAGTAATTTGGTGTAATAACAATCTAAACATTTTAATTGTTGTTATCATGATGCGGATGACATGAAGAAGTTTATGCAATTTTTATTAAAAGTTGACAAGAGCATTATGAAGCATTTTTCATTGTGGAGGAAATGAAAGGGGTGCCACAGCGACGATAACAAAACAGTGCCACGGCAACGTTCCGGTTCCATCAACTCATTGAGACGTCGGTGCAAAAGAAAGTGACGGGAGCGTGTCATGCGATGAACGGTGGGGTGCTCCCGGTAACCGGGTTCCCATGGGTTAGCGGCAAAAGAGGAGGACCGAGGAAGTGACAACTCGGACACGGTGCAGACAACGGGTGCATCTCATACAACACATGCAAACGTTCTCAGACGATCGTCTCGGGGTTATACCTTCGAAGTGTGCAAAAGGGACGGTTCTCGTTCGGTGCAAAGCAGAGGAAGTAGACGTTCTCATGACGTTCGTAGTGGAGGTAGTCATACACGACGACGGTAGTTGTACACGGGTCTTCGGCCACGGAAGTCGTACGCGTCCGTAGATGTTCAGGGTCGCGACATGGAACTAGACGTCCACGGGGTCTTCGAGGGTCGACGGTAGTGGTAATCGGGTCGTCGGCGACGGTAGTTGTTCTATGAATCGGTCATCAAGGTACTTGTCGTTCTTAGTGATTCCGAAAAGGGACTTGACGCATCAAAGGTCTTCGATGCCACGGTACTTGTCGGTCCGGGTCTTGATGTATCCAAAATGGTCGTCGGTGGTGGATCTTGGCGCTGTTGTGGTGGACGTTCGGGCACCGTATGTCGTGGTACTTGGTAAATCCCGGAGACGGTAGTTGACGAGCCAGGTAGGCGGTCTTGATGAATCCAAGTAGCACCAGGCACACGTCCACAGTTAGTCTTCAGACTTGTTTTTTTCCTGTACATGACTGCAGGGGGTCCTGGGGGGGGGGGACTCGGCGATGGCCATGGCAAAGAGGCAGCGGTAGTGGAGAAGCAGGGAGCAACAGCTCGAGTCGCGGCAGCAGCAACTGTCACGGGCGGAGGTCGGGGCCGGAGCAGAGCAAGGTTCCCGCGGCCAGCCAAGAGGCCGTCCCTCGCGAGGTGGCGCAGGACTGCGATGGTGGTGGTGCGCTCCGGCGAGACGGGGACACAGGGAAGGGGTAGAGCGCGGCAGGGCAGGTCGGGTTGACAACTCCGATGGCCGGCCAGCGAGGCCGTGGTGTTGGCGTAGAGGGGATGCGCAGCTAGACTTGTGGGGGTGCGGCGTCGCAGCAGCTCGCCCGGGAGGACGAAGAAGGAGCGGAGGAGAGGACTGCGCGGGGCTGCAGGATCCGGCGTGGACGAGCACTGGTCCGACAGAGAGGGGGCGCTGGGAGGACGGTGATGCCATGGCCGCGACGTGGTCCTGTTCGTCCGCGCGTGGAGGAGCAACGGTGAGGCAGAGGGCCTCCTCTGAGTGGGGAGCGATTAAGATGGGGGAAGAAGACGGTCGGCGCGCCCTCTCCTGCGTATGGTGACCCACGAGGGAGGAGAAGGGATCGAGCATGGGGCTCTCGTGGCGTGAGGAGTGAGTGGCGGCGCGAGGGAAAGGAGATGAGGATCAGGAAGGAGAGAACGAGAGGGAGAGAAGTGGGATCGGGCAGAGAAGGGGTCGAGCGCATGGCCTCCTCTCCTAGCGGCGCGAGGGAGGGATCGAGAGGGAGAGAAGTGCGGTGCAGGAGCTGGGCTTCGGGCCATCTAGGTCAGGCCGCGAGGTATAGTTAGGTGGGCCTTAGGGGCTGGTTGGACTGCGGGGACAAGCTGGGCCTGGGTTCTCTTCTCCCTCTCCCTCTTTAAAGTTTAATCCTCTAACAGAAAAGAAATTAGAGAGAGTAAAAGAAAGAGAGGGTTAGGGAAGGATTTTGAGCATGGGGATAATTTTACTAGACTCGCAATAAAGATCTTGATCCAATAAAAGTATAAATGGGCATGTGTACAAAGTTCGGATTCGAACTCGTTGGAATTAAATTCAAATGAGTACGAATAAGAAGTGGGCGTTAGAAAGGTCCCAAAATGTTGAGATTTTTGGTAGACCTCCGGAAAGTGAAGAAAGAATTTAGGGCAAAGTTTGGAGACGAGGAATATAGTAAGAAAAGCATGGAATATTTTGGAAGTGTGTTTGCGGTAATTCCAAACGAGTGGAATATTTTTATTTATCTCCCTAATATTGGGAGGATATGTTATGAAGAGAATCACCATGTGAATTCCCTCGATTTAAATGGACTGAAGATCCATGCAATTTATTTAGTTGAGTTGTAAAAGATTTATGAGATGATGGCATGATGACATGATGCAATGCACATGATGCAACGAACCAAACAAAACACACGACGAAACCCGAAAACCCTGGAAGGCATCTTAATCTCCGGACTTGGGGCGTCACATCATCCTCTTAAGAAAAATGAAATACTTGATATCTTTTATAATGGACTAACCGATGCTTCTAGAGACCACCTGGATAGTTGTGCTGGTTCTGTTTTCAGGGAAAGAACACCAGATAACGCTGAAATTCTCTTGAATAATATGTTGACAATTGAAAATAATTGGACACTTCCTGAGCCAGCTCCTGAGCCTATTCCTAAACCAACTCTGAAGAAAAGGGGTGTTCTATTTCTCAGTCCTGAAGATATGCAAGAGGCAAAGAAATCCATGAAAGAAAATGGTATTAAAGTTGAAGATGTTAAGAATTACCTCCTATTGAAGAAATACATGGTCTTAATTTACCGCCTATTGAAGAAATATATGGTGTTAATCCATCACCTATTGAAGAAACACATGGTCTTGATAACCCGACACAGGTAGTAAAGGTAAATTCTCTCTATAGATATGATAAAGCTGAAATCCCTCCTACTAAGTTTGCTAGCCAATGTTTGGATGAGTTTGATAACTTTATGGTTGGGCAAGAAGACTTCAATGCTTACTTTGGTAGACAATTGAAACAAAATGCTTATATGATTGAACACTTGGGTGATTATATATCTAGAGTTAAGGGTGAACTTAAACTCATTAGTAAACATGCTTCTATGGTTACCACTCAAGTAGAAAAAGTACTTAATGCTCAGAATGATTTGCTCAATGAATTAAATAGTAAGAATAATGACTATGCTGTTAGAGTGGCTACTAGAACTGGTAAGATAACTCAGGAACCTTTGTATCCTGAAGGCCACCCTAAGATAATTGAGCTAGTTTATCAGAGAAATAATATAGATGCACCTAGTCCTTCTAAAAGGAAGAAAAACAAAAATGATAGGACTTTGCATGCTTCTAGTTAACCTATTGCTGAACCACCTGAGAATCCCAATGATATTTCTATTTCTGATGCTGATACACAATCTGGTAATGAACATGAAACTAGTGATAATGTTAATGATAAAGTTCATGTTGATGCTCAACCTAGCAATGATAATGATGTAAAGTTGAACCTGTTGTTGATCTTGATAACCCACAATCAAAGAATCAACATTATGATAAAAGAGACTTTGTTGCTAGGAAACATGGTAAGGAAAGAGAGCCTTGGGTTCAGAAACCCATGCCTTTTCCTCCTATGCCATCCAAGAAAAAGGATGATGAGGATTTTGAGCGCTTTGCTGAAATGATTAGACCTATCTTTTTGAGTATGCGTTTGACTGATATGCTTAAAATGAATCCTTATGCTAAGTACATGAAATATATTGTTACTAATAAAAGAAAGATACCAGAATCTGAAAATTCCACCATGCTTGCTAATTATACTTTTAAAGGTGGAATACTTAACAACTAGGAGATCCCAGAGTACCAACTATACCATGCTCCATTAAAAGAAACTATGTTAAAACTGCTTTGTGTGATCTTGGAGCCGGTGTTAGTCTTATGTCTCTCTCTTTATTTCGTAGACTTGATTTGAATAAGTTGACACCTACTGAAATATCTTTGCAAATGGCTGATAAATCAACTGCTATACCTTTCGTTATTTGTGAGGATGTGCCTGTTGTGGTTGCAAACGTTACTATTTTAACGTACTTTGTTATTCTTGATATTCCCGAGGACGATATTATGTCTATTATTCTTGGAAGACCCTTTTTGAATACTGCAGGGGCTGTTATTGATTGCACCAAAGGCAAAGTCACTTTTCATGTTAATGGTAATGAGCATATGATACACTTTCCGAGGAAACAACCTCAAGTCCATAGTATCGATTCTATTGGAAAAATTTCTACAATTACTATTGGAAGTTTTGAATTTTGTCTTCCTACTGTCAAGAAGAAATATGATATTCTTATTGTTGCGATGTGCACATCCCTGTTGAGGTAATCTAGTGTTATTCGAAAATTCTCCGGTTTCATGTTACTCGAAATGAGTTTGTTAACAAGACTTGATCAATCTTGTTAGTGGATTCCTTTTGATGAGCATGAGATGGATGAAGTTAGAAAGCACAACTCTGTGTACCCTCCTTTTACTTTCTGTTATTTAGTTTAAATAAAGCAAAAATAGTAATTTCTGTCTGTTTTCTGAATTATCCATGCAATAAAAAATACCCCGAAAATAAAAGTTCTCCAAATGCCCCAAAAATTAAATATGATTTTTTCTGGAATATTTGAGAATATTTGACACTGAGAACACAACAGGGGGAGCTGGCACCTGGCCACGAGGGTACGGGGCACGCCCACCCCCCTGGGCGCGCCCCCCTGCCTCGTGGGCCCACAGTGGCTCCCCTCCACTTATTCCTGCACCCACACACTTCTTCTTCCTCCCAAAAAAAATCACCATCTAGCTCAAGCACGAGTTCTAGCTCATTTTGCTACGATTTTCGATCTCCTTGCTCAAAGCACCTTTCACAAAACTGCTTTGGGGGATTGTTCCTTGGTATGTGACTCCTCCATTGGTCCAATTAGTTTTTGTTCTAGTACTTTATAAATTGCAAATTTGTGCTGCCTAGGTGACCATGTTCTTGAGCTTTCATGTCAAATTTATATAGTTCCAAGTAGTTCTAATGCATGATATAGGTCCTAGGCACTTGTAGGAGTAGTTGCTATCAATTTTGTTGAGCTTGGTTCACTTTTATTTGAAGTTACTAAAAAATTCAGAATTTTTCAGAAAAT
This sequence comes from Triticum aestivum, assembly GCF_018294505.1. NCBI lineage: Eukaryota > Viridiplantae > Streptophyta > Magnoliopsida > Poales > Poaceae > Triticum > Triticum aestivum. Next base: position 320,666,292 of record NC_057809.1, on the reverse strand, counting down.
AATGAAGAGATTTTTGAGGGGCTCATCGAGCCGAAGCTCGAAGGAAAAGCAAAATGAAGAAGCAGAGAGGCCCAAATATAATCTGCCTCGCACCACGGAGGTTCGGCCGTGTGAATGGCCTTCCGATGATTTCTTGAGAGCAGCCGGGATTTATGATGATTTTTATGAATTGGCTAAGAATGCAGGCCTCACCGACTTCCTCCGCGACCAACACGAACAGTATCTCTTACTCACCAATACTTTTGTGCAAAACTTCTACTATTATCCTAGGGAATCACCTCCTTCAGTAGAGTTTCATTTATATGATGTGGTTAAGAAGATGTCATTATATGAATTTTGCAGGGTTTGCAAAATACCTTTCGAGGGTACCATAGAGGAACCACATCGTAGAGATGTGGACGCGTTTATTGACACTATTACTGTAGGGGGAACTATGAAAGTTTCCGATGCAAGAATCACTAGCATACTTTTTCCTGTTTTACGCTACTTTGCAATTTTTGCTAGTCGTTGCTTAATTGGTCACGGAAACTATGGAAACCTTAGTGTTCCTGATATTATAATTTTGGTCCATGGTTTATTCCGTGACGACTCTGTTAGTATGGGCGGTATTATTGCCAAACGGTTAAGTCTGAACCGTACGAAGTGCCCCATCTTTGGAGGTGTCTATGCTTCACGCCTTGCTGCATACTATAACATACCTATTAGGAACTATGAAAATGAAGAAAAATTGCTGCCTACTGTTTATTTAGATTATAAGAGTATGGTAGCACATGATTTTATTGTTAAGAATAGGGAAAATGAGCTTAAATACAAATTGTTCTTTGATGAACATCATCCTGAGACTATTACCTTGCCTGCTCCTTCCTTGTTTGATTCATCTGCAGGCAAGTACCTTGTACCGTTGGAGGCCATTCACGCCTACCGGAACCCTACATCAGCTGCAAAGCCAGAGCCGGAACCACAATTTGATCCTCCACGACAGTCTGATTACCAGTGGGATCCCGAGGTGATTGCCAGCCAGTGGCAATCTGAGTATCCATCACAGTACGACCCCAACTACAACTTTGGATATCCGCCAGGCCATCCGTGGCAATAGACCAACTTAGGCCAAAAGCCTAAGCTTGGCGGAGTACGTATTTCTCACCGACATTACATTCATGTTCACACACTCATTGCTAGATGTCGGTGCTCATACTTTTTAATTGTAATATCCATGCTAGTTTATTTCTCTTTTATGCTTTCTTTTTGTGTGTTGGATAAACCTTAAGAAAAACCAAAAAAATAGTTGTAGCTTTTAGCTAGTTTTAATTTCCATGCTTGTAGTAGTAATTAAAGAGAAAACCCAAAAAGATTTCATGTTCTTGTTTTGCTTGTTGGGAGCTTTACTATGTAAATAGTTTTATTTCTTTTCTTTTCTTTGGGGGTCGATAGGAGAAGACCATAATTAAATTGTTAAAGTGGCTCTTATATGCATTATTGTTGATCTGACACAAGAGTCCATATTGCCTTATCTTCTCCTTTTTTTTTTTGAATGCTTGCAGATTCCAGCTTAGTCCAATGCACATGCACTGTTATTATTATTCACATCATTCGGTCAAGTGAAAGGCAATTATTATGATATATGATGGACTGATTGAGATGGGAGAAGCTGGTATGAACTCGACCTCTCTTGTTTTTGTAAATATGATTAGATCATCGTTCCTGATTCAGCCTATTATGAATAAATATGTTTGCAATGACAATTAGAGATTATAGTTGCTTATGCCATGCTTAATTAGCTAGGAGCTTATAATGGTTTACCTTGCGTGCCAACATGCTATTAAAATGGTTGTGATGTGGTATGATAGGGTGGTATCATCTTTTGAACGATTTGACTGGCTTGACTTGGCACATGTTCACGCATGTAGTTGAAACGAAATCAACATAGCCTCTACGATATTTATGTTCTTGTTGCATTATATCCTACTCATGCTTGCATTCGGTGTTGATTAATTTTAATGCATGTTCATGACTGTTGTCGCTCTCTAGCTGGTCGCTTCCCGGTCTTTTTCTAGCCTTCACCTGTACTAAGCGGGAATACTGCTTGTGCATCCGATCCCATAAACCGCAAAGTTATTCCATATGAGTCCTCCATACCTACCTATATACGGTATCTACCTGCCATTCCAAGTAAATTTGTATGTGCCAAACTCTAAACCTTCAAATAAACATTCTGTTTTGTATGCTCGAATAGCTCATGTATCAACTAGGGTTGTCCGTATCTTCCATGTTAGGCGGGTTATTCTCAAGAGGAGTGGACTCCACTCCTCATTCACGAGAAAATGGCTGGTCACCAGGATGCCTAGTCCCATGCTTTATGCAAATCAAATCAAAATAATTGCAAACAAAACTCCCCCTGGGACTGTTGTTAGTTGGAGGCACTCGTTGTTTCGAGCAAGCCATGGATTGATGCTTGTTGGTGGAGGGGGAGTATAAACTTTACCATTCTGTTTGGGAACCGCCTATAATGTGTGTAGCATGGAAGATATCACCATCTCTTGGTTGTTATGTTGACAATGAAAGTATGCCGCTCAAAACATTATTCATATCTATTTCAAAATCGAGCTCTGGCACCTCTACAAATCCCCGCTTCCCTCTGCAAAGGGCCTATCTATTTACTTTTACGCTGATTCATCATCCTCTTATTAAAAAGCACTAGTTGGAGAGCACCGCTGTCATTTGCCTTCATTACTGTTAGTTTACATTGAGTATGACTTGACTGGATCTCTTTTACCATGAATTACAATGTCTAGTCAGTCCTTGATCTTTAAAGGTTCTCTGCATTTATGTTTTGCGGTCTCAGAAAGGGCTAGCGAGATACCATCTTGTTATATCATATCATGATTGTTTTGAGAAAGTGTTGTCATCCGAGATTTATTATTATTGCTCGCTAGTTGATTATGCCATTGATATGAGTAAACATGTGACCTAAATGTTATAGTGAATGTGGTTAGTTCATAATCCTTGCTAAAAACTTGAATGTTGGCTTTACATTTTTACAACAACAAGAGCAAACAAAGTTTGTAAAAGTTTTTCTTTATCACTTCCAGTTTGTCAACTGAATTTCTTGAGGACAAGGAAAGGTTTAAGCTTGGGGGAGTTGATACGTGTCCTTCGTATCTACTTTTCCAAACACTTTTGCCCCAGTTTTGGACTCTAACTTGCATGATTTGAATGGAACTAACCCGGACTGACGCTGTTTTCAGCAGAATTGCCATGGTGTTATTTATGTGCAGAAACAAAAGTTCTCGGAATGACCTGAAACTCCACAGAGATTATTTTTGGAAATAATAAAAAATACTGGCAAAGAATCAAGGCCAGGGGGCCCACACCCTAGCCACGAGGGTGGCGGGCGCTCCCCCTACTTCGTGGGCCCCTTGGAGCTCCACCGACCTCAACTCCAACTCCATATATTTGTGTTTGGGGAGAAAAAATCAAGGAAAAAGATTCATCGTGTTTTACGTTACGGAGCCGCCGCCAAGCCCTAATCTCTCTCGGGAGGGCTGATCCAGAGACCGTTCGGGGCTCCGGAGAGGGGAATCCATAGCCGTCGTCATCATCAACCATCCTTCATCACCAATTTCATGATGCTCACCATCGTGCGTGAGTAATTCCATCATAGGCTTGCTGGACGGTGATGGGTTGGATGAGATTTATCACGTAATCTAGTTAGTTTTGTTAGGGTTTGATCCCTAGTATCCACTATGTTCTGAGATTGATGTTGCTATGCTTAATGCTTGTCACTAGGGCCCTAGTGCCATGATTTCAGATCTGAACCTATTATGTTTTCATGAATATATGTGAGTTCTTGATCCTATCTTGCAAGTCTATAGTCACCTACTATGTGTTATGATCTGGCAACCCCGAAGTGACAATAATCAGGACCACTCCCGGTGATGACCGTAGTTTGAGGAGTTCATGTATTCACTATGTGTTAATGCTTTGGTCCGGTACTCTATTAAAAGGAGGCCTTAATATCCCTTCGTTTCCGCTAGGACCCCGCTGCCAGGGGAGGGTAGGACAAAAGATGTCATGCAAGTTCTTTTCCATAAGCATGTATGACTATATTTGGAATACATGCCTATATTACATTAATGAACTAGAGCTAGTTTTGTGTCACCCTAAGTTATGACTGTTACGTGATGAACCGCATCCGGCATAATTCTCCATCACTGATCCATTGCCTACAAGCTTTCCATATATTGTTCTTCGTTTATTTACTGTTCTGTCGCTATTGTTATCATCACTACAAAATACCAAAAACATTACTTTTGCTACCGTTACCTTTTGCTATCGTTACCACTACTATCATATTACTTTGTACTAGACACTTTGCTGCAGATATTAAGCTTCCAGGTGTTGTTGAATTGACAACTCAGCTGCTAATACTTGAGAATATTATTTGGCTCCCCTTGTGTCGAGTCAATAAATTTGGGTTGAATACTCGACCCTCGGAAACTGTTGCGATCCCCTATACTTGTGGGTTATCACTCCATGGCGTTCAAAACGTTTTTGACATCCCGATTCTAAGCCGTAAAGCATGGTGCACTAAACTATCAAGTTATTATCATACCGAGCTTTGTCAAACGTTCATAATGTCTGTATCTGCTCCTGCAATAGGTCCATCACCTAGTGGTGCATCAAGGACATAATACTTCTGTGCAGCAATGAGGATAACCCTCAGATCATGGTGCTAGTCCGCATCATTGCTACTAACATCTTTCAACTTATTTTTCTCTAGGAACATATCAAAATAAATGGGTAGCTACATCGCAAGCTATTGATCTACAACATAGATATGAAAATACTATCGGGACTAAGTTCATGATAAATTAAAGTTCAATTAATCATATTACTTAATAACTCCCACTTAGATAGACATCCCTCTAGTCATCTAAATGATCACGTGATCCAAATCAACTAAATCTTTCGGTCAAGTTTAACGTGAGATGAAGTAGTTTTCAATGGTGAACATCACTATGTTGATCATATCTACTATATGATTCACGCTCGACCTTTCGGTCTTTAGTGTTCCGAGGCCATATCTGCATATGCTAGGCTCGTCAAGTTTAACCCGAGTATTCTGCGTGTGTAAAACTGGTTCGCACCCGTTGTATGTGAACGTAGAGCTTATCACACCCGATTATCACGTGGTGTCTCGGCACGACGAACTTTGGCAACGGTGCATACTCAGGGTGAACACTTGTACCTTGAAATTTAGTGAGAGATCATCTTATCATGCTACTGTCAATCAAGCAGAATAAGATGCATAAAGGATAAACATCACATGCAATAAATATAAGTGATATGATATGGCCATCATCATCTTGTGCCTTTGATCTCCATCTCCAAAGCACTGTCATGATCACCATCGTCACCGGCGCGACACCTTGATCTCCATCGTCGCATCATTGTCATCCCACCAACTATTGCTTCTACGACTATCACTACCGCCTAGTGATAAAGTAAAGCAATTATAGGGCAATTGCATTGCATACAATAAAGCGACAACCATATAACTCCTGCCAGCTGCCGATAACTCCGTTACAAAACATGATCATCTCATACAATAAAATATAGCATCATGCCTTGACCATATCACATCACAACATGCCCTGCAAAAAAAGTTAGACGTCATCTACTTTGTTATTGCAAGTTTTACGTGGCTGCTATGGGCTGAGCAAGAACCGTTCTTACCTACGCATCAAAACCACAACGATATTTTGTCAAGTTAGTGTTGTTTTAACCTTCAACAAGGACCGGGCGTAGTCACACTCGGTTCAACTAAAGTTGGAGAAACTGATACACGCCAGCCACCTGTGTGCAAAGCATGTTGGTAGAACCAGTCTTGCGTAAGCGTACGCGTAATGCCGGTCCGGCCGCTTCATCCAACAATACCGCCGAACCAAAGTATGACATGCTGGTAAGCAGTATTACTAGTATATCCCACAACTCACTTGTGTTCTACTCGTGCATATAACATCTACGCATAAACCTGGCTCGGATGCCACTGTTGGGGAACGTAGTAATTTCAAAAAAATTCCTACGCACATGCAAGATCATGGTGATGCATAGCAACGAGAGGGAAGAGTATCGTCTGTTGGGGAACGTTGCAGAAAATTAAAATTTTTCCTATGGTTTCACCAAGATCCATCTATGAGTTCATCTAAGCAACGAGTCAAGGGAGAGAGTTTGCATATACATACCACTTGTAGATCACGAGCGGAAGCTAGCCAAGGGGATGGTGATGATGGAGTCGTACTCGAACGTGATTCGGATCACCGATGTCCAAGTGCTGAACGGACAGCACCTCCGCGTTCAACACACGTACGGGACGGGAGACGTCTCCTCCTTCTTGATCCAGCAAGGGGGAAGGAGAGGTTGAGGAAGATTGCTCCAACAGCAGCACGACGGCGTGGTGTAGTTGGTGCAGCAGTACTCCGACAGGGCTTCGCCAAGCATATACGGAGGAGGAGAGGTGTTGGGGAGGGGAGGGGATGCGCCTTGGCTTGTGTTAAGCTCCCATGCGCCTCCCCACTATATATAGGGGTGGAGGGGCTGGTTTCTTGCCCTCCAAATCGATTGGGGCGTTGGCCAAGGTGGGAGGAAAGAAATCCCATCATTTCCTTCCCCACCGATTGTTATCCCCCCTTTTTAGGGATCTTGATCTTATCCCTTTGGGATATGATCTTATTCCTTCTAAGGGGGGATCTTGGTGCGCCTTGACCAGGGGTGTGGGGCCTTTCCCCCACTACTCACGTTCATGTGGGTCCCCCCATGCAGGTGGGCCCCACTCCGGAACCTTCTAGAACCTTCCTGGTACAATACCGAAAAATCCCGAACATTTTCCGGTGGCCAAAATAGGACTTCCCATATATAAATCTTTACCTCCGGACCATTCCAGAACCCCTCGTGACGTCCGGGATCTCATCCGGGACTCCGAAAAACATTCGGTAACCACATACAAACTTCCTTTATAACCCTAGCGTCATCGAACCTTAAGTGTGTAGACCCTACGGGTTCGGGAGACATGTAGACATGACCGAGACGTTCTCCGGTCAATAACCAACAGCGGGATCTAGATACCCATGTTGGCTCCCACATTCTTCTCGATGTTGTCATCGGATGAACCACGTTGTCGAGGATTCGATCAAACCCTGTATACAATTCCCTTTGTCAATTGGTACGTTACTTGCCCGAGACTCGGTCGTCGGTATCCCAATACCTTGTTCAGTCTCGTTACCGGCAAGTCACTTTACTCGTACCATAATGCATGATCTCGTGGCCAACACTTTGGTCACCTTGAGCTCATTATGATGATGCATTACCGAGTGGGCCCAGAGATACCTCTCCGTCATACGGAGTGACAAATCCCAGTCTCGATCCGTGTCAACCCAACAGCTACTTTCGGAGATACCTGTAATGCACCTTTATAGTCACCCAGTTACGTTGTGACGTTTGATACACCCAAGGCACTCCTACGGTATCCGGGAGTTACACGATCTCATCGTCTAAGGAAGAGATACTTGACATTGGCAAAGCTCTAGCAAACGAACTAAACGACCTTTGTGCTATGCTTAGGATTGGGTCTTGTCCATCACATCATTCTCCTAATGATGTGATCCCATTATCAACGACATCCAATGTCCATAGCCAGGAAATCATGACTATCTGTTGATCACAATGAGCTAGTCAACTAGAGGCTCACTAGGGACATATTGAGGTCTATGTATTCACACGTGTATTACGATTTCCGGATAATACAGTTATAGCATGAATAAAAGACAATTATCATGAACAATGAAATATAATAATACTTTTATTATTGCCTCTAGGGCATATTTCCAACATCGTCCGCGTACCCTCATAGACCGTAAGCGGAAGCATTATGGGAATGCGGTTGATGTAGTCGAACGTCTTCATGATCCGACCGATACAAGTACCGAATGCACGACACATCCGAGTTCAGCACACGTTCCGCTCGATGAAGTCCTACGAACTCCGATCCAGCAGAGCTTCACGGGAGAGTTCCATCAGCACGATGACGTGATGACGGTGATGATGTTGCTACCGACGCAGGGTTTCGCCTAAGCACCGCTACGATATGATCGAGGTGGATTATGGTGGTGGGGGGCACCGCCCATGGCTAAGGGATCAATGATCAACTTGTGTGTCTATGGGGTGCCCCCTCCCCCGTATATAAAGGAGTGGACGAGGGGGAGGGCCGGCCCTCTACTATGGCGCGCCCTGGGGAGTCCAACTCCCACCTGGAGTAGGATTCCCCCCATCCATGTAGTAGGAGTAGGAGAGAAGGAAAGGGAAAAGAGAAGAGAAGGAAGGAGGGGGCGCAGCCCCTCCCCCTAGTCCAATTCGGACTAAGCCTTGGGGGGCGCGCATCCTCCCCTAAAGCGCAATAAGGCCCATATACTCCCCGGCGAATTACCGTAACTCTCCGGTACTCCGAAAAGTACCTGAATCACTTGGAACCTTTCCGATGTCCGAATATAGTCATCCAATATATCGATCTTTACGTCTCGACCATTTCGAGACTCCTTGTCATGTCCCCGATCTCATCCGAGACTCCGAACTACCTTCGATAAATCAAAAAATATAAACTCATATTACCGATCGTCACCGAACATTAAGCGTGCAGACCATACGGGTTCGAGAATTAGTAGACATGACCGAGACATGTCTCCGGTCAAAACCAATAGCGCAACCTGGATGCTCATATTGGCTCCTACACATTCTACGAAGATCTTTATCGGTCAAACTGCACAACAACATACGTTGTTCCCTTTATCATTAGAATGTTACTTGCCCGAGATTCGATCGTTAGTATCTCAATACCTAGTTCAATATTGTTACCGGCAAGTCTCTTTACTCGTTCTGTAATGCATTATCCTGCAACTAACTCTTTAGTTGCATTGCTTGCAAGGCTTATAGTGATGTGCATTACTGAGAGGGCCCAGAGATACCTCTCCGACAATCGGAGTGACAAATCCTAATCTCGATCTATGCCAACTCAACAAGTACCATCGGAGACACCTGTAGAGCACCTTTATAGTCACCCATTTATGTTGTGATGTTTGGTAGCACACAAAGTGTTCCTCCGGTAATCGGGAGTTGCATAATCTCATAGTCATAGGAACATGTATAAGTCATGAAGAAAGCAATAGCAGTAAACTAAAATGATCAAGTGCTAAGCTAATGGAATGGGTCAAGTCAATCATATCATTCTCCTAATGATGTGATCCCATTTATCAAATGACAACTCTTGTCTATGGTTAGGAAACATAACCATCTTTGACCAACGATCTAGTCAAGTAGAGGCATACTAGTGACACTCTGTTTGCCTATGTATTCACACATGTATTATGTTTTCGGTTAATACAATTCTAGCATGAATAATAAACATTTACCATGAAATAAGGAAATAAATAATAACTTTATTATTTCCTCTAGGGCATATTTCCTTCAGTAGGTAGCGCGACATAACGATAGAGCAAACAATTAGCAAGCAAATATAGAATTGATTTCGAGGTTATAGTCATCTTGCCTGCAAAGTTCTTAGAGTTGTCGAAAGCTTGATCCTCGCTAGCATACTCAACAGGTTCCTCGGTCACATACTCGTCTCCCGGCTCTACCCAAGGCAAGAACACAAGCAATGGAACAACAATCAATCACGGTGCAATGCACAAACAACATGATGCAAGACATGGCATGATATGCAAGATATGACGTGCAATGCATATGCGAGCTCCAGAAAGTAAAAATGATCAAGGCATCAACTTGGCAAGACAAGTATGTTGCTGGAAAGATGAGATGATTCCGGTTGAAATCGATATAAAGATCACTGGAAACGGATGTACGGTTTGCAAATGGCAAGCAAAATAAGAGTCATGTCAATCTGCAATTAACAGCATGATAGCACTTAGAATGCAACAAGAAACTAAGCTACTGCACTCCAACATAGCAACAAAGCATATGGCAGTGATGTACAAGAGATGCTTGTAAAAACATGAACACTTAGCTATGGCTAATTCACACTAGAACAGGTTTAAACCAAGCATGGCAAAAGTGCAAAAGATATCCGCTTCACAGACTTAGTGAAAATACTAACATGTCAAAAACAACATCAGGAAGCAATGTTTAGAGCAAGCAAACAACATGCTACAGGAACATATCTTCGCAAATAAAGGAATGGCATGATTCTACTAAAAGCATAGATCAAAAGTCCTTTACTGAACATGAGCCAAAAAGGAACAGAAGATATGATGGCACCCATGTAATCATAGGAAGTTTTATTAACAGTTTCCGACTTAGAAGAAAACACAGAGCATGGTATAAACTGATTTATGATAGCAACTTTGCGAGCTCATGCCACTTACCACAATGCCTTAAATGACAACATAAGCATACCAATAGCAACATGACATGTTCATGAACCTAAGAATGGCAAGATAAAGTTAATAGGATGCATGTATCACTAGTAAAACACATGGCAATACATATTAACATGTTAACAATCTGCCAGGAATAATTTATAGCAAAAGTAGAGCAAGCAAAAGATATGCTAGAGCACTCCATAATTTGAACCAGACGCATCAATGGATAGAGCATAAACACATGTTCAAAACATCCTTACTGATGTACCTCAGAATAAGCATGGAACTCTTGGTAGCATCTATTTTACATGGCATCAAAATAACAGCAGGAAAAAAGACTTGGCAAAATCCCAAGTACCTGAAAACAGCAACATCACGGAGCCTAGTTTGCATGCTTGTTCTAGTCACCACATAGATCACAAAAATACAAAACTTGTACCTCTATAAAGATGGCATGATGTAGTTCAAAATACCTATAGACCTCATGCTCATATAATGCACACATGAAATGCAACAATAATGATAAATCACCATGATCTGATAAGTACCAGCAGTTAACATTTTATAGCACTCTTGCAAGAAATAAAATAGCATCCTAATGGAAATGCTTCTACCATGAAGAGCTCAACGAGACGAACACTTTGACATATCATATGCATGATTTGGAGCCACGGTCACCGAGATATGACATGTAGAAGGAGGCACAAAAATAATGCAGATTCGGGGACTTGGTGAAAATTTACCATCCGGGAAGTCAACGGGACGGGGACATTCTGAGACAGCGTGGAGGCGTTTGGTTCGGGGACGGGTGGATCTCATCCCACCCGTCCGGATCCGGTGCCGGTGAGGTCTCCGGCGAGCTCCTCGACGAGGAGGACGCGGAGGAGGCCGGCGAGGGCATGGGTCGGCGGAGGAGGTTGGGGCAACGAGGTCCGACAGGGACGCGGTGGCCGGGCCTGCGAGCTAAGGCATGGCCGGCGAGGGCACGAGGTCGCCGGTGCGGGCGCGTGTGGTGGCGGGGCGGAGCGGATGGCACGGGGCGGCGAGGAGCGGTGCGGTGATGACGCGGCGATGCGATGGCGTCGGGCGTGGGCGGCGGTGTGCTGTAGGTGGCAGGCGTGTCGGCGGCGATGGCCGGAGGCAAATTCGGGCGGCGCAGTAGCGGGGATCTCCGGCGAAGGCGGCAGGGATCTCCGGCGAAGATGGCGGGGTGCACGGGCGACGGCGCGGGGTGCGGCCCGCTTCAGCCAGGGGCGGGCTGACGATGGCCCCACGGGCCCGGCGGCACAGAGGAGAGAGGGGCGTGACGGTGGTGACGTGGTGCACTGTGATTGTCTAAGGGGTGCAGTGGCGGACACGTCCGGTGGCGGCGCGGACATGTCCGACGGCGGGAGGAGGAAGAAGCTAGGGTTTGACTGTGGATTTCGGGGAAGATGGTGTTTATATAGGTAGAGGGAGCTAGGAGAGTCAAAAAGAGGAGCAGTTTTCTCCCACACGATCGTGATCCGACAACGGAGAACATGCTTATGTTTTAGATGGGTTATTGGGCTGTTTTGGAAGGGTGTCGGGATGCAATCCAAAGAGGCTTTTGTGGTTGCTCGATTAACCGTTGGGGCATCTAAGAGCCTCAAAATGGAATGAAATTTGACAGGCGGTCTACCGGTGATGTACCAAGGCCACTTGACAAATCTCAGACCATTCCGAGAACGTTTAAATCCCACTCATGAAAAGAGACAAAGGGGTGTGCCAGGTGCATGTGGATTGTCGGATTACGAAACGGACAACGGGGAAAATGATTGGATGCATGAGACAGACATGAATGCAAATGAGATGCACATGATGACATGATATGAAATGCATGACATGAACAAAACGCAAAACCAAAGACAAAACCTAACCACGAAGGGAATATTGTATTGCACCTCCGGAAAAGGCAAGAGTCGGAGTTACAAATATGGAAAGTTGTATCCGGGGTGTTACACGTGGGGGTGTGTGTTCTTCTTCAGAAGTTCCGATTGCTTGGCACTCTTCTCAGCAAACTCTTTAGTTGCCCTGACCCTTTTCAATTCCGCCCAGTCTGCCTTTGTAATTTGAGGGTATGCGGGGAGTGGGACCTTTCCTTCACTCAATTACTTATGGTACAACATGTGCTTCCAGTTTCTCCAAGCATCTGTAGCCTTCTTCAGTGTAGCATGTTCCACCTACATTCTCCACTACTTTAGAGCATTGAAGTAATCCATGATCTCCAGGGCAATCCTTTGTTGTGTTTCTGTGTCAGCCTTCCGAAACCCTGGCAGATTAATGTTGAGCCTTGCCCTGCCAGCAAATCCACACACACTCCCGAACCTCATTTGTTCTTTGTCTAGTTTAGTTGGAGCCCAAGACTTTAAATCGATCTCGGTTACTTCATATACACCTTTAGGCTACTGTGTGGGCTTACTTGGAGCATTCCTTTGTCTCCTGACCGGAAGGGTATTGGCTGCAGCTCTATCCCGTTCAAGATTACTTGATCCCTCACCATTTGCTTGAGACCTAAGGTTGTCGGAATCAGATGAAGATACATCGCCTGAAGCATGAGTGTGGTCGCTGCTAATCCGCATCTACAGAGAACACATGTGAAACTCAGGAAAGGAGGATAAGCATAAAACTAACAACTTGGTATCAAGCTGTCTAAACATGGCATGCAATAATTTAGAAAATGTACAGCGTATTTGTTAAGTTTGTGTGACTCGGGTGCCCGCGATCTGTAAATCGGTAGTAACTTATTGGAACAAACACAACTTATATGTACTAGTTAGGATTGTAGATAATGAACATATATATGATCCCTGTTATTTTATAGCCAATTTGGGAACATACGAAACGAAATAGGAAGAGAGATTGTGAGGAAATATGCCTCACTGTGATGGAGAGTAGTAACTAACAGGCTTCATAATGCTAACCCGGATGGACCACAGGAGAGACGAGGGTTACAGGATCGATATTCTCGAGGGTGGCTGGTGCGCAAACAAAGACGGTGAGGCGTGAGCAGCCGCATGTTGGGAACGACAGTGGAGGTAGGCTTGATGCCGAAGAGCAAGCACACGGCCGGGGTGAGCACGCCAGCGCCGGAGAGGGTTCTGATGTGGATCTAGGGGAGGGGGGAGCTGGCGATGGAGATTGGGTGTACTAGTTGAGTGAAACGCGGGCAGGCGGTGGGGGGTGTTGCGGCCTAGGTGAAAACAGTGAAAAATATCCCTGGTCTCTGCGCAGAAAGGCCTATGCAAATGGTTGCCTCTAAGCGCTCGTGTGCATAAAGAGAATAATTTCGTTTGAAATGGAGACGTACTTATTGTGAAATGAAGACGTGAGTTCATCGTTTCGCCTCTAAATTTTTCCCACGTTAAGCAATCACCATTATACCACGGGTTTGATTTGCGGGCGTATTTCAGGTCTCGTGTGCTATATTTAAGACATTTTTTGGCATATATCGTGCATTTTGGCATATAAATCAAATCCTAGCCGGACTGCATTTCCTATCGAAAGGCATGAGGATTATCATTCGATCTGGGAGCATCCAACGGTGCAGATGAATGATCCATGGGGTTTGGTTTCTGGCCAATCAGAACACACGACTCAGACCGGGCGCACAGCAGGGGGGCATCGGCCATGGTTTGGTAGGCACACGGCTTCCGTGAGTGAACCATGTCCTATTTGAAGACATTTACATGAACTAAGAGCATATTTTTGTTTGAATGAAAAAAAGAGTTCATCATTTCGCCTCCAAATTGTTTTCCATGGTAAGAAATCACCATTGTAACCTATGGTTCGATTTTCTCGTGCATTTGAGGTATCATTTTCTATATTTGAGTCGTTTTCTATAGTCGCAACTACACGTGGGTGCTAGCTAGCCAAATCATTTGTGTGTCCCTTTGGGAGTTTTCATTCATTGTTCGAGAAACGGGAAAAATTCAAACAGTTCGGCCGCAGGGTGCGACCAGAGGTGTATGCCTTGTTGGTATTCTAATTACAGGAAATGCATATAGAGTCCGGAAATAACAAAAATCAGTGTGTCATTGTGGCGTGCTCTCAGGATCACATGGATTTTTTTTGGTAAAGATGGCACAATTTTTGATGATCACACCTTCCAAATCGGAGCATCTCACAAGGATGATAGTATCCAAAAGGAGACACAACACTTCGGACTCCAATCGTCAGTGACTACATCGTTCCGCCTCGAATTGTTTTCACGGTAAACAATTGCGTATATACCCTAGGTTTGATTTTCTGGCCCATTTCAGGTCTCGTTGCTATATTTAAGTCATTTTTTTGCACTTGCCTTTCATTTAGTGCATATAATTAAATTCAAAACCATTCTAAAACTACATCTGGGTGTTAGTTAGATAAGAAGGTGTACAAATCATTTGTGTGTCGCTTTGTGACTTTTCATCCATTGTCTGAGAAATGGGGAGAAGTTTCAAACATTTCAGCCGTGAGGTGCGGCCACCGGCGTAGGCTTAGTTGGTATTTTAATTACTGGGAATTCAGATGGAGTCCAGACATCATCAAAATCGGTGTGTGCCTATGACGTGTTCTCACGACCCCCGGGAAAAAATCTGGTAAAGTTTTGGCACAAGTTTTGATGATCGCTCCTTCCAAACCGGACCATCTCACATTAAGGACCATGGTTTCCAAAAGGAGATGTGTCAATTCAAACTCAAGTGGTCGGTGACTTCATCATTTGGCCTCATAAAAATTTCCACGGTAGGCAATCACCATTATACCATGGGTTTGATTTTCTCATGCATTTCAGGTATCGTTTGCTATATTTAAGACATTTTTTGAATTTAATGTGCAATTTGTGGATATAAATAAAATCACAACTGGAACTGCATGTGTTGTCGAAAGGGATGAGGATCGTCATTTGATCATGAAGAATCCAACGGTGTAGATGTACGATCCATGGGGTTTGGGTTCTGGCCAATCAAAACGCACGACTCCGATCGAGCACGTGGCAGGGGGGCATCCACCGTGGTTTAGTGAACACCTGTCAGGACCCCGATTCTAAGTCACATCAATCTAGCCTGTAACACCTTATATCACTTTGCGGCCTCACGCACGGTATTCCCACGGGTGTCGCCTTACCATGGACCGGGACCGTTTGCGCCTTTTGGCTCACGTATATGATAGTGTTGCTAGCATCCATATGACAGAGAACCCGGGCCGACATGACTAGTCGTAAACCCAAAGCGGCACCAACCTATGGGGACAGGCATACATGAACCACATCGAGCATGTCGGTCAGCAGCGTGTGAATCCGGGCTATAGCACTGGGCTAACAGAACTCCAGGAACCCGGGCTGTAGCAGGCTAGGCAGTACTCCGGATGTCACTGCGTGACATTTCCCCGAAGGGACAGACACAGGAACGAAGTGAAATACATGCCGACCAGCCAAGTGTCCTCAGCAGTAGTGCTGGGCTAGCAGGACTCCGGTGAACCGGGCTGTAGCGGACTACTATGGCTCATGGAAGCACTAGACTACATTTCCCCATAAGAGAGGCTGTCAAGGATAAAAAACTAGATTGTCGGATCCCACACATACCAAGCATTTCAATCATACACACAATATGATCGATATGTGTAAATACAACATGGCATCACAACATAACTCTACGACTCAAGTATTTATTCATTAGGCTCCGAGGAGCGAGGTACTACAAACATGGGTCTCATGACCCAACAATCATAGCATACAAATCAAAGCACATCCGGAAGCTTAACATGTCTGAGTACAGACATCTACAAATGAAAAAGGCTAAGAAGCCTGACTATCTACCAGATCCTGCCGAGGGCACAAGATCGTAGCTGAGGTATCCAGCTAAACGTCGAAGTCCACGTGGAACTACTAGCGAGACTGAAGTCTCTCTGCAAAACATAAATTAAGCAAACGTGAGTACGAATGTACCCAGCAAGACTTACATCAGAACTAACTACATATGCATCGGTATCAACAAGGGGCGGTGGTGGTGGAGTTTAACTGCAGCAAGCCAGCTTTGACTCAGTGGCTAACCTGAACTACGACTGCAAGCAACTCTTTTGAGGTGGCGCACATGAGTCCACATATTCACCATTTAATACACCACTATAGATTCGCTCTCGTCTCCCTATGAGAAGGCCATCCATAACACTCACGCTTATCTTGTGCATTTTAGAGTATCCACTTTCACTTGTGTATGAACTGTTATAGGCAACCCAGAAGTCCTTTATCGCGGACACGGCTATTCGAATAGATCATTTATAACCCTGTAGGGGTGTACTTCTTCACACACGCTCTCGCCACTTACCACCGTTTACACGACATGTACTCGGCAACCTTCAAGCGAAGCCCAACGAGGGTGTCGCCACGGCCTACCTAAACACTCAAGTCTCTAGTCCAGGTTTATCGCCTATCCAGGTTCCATCCCAGGGAGTCCGCCGAGGTTTCCACATACGGCCCCGGACGATGTGTACAGGGTTCCGAGACACCAAACGGGCCCCGGCATGCCCGGCCACGGTGTATCTACCGCATCATAGCCCACCCCTAGGGTCAGCGCTACGCACGGCCGCCAACACATATCCTATAAACACCAGAAACTAGTTGCAAATCCTGGACAGAGGACAAGGGTGATCAAGAAGCCGAGAGGGTCCATTGGTTTCGGGCCCAATGCGTGGTAGTAACTGTTTCATGGATCACAAACACAGAACTCAGTGCCTAAGGAACGGTTTCAATGAGACAACCCACCATGTACTCCTACATGGCCTCTCACCGCTACCTTTACCAAATCGTGTTCACCCACTTAGCTCACACACAGTAGGACATGTTCATCACTGTTCCAATTCATCCCCGATGAATCAGACCTGACTCAACTCTAAGCAAGTAGCAGGCATGACAAACAAGCATGAATGAGTAGGCACATCAGGCTCAAACAACTCCTACTCATGCTAGTGGGTTTCATCTATTTACTGTGGCAATGACAGGTCATGCAGAGGATAAGGGGTTCAACTACCGCAGCAAGTAACAGATGAATCGTTATTGTTCTAATGCAGTAAAAGAGAGTAGGAGCGAGAGAGTGGGATTGTATCGGAATGAACAAGGGGGTTTTGCTTGCCTGGCACTTCTGAAGATATCGTTGGGTCTTCACCAGTGTCAACAATCACAACGTCAGTACAACGTCTATCGAGAGGGGACAACCACCGGCAACAGAGAAGGAACACAATCAATGCAATGCACAACATGATGCATGATAATGACATGGCAATATGTTGTTGATTGAGCTAATGCAACTAGCAACACAATTAAATGAAGTTGGTTTGAACGCAAAGTTCAAATTCAAACTCCACATGTGGCTATTTAAATACCATTCATTTGATTTGTCCTAAACAGTGGCCTTAAGTTGTTCTAACGTGCATGAAAATGGTACAGATGGATTCCTTGAATTTTTATGATAATTTTTCATATATAATTTATTTCATTTGGAGTTACGGTTGATTTTATATGATTTCTAGAAGTTTAGGATATTTTCTGAAATAAATAAATCATTTCTGATTTATTTATAATCCAGAAAACAGATTACTGCGTCAGCTTGGCATCATCATGACGTCAGCAGGTCAACGGGGCACGGTCCAGGTCAAACCTGACCAATGGGGTCCACTGGTCAGTGACACAGTGCTGTTTAGTGTCAATGACAGGTGGGACCTGGTCAACGGACACGTCAGCACAGTCAATGCTGACGCATGGGTCCAGGGTAATTAGATTAAACTTAATCTAGTTTAGTTAGCTAGTTAGTTAGGATGTGGGGCCTGACTGTCAGTTTCACCGGAGGTTAATTAATGGCGCAATTAGCTGCTAATGGTTGTGCCACGTCAGCACAGTCGGAGTTAGCCGCCGGCGAGGTTAGTGATGGCAGAACGGCTCGGGTTTCGCCCATGGACGACCAAACCCACGGCGGAGGGCATCTACGCGTTGCTGGAGAACGCGCGCATCCAACGGTGCAAGCAGCACCTGCTGGGGCGGCCGAAAACGACGACGGCGTCGAGGTCAGCGGTGACCGGAGCTCGGTCATCGACGGATTCATCGCTACGGTGAGCAAGGCATGCGTTGCTTGGCATCTACGGCAGCTGCATGTGCTAACGAGGCTGTTGGGCATGCCAACATGACCAAAGGGTCACCGGACTGACGCCGGCGACGAGCTCGGTCGGAGGTGAGCTTCGGCCTCGATGAACACGATGACTACGGTGTGCAAAAGGATGCGGCGTTAGGGGGAAAGTGACCGGAGGCTCACAACACGCGATTGAAGTACTCGTCGGGCTCAGGGAAGGCCTGCAGACGATGGGGCGACGACGGGGATCGCCGGATCCCGCGGAAGAAGACGGCGACGTTCAGGATGAAGCAGGGATTCCCGACCCGTGCGGCTCGGCGAGGAGGAGTAGGGTGACGGAGCGGTTCTTCTAGACACGATGGAGAGGCGGGGCAGTGGCTCTGGCCGCGGCGAACGGCGTCGGTGGCGGTGGGCATGCTCGGCCATGGGGTGGGAAAGCAGAGGAGCGAGGGGAGAGAGAACCAGAGAGCGAGAGAGAGGCAGAGAGGTGTGTGGAATCTCCATGGTGACGTCGGGAAGGCGGCAGCAAGCAGGAGGTGGCGCGCGCGTGCTGGCGCGCGTCGGGCACACGCCCTCCTGCCTATTGGCAGGAGGTTGAAGACGGTGGCGACTGCGGTGCGCTGGGCCAACGGGAGTTGGGCCAGGTGGGCTGCCAGGAGGTAAGCGCTAGGTAAGGTTTTCTCCTCTCTCTATCATTCCTTTTATGTTTTCTATTTTCTATAATTGTGTTTGGCTTTATTAAAAATGACAGGGTATCTCCAAAAATCATGAAACTACTCCATGTCACTGTTTGGAATATTTCCAACCGCAAACATTTCAGTTTGTGATTATTTGAGCATTTAAAATATTATTAGCAATTAAATGCCCAAATGCAATACTATATAATTTAATTCAAAAATACAGAATGGCCTAGAAAATGTGCACCATTTTTGGGAGAGGTTCTAGACCAATTCAAAAATGATGAACTTTTGTGAAGGGCATTTTGGATTCATTGAAATGTTTTTCAGTTGAACCTTGTATTTTCACGGGGTTGCTCGGGTTTATTGATCCCCATTTCAGGTATAAGAGAAATTTAAACATGATGCAACACAAGACTAGCTAACCCAGAGCAGACCAGAAGTAGGGATGTGACAACTCACCCCCACTAAATAGGAATCTCGTCCCGAGATTGAAGCGTAGGGTAAGATGAAGGGGGGCGCAAACTTAACCCAATCTTCACGATCCAAGTTGCACTTCATAAGAACGTTGGTTCGATCACCATCTTTGTCTCGATGTCTTGCTCTGAGAACTCCAATCAACATGACAACGAGAGGGAAGGGAAAACTCTAGAAGGATCGATCTTCTGAAGATTGAACAACTCAGGATCAACTCATGGAGTGAGACATAGGAACATCTCTCCAATTGAGACACAAAGTTCACATCAGGGTGATGGAAATCAGACGACGAGGATTCAAGTTGGTAGGTAGCAATTCCACGCTTGAGTAAGGTGGTGCAAGGTTTCAATGTTGCGAGGAGATAATTGTCATGAACCCATAACAGGGCACCTCGGAGAAGGTGACTCGTTGAACTGTTCCCTTAAGTGGCAAAAAGAATTACTTTTGATCCATAAATCATTGAAACTCTTCATACCAGCTTAAGGCAATTTACAATTGATCATTTGAGATAGCTCGAAGAAATGGCATACTCGGACTAGGATGGATGATGTGGACTACCTTGTTGAAGACAATGCAAGGGATGATTTTGCTTGCGCGTGCTCTCAAGAACTTGAGCATTTCCATATTCATCAAGGTTCTACCAACATCCGTGGCAAGGATCCTAGCAACACGGCATACTACCATGATGACTAGTGATGGATGATGCGGATACAAAGGAAGATAACACCTTCTCAGATCTTCCCTTAGCGAGGCTAAGGGAACAGAATCTGGACGATCGACCGAGAGACATTTAGCACTCCGCTTCTAATGTTCCCCTTGATGTGCTAGCGTAATCCATTCATAGATATGGTTGGATATCTAGAACATCAAGTAAAAGGTCGGACTTCAGAAGCTCAAGAATCCATAAGGAATAACTACGGAGGCAGATCCTGCGAGATCCTTATGGGGAGGTGACCAACTTCTTCAACCAATATACTACAATAATAGGCCTTCCGGCTAGGTGTGTTGGCTACGACATCCACGTTAGCGGTTACAGAGAGACCAACATTATAGTTCTTGGAGTATGTTCCAACCATCATATATGCCTGAGATTCAGATCTGGTTGGTGTTAGGATATTCCAGACCCATCCAGTCTAGAAAGAAAATGACAGTTTGCAACACAATTTGATGAGATGACGTTGCGAGATTCTCGGGGAATGAACTGCGATAGCAAGCTCCAAAACATGAGCTGGTTCTACTACAAACCTGTGAACACGCTATCCAAGACAAGCATGACCACGTAGTAGTTTTATAGTAAAACACTATCGAGTTCAGGTGGGGAACCATCATCAAGGATTTTGAAGTCTTATGCAAGTCCATGGATTAGACCCCAAGCATAGACTTCTTTTGCCTTGAACAAGTCAATCAGTGGCTTGGCGTGCTAGGAAATACCGGTGGGATGGAGGTAGCTAATCTCTGAAGCCATAGTATACTTCGCACGTGCATGACTGACTTGGGATGATTCTCGAGGAAGCAAAACTAACTTTCTCGAGTTCACGACGGCAACTTGCACCTAATGCACATGAACTTGGAGAAAGCCACTTCTTACACCAAACATGTATTTCATGAACGGGACATGAAGATAATGCTTACAAAAGTTTCCAACACTAGGTTGATGTTCAACATGAATCATGGGGGAGACAAAATGCTGCTAATGGGCTCAACAACAACTCATCGGAATTTCCATATCACTGGACTTCCACCATTATGTGAACAATGTGATAGTGTTGGTCAAACCAAAAGGTGTAATGGTGTATGCTCGAGGGATCAACCACGAGTAAGACAACATTACGAACATCATTGGTTCTGATTTGACTTGACGATAGCCCATACTCAAGTCAAAGTTTTGACAAGACAATAGATCCAACAACTGATCACGAGGACCAATTGGTGAAGATATCATCTTTCTTCAGTACACACACAAAAACAAAGATATCCCTTCAGAAAGAACCAAATCCGGCAAAGCTTTTTATCTTCCAACTCTCCAAGTTGTTGTTTAGCTTAACCAACTAGCTCAGGGGTATCCAACACAGATTCTTGGAGAAGGGGTGGTTTAGAAGAAACCAACTTGATCACGAACTCAACATAGCGGTCAGGTGACAACCTGGTAGCACTTCCGAGAAGATATCTAGAAAATCACGAACCACCAATATGGTACTAAGCTCGAGAACAATCTTGCTTTTCATAGCAAGACGATATGATCAAATAAGCAAGGGGTTAAATAATCCTAACTCATTGATCGAAAAGTGCACCGGAAATAAGGACTAGGTAGCACCATCAATCCTAGAATAGTGTTTCGATAACCAACACGCTAAGAATGATATTAGTGTCAATTAACTACCAAGGAACATGGTTGCTAGGAGTATTGATTTCACACATCATGGTTCACTTGCTGGCGTTCCGGCTGCAACAACACGGGACCGAGGAATGAATGATGATGGTGCGAAGTATCACTGCATCAAGAATTCATAAGGGATGGTGCAATTCCCACGATATTCTTGACATAAAGTGGGTAATACTTCAGGGTAGAACAAAATCAAAATCATGATTGCATTTGATCTGCGGAATACAACTGCTTTGACCCAATCCTAGAAATGGATGAGGTACTGAAGCTTGTTTCTCCTAGTCATTCTGGAATAGAATGGCTTGACGGACCACAAGAATAATAAGCATTGATAAACACGGATGCACAATTACTCCTGACTATCAATTGATAGATGATGGTCAAAATACAAATTAAGAGGAACAACTCAAGGAACATATAATTTTCTGAGTTATGGATGCATGGATTAGCATGTTATTTATTCCGGATAACCCGTGCAGAAATGTTGAACTGGCAGAGTCACAATATAGAATGGAGAAGTCCTCAAGAGTACTCTGTTTGTGATATTTTGGTTCAAGAGGACTCATGCCATATTGGTTCATGGTATTGGAAGAACGTTGTACCATGGACCTCGAGGACTATCACAAAGGTTACTAATATCCTAAAGGAACTAGCAACACTATCAACATGAGATAAGTAGGGTGAATCTCGGGTTCAAGAACCCATGAATAGAATACCTACCACTACATGGCATCACAGGATGCTTTCGAGAATAATGGCCAGAATCACACACTGGGGATACAAAACATGGCCAGATCACTAGGTGACTCCCTGAAACACCTAGGGTCATAATAATAACTCCAACATACATGTCAAGGCAACGGAGTACCTCAACACACTGATTAGTGTGCTTAATCTGGCCCAAAAATACAACGGGAACGGAAAGAAGGGATTTGCAAATGCATCAGAGACCTGGGATGACTCGGACAACATAACAGCTTTAAATGCTCAAAAATATTTGAGACATCCTGCAAAATGGTTGCATAACCACTCAACATCACAATATCAAGGTTCCGAGACCAATTATGAACACACAGAAGTACTGGAAACTGAACTGCGGCATGAATCCATCAATCCTATAAGTCAACGGGTTAGTAACACGTCGTCCTGATAGATAGATGAGAAGGCCTAGTTTCTTAACCCCGTAGAAAGGAAGAGGGTGACTCAGATCAGAGGGCATGAGATATAAGGAGTAAAAAGAGCCTTACGTTCCATCCCACAATCAATTCCCTTGTATAACTAAAGCATTTCTAGACTCAACTTCGACCAGTTTGGCTTGGTAATCCTACAGGCAGTCAGGCTCTGATACCAAAGCTGTTAGGACCCCGATTCTAAGTCACATCGATCTAGCATGTAACACCTTATATCACTTTGTGGCCTCATGCACGGTATTCCCACGGGTGTCGCCTTACCATGGCCCGGGACCATTTGCGCCTTTTGGCTCACGTATATGATAGTGTCGCTAGCATCCATATGACAGAGAACCCGGGCTGACATGACTAGTCGTGAACCCAAAGCGGCACCAACCTATGGGCACAGGCATACATGAATCACATCGAGCATGTCGGTCAGCAGCGTGTGAATCCGGGTTGTAGCACTAGGCTAACAGGACTCCGGAACCCGGGCTGTAGCAGGCTAGGCAGGACTCCGGATGTCACCGCGTGACATTACCCCGAAGGGACAGACACATGAACGAAGTGAAACACATGCCGGCCAGTCAAGTGTCCTAAGCAGTAGTGCTGGGCTAGCAGGACTCCGGTGAACCGGGCTGTAGCGGACTACTATGGCTCATGGAAGCACTAGACTACATTTCCCCATAAGAGAGGCTGCCAAGGATAAACAACTAGATTGTCGGATCCCACACATACCAAGCATTTCAATCATACACACAATATGCTCGATATGTGTAAATACAACATGGCATCACAACATAACTCTACAACTCAAGTATTTATTCATTAGGCTCCGAGGAGCGAGGTATTACAAACATGGGTCTCATGATCCAACAATCATAGCATACAAATCAAAGCACATGCGGAAGCTTAACATGTCTGAGTACAGACATCTACAAATGAAAAAGGCTAAGAAGCCTGACTATCTACCAGATCCTGCCGAGGGCACAAGATCGTAGCTGAGGTATCAAGCTACATGTCGAGTCCACGTGGAACTACTAGCGAGACTAAATTCTCTCTGCAAAACATAAATTAAGAAAACGTGAGTATGAATGTACCCAGCAAGACTTACATCAGAACTAACTACATATGCATCGGTATCAACAAGGGGGGGGGGTGGAGTTTAACTGCAGCAAGCCAGCTTTGACTCAATGGCTAACCTGAACTACGACTGCAAGCAACTCTTTTGAGGTGGCGCACACGAGTCCACATATTCACCATTCAATACACCACTATGGATTCGCTCTCGTCTCCCTATGAGAAGGCCATCCATAGCACTCACGCTTATCTTGCGCATTTTAGAGTATCCACTTTCAATTGTCTATGAACTATTATAGGCAACCCAGAAGTCCTTTACCGCGGACACGGCTATTCGAATAGATCATTTATAGCCCTGCAGGGGTGTACTTCTTCACAGACGCTCTCGGCACTTACCACCATGTACACGTCGTGTATCTCGGCAACCTTCAAGCGGAAGCCTGGTGAGGGAGTCGGCCACGACCTGACTAACCACACAAGTCTCTAGTCCAGGTTTATCGCCTATTCGGGTTCCATCCGCGAGGAGATCCGGCCGAAGTTTCGCTCACAGCCCCAAACGATGTGTGCAGGGTTCCCGAGACACCAAACGGGCGCCCGGTACACCGTGCTATGGTGTATCTACCGCATCATAGCCCACCCCTAGGGTCAGCGCTACGCACGGCCGCCAACACATATCCTACAAACACCAGAAACTAGTTGCAACTCCTGGACAGAGGGCAAGGGCAGTTAATAAGTCGAGAGGGTCCATTGGTTTTGGGCCCAATGCGTGGTAGTAGCTGTTCATGGATCACAAACACAGAACTCAGTTCCTAAGAACGGTTTCAATGAGACAACCCACCATGTACTCCTACATGGCCTCTCACCGCTACCTTTACCAAATCGTGTTCACACACTTACCTCACACATAGTAGGACATGTTCATCACTGTTCCAATTCATCCCCGATGAATCAGACCTGACTCAACTCCAAGCAGTAGCAGGCATGACAAACAAGCATGAACGAGTAGGCACATCAGGGCTCAAACAACTCCTACTCATGCTAGTGGGTTTCATCTATTTACTGTGGCAATGACAAGTCATGCAGAGGATAAGGGGTTCAACTACCGCAGCAAGTAACAGATGAATCGTTGTTGTCCTAATGCAATAAAAGAGAGCAGGAGCGAGAGAGTGGGATTGTATTGGAATGAACAAGGGGGTTTTGCTTGCCTGGCACTTCTGAAGATATCATTGGGTCTTCATTAGTGTCAACGATCGCAGCGTCGGTACAACGTCTATCGAGAGGGAACAACCACCGGCAACAGAGAAGGAACACAATCAATGCAATGCACAACATGATGCATGACAATGACATGGAAAATGTTGTTGACTGAGCTAATGCAACTTGCAACACAATTAAATGGAGTTGGTTTGAACCCAAAGTTCAAATTCAAACTCCACATGTGGCTATTTAAATACCATTCATTTTATTTGTCCTAAAAAATGGCCCTAAGTTGTTCTAACATGCATGAAAATGGTACAGATGGATTTCTTGAATTTTTCTGATAATTTTTCGTATATAATTTATTTCATTTGGAGTTACGGTTGATTTTATATGATTTTTAGAAGTTTAGGATATTTTTTGAAATAAATAAATCATTTCTGATTTATTTATAATCCAGAAAATATATTATTGCATCAGCCTGGCATCATCATGACATCAGCAGGTCAACGGGGCACAGTCCAGGTCAAACCTGACCAGTGGGGTCCACTGGTCAGTGACACAGTGCTGTTTAGTGTCAATGACAAGTGGGACCAGGTCAACGGACACGTCAGCACAGTCAATGCTGACGCATGGGTCCAGGGTAATTAGATTAAACTTAATCTAGTTTAGTTAGCCAGTTAGTTAGGATGTGGGGCCTGGCTGTCAGTTTCACCGGAGGTTAATTAATGGCGCAATTAGCTGCTAATGGTTGTGCCACATCAGCACAACCGGAGTTAGCCGCCGGCGAGGTCAGTGATGGTGCAACGGCTCGGGTTGCGCCCACGGGCGACCAAACCCGCGGCCGAGGGCATGTACGCGTTGCTGGAGAACGCGCGCATCCAACGCTGCAAGCAGCACCTGCTGGGGCGGCCGGAAACGACGACGGCGTCGAGGTCAGCGGCGACTGGAGCTCGGGCGTCGACGGATTTGTCGCTACGGTGAGCAAGGCGTGCGTTGCTTGGCATCTACGGCAGCTGCACGTGCTAACGAGGCTGTTGGGCATGCTATCATGACCAAAAGGTCACCGGACTGACACCGGCGACGAGCTCGGGCGGAGGTGAGCTTCGGCCTCGATGAACACGACGGCTACGGTGTGCAAAAGGACGCGGAGTTAGGGGGAAAGTGACCGGAGGCTCACAACGCGTCGATTGAAGTACTCGTCGGGCTCGGGGAAGGCCTACTGGCGATGGGGTGACGACGGGGATCGCCGGATCCCGCGGAAGAAGACGGCGGCGTTCAGGATGAAGCAGGTCTTCCCGACCCGTGCGGCTCAGCGAGGAGGAGTAGGGCGACGGGGCGGTTCTTCTAGACACGACGGAGAGGCGGAGCAGTGGCTCTGGCCGCGGCGAACGGCGTCGGTGGCGGTGGGCATGCTTGGCCATGGGGAGGGAAAGCAGAGGAGCGAGGGGGGAGAGAACCAAAGAGCGAGAGAGAGGCACAAAGGTGTGTGGCATCTCCAGGGCGACATCGGGAAGGCGGCAACAAGTAGGAGGTGGCGCGCGTGTGCTGGCGTGCGTCGGGCACACGCCCTCCTGCCTACTGGCAGGAGGTTGAAGACGGTGGCGACCGCGGTGGGCTGGGCCAGCTGGAGTTGGGCCAGGTGGGCTGCGAGGAGGTAAGCGCCAGGTAAGGTTTACTCCTCTCTCTATCATTCCTTTTATGTTTTCTATTTTATGTAATTGTGTTTGGCTTTATTAAAAATGACAGGGTATCTCCAAAAATCATGAAACTGCTCCATGTCACTGTTTGGAATATTTCCAACAGCAAACATTTCAATTTGTGATTATTTGAGCATTTAAAATATTATTAGCAATTAAATGCCCAAATGCAATACTATATAATTTAATTCAAAAATCCAGAATGGCCTAGAAAATGTGCACCATTTTTGGGAGAGGTTCTAGACCAATTCAAAAATGATGAACTTTTGTGAAGGGAATTTTGGATTCATTGAAATGATTTTTAGTTGAACCTGGTATTTTCAGGGGGTGCTGGGGTTTATTGATCCCCAATTCAGGTTTAAGAGAAATTTAAACATGATGCAACACAAGACTAGCTAACCCAGAGCAGACCAGAAGTAGGGATGTGACAACACCCGGCTTTCATGAGTGAACCGTGTGCTAGTTGAAAACATTTACATTAACTAACAACATATTTTTATTTGAATGAAAACCAGAGTTCATCATTTCGCCTCCAAATTGTTTTCCACGGTAAGAAATCACCATTGTACCCTATGGTTCATTTTTCTCATGCATTTGAGGTATCTTTTTCTATATTTGAGTCGTTTGCTATAGTTGCAACTACACGTGGGTGCTAGCTAGCAAGATCATTTCTGTGTTCCTTTGGGAGTTTTCATTCATTGTTTGAGAAATGGGAAAAAAATTCAAACAGTTCGGTCGTAGGGTGCGACTAGAGGTTTATGCCTTGTTGGTATTCTAATTACAGGAAATGCATATAGAGTCCGGAAATAATGAAAATCAGTGTGTCACCGTGGCATGCTCTCAGGATCACATGGATTTTTTTTGGTAAAGATGGCACAATTTTTGATGCTCACACCTTCCAAATCGGAGCATCTCACAAGAAGGATCATAGTTTCCAAAAGGAGACGCGACACTTCGGACTCCAATCGTCAGTGACTACATCGTTCCGCCTTGAATTTTTTCACGGTAAATAATCATGTATATACCCTAGGTTTGATTTTCCGGCCCATTTCAGGTCGCGTTGCTATATTTAAGTCATTTTTTTGCACTTGCCTTTCATTTAGTGCATATAATTAAATTCAAAACCGTTCTACAACTACATCTGGGTGTTAGTTAGCTAAGAAGGTGTACAAATCATTTGTGTGTCGCTTTGCGAGTTTTCATCCATTGTCTGAGAAATGGGGAGAAGTTTCAAACATTTCGGCCGTGAGGTGCGACCACCGGCATAGGCTTAGTTGGTATTTTGATTACTGGGGATTCATATGGAGTCGAGACATCATCAAAATCGGTGTGTGCCTATGGTGTGTTCTCACGACCCCGGGGAATTTTTTTGGTAAAGTTTGGCACAAGTTTTGATGATCACTCCTTCCAAACTGGAGCATCTCACATGAAGGACCATGGTTTCCAAAAGGAGACGTGCCAATTCAAACTCGAGTGGTCGGTGACTTCATCATTTGGCCTCATAAAAAATTCCATGGTAGGCAATCACCATTATACCATGGGTTTGATTTTCTTACGGATTTCAGGTATCATTTGCTATATTTAAGATTTTTTTTGAATTTAATGTGCAATTTGTGGATATAAATAAAATCACAACTAGAACTGCATGTGTTGTTGAAAGGGATGAGGATCGTCATTCGATCAAGGAGAATCTAACGGTGCAGATGTACGATTCGTGGGGTTTGGGTTCTGGCCAATCAAAACACATGACTCCGATCGAGCGCGTGGCAGGGGGGCATCCACTGCGGTTTAGTGGACACGCCGCTTTGTGAGTGAACCGTGTGCTAGTTGAAAACATTTACATTAACTAACAACATATTTTTGTTGAATGAAAACAAGAGTCCATCATTTCGCCTCCAAATTGTTTTCCACGGTAAGAAATCACCATTGTACCCTATGGTTCGATTTTCTTGTGCATTTCAGGTATCATTTTCTATATTTGAGTTGTTTGCTATAGTTGCAACTACACATGGGTGCTAGCTAGCAAGATCATTTGTGTGTCCCTTTGGGAGATTTCATTCATTGTTCGAGAAACGGGAAAAATTCAAATAGTTCGGTTGCAGGGTGCGACTAGAGGTGTATGCCTTGTTGGTATTCTAATTACAGGAAATGCATATAGAGTCCGGAAATAACAAAAATCAGTGTGGCACCGTGGCGTGCTCTCAGGATTACATGGATTTTTTTGTAAAGATGGCACAATTTTTGATGCTCATACCTTCCAAATCGAAGTATCTCACAAGAAGGATCATAGTTTCCAAAAGGATACGCGGCACATCGGACTCCAATTGTCAGTGACTACGTCGTTCCGCCTCGAATTTTTTTCATGGTAAACAATCACATATATACCCTAGGTTTGATTTTCTGGCTCATTTCAGGTCTCGTTGCTATATCTATGTCATTTTTTGCACTTGCCTTTCATTTAGTGCATATAATTAAATTGAAAACTGTTCTACAACTACATCTGGGTGTTAGTTAGCTAAGAAGGTGTACAAATCGTTTATGTGTTGCTTTGTGAGTTTTCATCCATTGTCTGAGAAACGAGGAGAAGTTTCAAACATCTTGGCCGTGAGGTGCGGCAATCGGCGTAGGCTTAGTTGGTATTTTAATTGCTGGGAATTCAGATAGAGTCCAGACATCATCAAAATCGGTGTGTGCCTGTGGCGTGTTCTCATGACCTCGGGGAAATTTTTTGGTAAAGTTTGGCACAAGTTTTGATGATCACTCCTTCCAAACCAGAGCATCTCACATGAAGGACCATAGTTTCCAAAAGGAGACGTGTCAATTCAAACTTCAGTGGTCGGTGACTTCATCATTTGGCCTCATAAAAATTTCCACGGTAGGCAATCACCATTATACCATGGGTTTGATTTTCTCACGCATTTCAGGTATCGTTTGCTATATTTAAGAATTTTTTTGAATTTATGTGCAATTTGTGGATATAAATAAAATCACAATTGGAACTGCATGTTCGATCAAGGAGAATGCAACGGTGCAGATGTACGATCCTTGGGGTTTGGGTTCTGGCCAATCAAAACACACGACTCAGATCGAGCGCGTGGCAGGGGGCATCCACTGCGGTTTAGTGGCCACGCGTCTTTCGTGAGTGAACCATGTGCTATTTGAAAACATTTACACTAACTAACAGCATATGTTTGTTTGAATAAAAAACATGAGTTCATCGTTTCGCCTTCAATTTTTTTCCACGGTAAGAAATCACGATTGTACCCTATGGTTCGATTTTCTAGTATGTTTTACCAGGCAGCAGGCCTGGCTAGCAATCTCAAACTTTGAATATACAAAAAAATAGATCTCATTTGTGTGTATATATATAGAAAAACACTATTCTAATCCCAGGATTAGAATAACTATTTGGATCACGATCACCCTGTATAGGCCTGATTAGGAACTCCCGAACGGTGGCAAACAAAAAAAAAAGCGCCCCCACTGTTCGGGCACCCCATCTCTTCCACCTCCCGTCCCAAACTCCACCATCCCACCTTCCCGCCGCCAGGAGTCGGCGACCACCACCAACCCACCTCCCCCGCCTCCGGGATCCAGCCACGAATCCACTGCCCCGTCGTCGGGATCCAGCCGCCAATCCACCTCGTTGCCGTCGGGATCCTGCTGCTGCACAACCGCCACCAACCCAACCTCCCATCGCTGGGATCCTGCCGTCGCGCGACAACCACCAACTCACCGCCGGCGTCGCCGGAATTCGCCCCTCAGCAGCCTTCCTCCTCTGCTGCCGCGACCTTCCACCTCTGCCACTGCGGCCTTCTTCCATCACGCGCCTCCCCAGATCGGCGATGCGATGCACGTTCCCCCACCGGTGACCCTCCCTTGAGTTCACTCTCTTCTCTCCATCGCCGGCCTAAGAGCTACCCACGCCACCCCGCGCTGCCACCTTGCTCCTCCCGGTCGACCTCCTGGATTCGGCGCTCAGCAGTGCCACCGCGCACCACACTAGTCAGCATTAGCGCCCTCTTCCTCCATGATGTTGCTGCCCTCTTCCTCCATGCTGCTGCTGCCTTCGACTCGGCCCCCGCACTCCATCGCCTCCTCATTGAGCCGCCCTCTCCTTCAACTGGCAGTGCACACAAGCTGTTTGTGTATATGCCTCAAACACAAAAAGTGTGTTTTCTTTGTAAGATTCCACCTTGGCTCAATACATAGTCTCTCTTTGTTTACAGGAGAAGTTCATATATAGCGACAACAACAAAGTTCATGTTGTCGGAAAAATGAAGTCCATGTATATGGAAGATGATGATTGTTGTGTGTATGTAGGGGAACACAAAAACACTTGTGGCTGACAAAATTTTCTGGTTTATGCACTTCCTAGTGTTTAGATGTTACTCCCCTAAAAAATGAAAATATTAGAGGTTGTTGTGTATTACTTTTGGTTTCTTGTAGCTGATCAGCTGAGTGAAGCATCTCAGAAGTTACTTTTAGTGTATACTTTCAAGCAAAGCATGATAAGTTCCATTAGTTACTCCTTGTTGGAATGCTTAGATATACGTGGTTGGATGTTCTGAATTCTGATTGTTATCGGCCTACTTGTTCGCCAAGTACTGATCTCCTTCATTTCTTGTACCCATTTTGCAGTTCATGGACAAATCAATGCAGCGTCATGGACTCATCTTCTATAGCACATAAGTAGGCGTGCATGCCAGATTGGTTCCTTCCACTGCCTAGCTGATGTTGTTTGTACCCAGACTACCCATAGTGCCTAATGAAGCTTCAAGACCGCAAATAGATGAGCCCATGGAGAAACAACATCCTTGTGTATCTTGAGCTGCTGCATCACTTGATGGAACGAGATATGGTGTCGGGAACACAGCAGGATTAGCAAGTAATTTCGAGAGTAATCTTGTATGCGCCCTAGGCTCAGTTTACGCCGCGATAAATTGTTTTCAACATGTAATACATTTGTTATATTCATGAGCCGTTGAGAACACAATGCTGAGTTGCCAAGAGAACCAAAAAAAGTGTGGTACAAATCACCATCTCTCTTTGTTCTAAACCGACTCCTACCACCAATCAAAAACATTAGTTCGATTACATCAAGGGTTAATCAAACTAAGCATGCTCAAAAAGGTGCATCCCTATGCTTGAAAATTCAGTTCATATATGTAATCATTTCAAAATAATTCAGTAAAAACATAATAATACCAGCTAGCTATCTCACGTGAGAGCAACCTTTTTTCGCCGCATGCCAGGTGAGATGGCGAACTGGGTGTGCTTTCTGTGTTCGCGTTGTGTGGGACCGTGGGAGAGTGATTTTTCTTCAGAAGGTTCAGAGTTTTATTGGGATAAGGCGAACTCAGCTTATCGTACAGTCTTGTTCAAACCGTGATTTTTCTTCAGAAGGTTCAGAGTTCTATTGTGTTAGAAACATGTACAGTTTGTCAGCTTGTTTCAGGTCGTCTAAATCTGGAGTTCTAGACTGTATGATCTATTGGGTTACCTGCGCCGGCCGTCGAGGCCTACCGAGGTGGTACCCCACTGCTGCCAGCGTCTCGCTGCACCCCTCCTCTACACCACATGGACAACCAAGATATCAGGTTGTTGTTGTTGCTCTTCTACTACATCTTCATGTTCATAAAAGGCAACAACAACGTTTCGCTGTGCGGTGTAGGCTGCGGCGGTAGGACAATTTTCCTCTTGAAATTGTTTTAATTTATGCATTTCTCCTACTGCTAATAGAGGAGAAGAAAGGCCAGCACGGAGCTACTGCTGCTACTGCTTGTTTTTGCTTGTACAGCCAATTTGGGCATTACTAGGAAGAAGACAAAGAGAGAAAATTATGGAGTGAAAGAGATAAAAGAGTAGAGTGCGTACATGGTGTGGATATGAAACGTGTGGTGTGTGAGAGGATGAGGGATGTGTGTTACTATTCAGTGATAAAAATAACTTGTGGTTCAGAGAAAAAGCAACATTCTATTTACCTAGTGCTCATGATCAGTTATAAAGGTTGAACTTTTTTTTATCTCTGATTCACACTAGAACTTTATAAAATAATTTGAAATTATTTGCTCTAATATTTTCACTACTTAATAGTTCAAAAACAAGAATAGTTAAATTTCAAGATATGTAATTCTTGACAATAAAGAAGAAAAATAACATTCAAAAAAGTCAAAAACTTCAATGACATAAACAAGCAGATTTCATTCACTCTCTCACTTCTAAACACATGGGAAAAGCCATGTAAAATTCACGCGAGAAGTTCATCATTAAAAAAAGACGAATTTCAAACGAGAACAAAAGGAAGAATTAAAAGGAAAACTCTACAAATTTTGTTGCTAGAAGTTAAAGTGATAGGCCCGAGAAAATTTCATAATTCTTGTGAGAGAGGTTCATCGTGTATTTACATGTTCAAAATGCAAAAAGATGTTTTTTGTGGTGTTTTAAAATAATTCTCTCAATCCATTACAAATATGAAACAAAATGCTCTACATTAAAAAGTTTCTCCTATTCAACAACTTTTCAAAGGTGTATAAATATTCTTGTTCTAAAGAATGTTTAAAACAAAATGGTGCATGTAGTTCGAAACAAAAGCTTAACCGTTATGTTTTAGAAATTCATGTTTTAGATATAAATGCGAAGTTCATGTTTTAGAAATTCACAAGTTCACGTGTACCATATACCGAAGAAATTCATAAATGAAAAAAGGACCGTCTAGGCCATTTCACTGACAACAAAAAATGCCTAATAATGTCGCGAGACAAAAAAACAAATCGTAGAAAGTGAAAAAACTATAATTTTGTTTGTAAAAAGTTAGAGCGGGTCGATGTCAATAAATACTTAGATTTTTTCCATTACTAAAGAGAAACAAATAGAAGTCCAAAGTGATAACTGGCGGAACTTCACGTACTGCATGGTGTTTGTTTCCTCCGAGAAAAAACGATAAAAAGGCGAAGTTTAAAAGTTTTGTTGCTAGAAGTTCAAGTGCTCGGCCTGGGAAAGTTCAAATATTCTTCTGAAAGAGGTTCACAGTGTATTTAGATGTCCAAAAACACAAACAAAATATATTGTTTTTGGTGTTTTAAAATAATTTTCTCAAACCAGAGAGAAGTTCAAACTGATAACAACCGGAAGTTCACGTACTGCATGGTGTGTGTTTCGTATGAGAAAAATACAATAAAAAGGTAAAAAAATTGTTGCTAGAAGTTCAAGTGCTCGCCCCGGGAAAGTTCAGAAACTCATGTGAGAGAGGTTCACAATGTATTCAAAAACTTTCCAAACGGTATTTCCTATGCTCTATTCCAAAGGGTATATCACATGCTCTATTCCGAAAAGCGGTTAAAACAAATTGCATGTTGTTCAGAATTTATATTGCGGGACGTCCGACCTCCAATTACATGTTTTAAAATTACAAAAAATGGTGTTCAACCTTCAATTGTTTCTAATTCGACGTATACACAAAAATGTAACAGAAGTTCATAGTTAAAACAATGAGAAGTTCAAGTACTGCAAGGAATGCATTTCAGGTGAGAATAAAAGATTATAAAAATAAAAGCTTAAAAGGTTTGTTGAAAGAAGTTCAAGTGCTCTGTCCGGAGAAGTTAAAAAATTCTTGTGAGAGAGGTGCACCTTGTATTTCCATGTTCGATTTTTTCTGTATAAAAATTGGATACAATTCTTTATTCAAAATAAAAAAGGCGAAGTTGAAAATGAAATAACCGAGAAGTTCGGAGTTTATTAAAACCTAGGATTTACCTGTTCAAAAAAATAAAAAAACACAACGACATTTTTTGCACTTTTAAAAACAACTCATAAATGAAAAAATGGTTGCTAGAAGTTCAAGTGCTCGGCGAGGAAAAGTTAAAAAAATCTTGTGAGAGAGGTTCACCATGTATTTAGATGTCCAAAATTCATTTAAAATATGTTGTTTTCGTGTTTGAAAATAACTCTCTCAAACCAGAGAGAAGTTCAAAGTGATAACAAATTGGAAGTTCACGTACTACATGGTGTGTATTTCATATAAGAAAATAAAATAAAATGAAGCAGAGTGAATTTCAAACATACATGTTCCAGAAGTTCAAATACTTCACGCAGTGCAAGAAACAGCACATCAAAAAATAGCACGTCAAAAACAAAGTGAAGTTCAAACAGACATGTCCTAGAAGTTCAACTACTTCACGCAGTGGAAAAAACATCATGTCAAAAATAGTGTGAAGTTAAAACAGACATGCACGAGAAGTTCAAGTACTTCACGCAGTGCATTTCCATTCGTGATGAAGGCAGAAATCATGATCTCGTCATTTTCTAATTTACTTCAAAATGGTAGAAATATCATTTGTGTAAGTTCAAGTCCTTGGTCAGAGAAAGTTGAAAAATTTATGTGAGAGAGGTTTGTACAAACGGAATATTATTTGTGTGACATTGATGAATGTATGAGGAAATTACAAACGAAAATACATCACAGAAGTTCAATGTGAAAACAGCAGGAAGTTCAACTACTACGCTGAATGAATTTCAGATGAAAAACTTATAAAACCATCGCGAGTATGAAAAAATGATCAACACGGGAAAGTTGCATGTTGACAGCAGCTTTCCATCGGTATATCACCCGCTGAATTCCGGGGAGTGGACGGAGAACTACGAGTAGTGGATGGACATTCGTCACGCGGTGCATTTTCTATGAATCTGTTTCGTGATAATGGCAGAACGAATGATCCTGCCGTTTTCGAAATGACTTGAAAACTGCCAGGAATCAGAGAAAACCATCAACATGGACAAGTTTCATTCCATAGCTTTTCAACGGTATATTATTTGTCTCATTCCAATAAAGTTTGTAGAAATTACAGGAAAAATACTTTTTTAGCCATTTTCAAAATTGACTTAAAACCGAAAGGAATTGGGAGAAAAAATATATACAAAAAAGTTTCGCATTTGTTCAAGCTTTCCAACGACATATCATTTGCTGCATTCGGACGTACGGTTAAAAAATTAGCTTGAAAATACGAACTCGGTGGAACTTGTATCGTTTTCTAAATTACTTTCAAACCGTTCAAAATTAGAAAACAATTTTAAAATGAGAAAGTTGCGCATTTTCATAAGCTTTCCAATACCATATTATTTGCCTCAATTGGATTAGCCGTTTAGAAATGGCATCGAAAATACGAACTCGAGTGTTT